>NW_006921805.1:4369345-4375713 GCF_000298275.1 Orycteropus afer afer
CCAACTTGATGGTAGTGATTTGGGTTTTGGGTGGGTTTTTTGGAGGGTTTTTTTTTTTTTTTTTGCATGTATTGCTTTGTGTTTATCCTGTTTGGGTTTCAATTAGCTTCTTGACTTTATAGGTTTATATCACATGACAAATTTAGGAAAATTTCAGCCATAATTTTATCAAACCTTTTTTCAGTCCTACACTCTTTCTCTTCTCTTATGGGGCTGTGATGACACAAATGATAGATCTTTTGTTATGGCTCCACAGGTTCTTGAGGTTCTGTTTATCCTTTTTTTTAAAATGCATTTTATTGAAATATAATTTATGTACAGTGAGATACACAAAACTAAAGTGACATGGGTCAATGCATTTTTTTTTTTTTTTTCAGTATTCTCTCCCCTTCCTGCTCACCCCTGGCAACCAACAAAGAAAGTTTCCCTCCATATATAAACCTTTCCTTGACCCTCCACAACAACAAACTAATACTATATTTGTCCTTCTGTGGTTGACTTATTTCACTCAGCATAATGTCCTTGAAGTTCATCCATATTATGCGGTGTTTTGCAGACTCTACATTATTCTTTAGTGCTGCATAGCATTCCAGCATGTGTATGTACCATAATTTGGTCATCCACTCTTCCGCTGATGGGTGCGTAGGTTGTTTCCATCTTTTTGCTATTGTAAACAGTGCTGTGATGAACATGAGCGTGCATGTATCTGTTCCTACCCTGGCTTTCACCTCTCTAGGATATATACCTAGTAATGGGATTGCTGGGTCAAATGGTATCTCCAATTCCAACTTTCTAAGGAATTGTCATATTGGTTTCCACAGTGGTTGTGTCACTTCATAGTCACACAAGCAGTGTATGAGAGTCCCAATCTCTCCACATCCCCACCAGCGTTTGTTATTTTCTGTTTCATTGAACCTTGCCATCAGTGCTGGGGTGAGACGGTATATCTCATTGTTGTTTTGATTTACATCTCTCTGATGGCCAATGATTGTGAGCATCTTTTCATGCAGTAGCTGACCACCTGAATATCCTCCTTGGTGAAGTGTCTATTCATATCTTCTGCCCATTTTTCAATTGGATTGTTAATCCCTTTGCTGTTGAGGTATTGGAGTTTTCCATCACTCTTAGAGATAAGTCCCTTGCCAGATATGTAATTATCAACAAATATGAATTTGTTGCTATCATTTTTGTCATGTGCTTTTTCATTGTGTTGATTTCTTTGTTCCATATAATTGTCTATGCTGAGCTCGTTTTGTTTATGAATCATGTTATCACTTCCTTCATTGCTATTGTTTTAGTATTTGCTGAATATTTATGCTGGTCCTCTTTTTTATTTTGATGTGGAGGTTTATCATTTTTCTTTGAGGTTACCCGTGATTTACAGTTTTCTTTCCAAGTTTCAAACAGTCTGTTCTATCTTGTAGTTGTTTTGACTTCCCTACCATCTAGAAGTTCTGTAATGACACAGATTTTTTTTTCCCTCTTTTTGGTTTGTAGTTGTCCTCGTTTGTCAGTTGGTGTCTCTGGTTCCCTGTTTACAATCTTGTAGGCTTATTTACTTTGGATACTGCCATAGCTGGGTTGGTTCCTGGGTTATATCATCATGTGTGTTAATGGTCAGTTGTTGTTGGCTGTTGTTGCTTCTCTGTCCAAAGGGCTCCCTTTAGCATCTCTTGTAAGGTTGGTTTGGTTTAACAAATTCCCTTTATTTCTGCTTATCTGGAAATGTCCTAATTTCACCGTCATTTCTGAGGGACAATTTTGCTGGGTACATAATTCTTGGCTGGAAATTTTTCTCTTTCAGGGTTTTATATATACCATCCCACTGTCTTCTTGCCTGCATGGTTTCTGTTGAGAAATCCTAGTTTAGTCTTATTGGTTACCCCTTGTAGGTACTTTTTATTTTTTCCATGCTGCTTTCATGATTCTTCCTTTGTCTTTGGTTTTGGTAAGTTTGATGATGATACATCTTGGTGTTTTTCTTTTGGGGTCTATCCTATTTGGGGTTTGATGGACTTCCTGAATGGATATATTCTCATCTTTCATCATATCAGGGAAGTTCTCCTCCAACAAATCTTGGACAATTTTCTCAGTGGCTTTATTTGTCCCTTCCTGTTCTGGAATTCCAGTGACACATAGTTAAGTCCTTTTGATGGTATATCCTACATGAACCTTAGGCTTTCTTCATTTTGTTTTGATTGATCCCTTTCCAGTGAATTATTCAGGTGTTTGTCTTCAATCTCATTAATTCTGTCTTCCATTGCATCAATTCTACTCCTCTGCCCTTTCAATGTGTTATCTATTTCTGACAGTTTAGTATTAATCTTCTGGATTTTTATCTGTATATTTAGAATAATTTCTAATTTTTCATTTATTTTGTTATTTTGTTCTTGTATTTTCTTACAAAATTCTTCTAGGGTTTTGTCGTTTACCTTGGTCTGTCTCTCAATCCTTTGAAGGTACCTAAATATAATTCTTTTGAATTCCTTATCAGGGAGTTCCAATGCTGCATCTTCCTCAGGGATGTGTTTTGGGTCTGTATCCTGGTTCTTCGTTTCTCCTGTTTATCTTGCTTCTTTGTGTGGATTGTGATGCTCTGTTGTCTCCGAGGCATTGTGACTTTTTTTGTTTATATTTAATTGGTGATTATACATTGGAGTGACTTGCCCACAACTTTCTTTTTCTTTGTTTTGTTTTTATGTTATATATACATGCAGGGTACTACTGTGCTATGCTCCTCTTATCACTAGCTGACAGCACTTAGACAGTCACCACCTGTTTCCTTTCCTTTGTCAGCCTCTCATATGTCCATGCTGACCCTGGCAAACAGAACCTGTTCTTAGATCTCTGGAAGCCGAATGAGAATGCTATCACTTTAATATCCAAAATGGTTGCCCCTTGTAAACATTCAAAATGGCTGCACCCTCAGTCAGTGTAAATATCCAAAATGGCTGTCATGTGTAAACAATCAAAATGGCTGCACCCTCTGGACAGATGGAAGTCCACAGCTCAGGTTGTCTCTCTCCTTGCTGTTTTCCTTTCTAGTCATAGGCCACCAAAGCAGTTGTCCCTGCAGCCCTTGGTGACTGAGACTGATCTTTAGGTCAACTCTCAGGTTCCAACACCACTTGGAAATATTCAGGCTGTTGGTCTCATCAGAGTAGCTGACAGTCCGCAGCTCTGACCATCTCTGTACTCACTGTTTTTGTTCAGGTTTTTCCACTAGTTGGTGCCTAATCCACTTCTGTATAGTTTCTTTCAAAGCTCAGGGCTCCAGGATTATCTTCTGTATCTCTGTCAATTGGTTTTTCTTTTCTTTGTTGAAGAGGGTCTGTGTTGCTTGTCTGCCTATTCCTCCATCTTACCCATGTTCGGTTTATTATGTTTTTTCAATTCACTTTCTTTTTATTATTTAACATGGGTGACTTTTATTGGTTTACCTTCTGATTCACTGATTTATTCTTCTGATTTCTTCAATATACTGTTTATTGTATATTTTAGTTCTAAATTTACATATGGTTCTGCTCTGTGTTTTCTGTTTCTTTGCTGAAACTTTTTATTTTCTCTTAAGTTTCAAACATGTTTCTAATTTCTCACTGAAGCATTTTTATGATGACTGCTTTAAAATTCTTGTCACATTGTTCCAACATCTGTGTCATTTCGGTGTTGGAGTCTAGTGGTTGTCTTTTCTCATTCAAGTTGAGATTTTCCTGGTTCCTGGTATGACAAGTGATTTTCAGTTGGATTCTGGACATTTTAGTCATTATGTTATGAGACTCTGGGTCTTATTTAAATCTTTGTATTTTTGTTTTAAAAGACTTCTTCTGGCACTTCATCAGTTGGAGAAGGGCAACATTGCCTCATTACTGCCAGTGGAAGTTCAAGTTCTTCAGATAGTCCCCTCTGAAATTACAGGAGACAGGAAAACTTGTTACTGCCTGATAAAGAAGAAATTTCCAACTCCCTATTTGGCCTTCTCTGATACCACCCCAGTCACGGGGGAAGAGGAATGCCCTGTTACAGGTGGGTGAGGGTGAAAGTCTAGGCTCCCTGCCAAAAATTCCTCCTAAAAAGTTTTGTCTTACCAGTCTTCCTGTTATTTATCCTGTGGCAAGAGAGAACAAGTTTTTTGGGGGGTTTATTTTTGTTTGTGAGTGGCGGCATGTCCATGTTGCCAGCTTCTCCAATACCCAGTTGAGAATATATCAGGGGAAAAGAAAAGTGAGGAAACACACAGCATGTTGTTCACTGGGTCTGAAGGTCTCTTTCCACATTTCAGAGCTGTATTTAGTGGGAAGAATAAGGAGAAATGCCTCTACTCTATCTTGTCCACAATTGAAAGTGTCTTTATCTTTGCATTCTCAAAATATCCATTTGGGAGTCAAATTTCTTCTTTTTAAATGTCAGCTACTATTTGCCTCATAAGGTTGTTGTGAGGATTAAATGAGATGATACATATAAAGTGCTCAGACAAGTGGCTGGCATATAATAAGGATTGAGCTATTAATATTTATACCAAAGCATAACCTAGTTATTGCTAGATAGATTTTCCAACCCATATATTAAAGGCCCTAGCCTTCTCCTTTCAAGGTTTTGTGCTATCTAGTATATCATAAGATGAAGTGTCTCAGGCCCATTCCTAAATTAATCTACCCTTCAGTTCAAACTTCTCTGTTGCTTGCCATCTTATGGTCTCACTCATCAGCATCAAAAACAGGCCTTTGCTGCTGCTCATCATTTTCCATATCACAGCTGATCTGAGTAGTTACAGCTCTTCACCGTCTCCAGTGTTTACAGAAGTCTCCTCCAATTGTCCCCAAAGCCCAGTATATAACATGCTCATAATTTTGAGCAGAGTATAAAAGTATCAGCACACAGGAAATGGAACTTTAAAACTATATATATACGGTAAGATGGCAGATTAGGCAGAAAGACTCCACAGACCCTCTTCAACAAAGAAAAGGGAAACCAATTAACACAGACACAGAAGATAATCCTGGACCCCTGAGCCTTGAAGGGAAGGATATAGAAGTGGACTAAACCCCAACTAGCAGGAGAATTTGCATGAAAATACCAAAAAAGGAGAAAGACGGAGCTGTGGTCTGGCAGCGATCCTGAGCGATCCTGACGGCATGGCACAGACAGCTCTGAGAGTGCCGAGTGGCAGGAGGACCTAAGAAGTAACTTAAAAATCAGCTCTGCTAGCAAGGGACTGCACGGAGGACTGCTCTGGTGGCTGGGGAATAAATGGAGGTGAGGAGAAACACAGGCTGAGCTATAGACTTTTGCCTGTCCAGAGGTCACTGCCATTTTGAATGTTCACAAGTGGCTTGATCATTTTGGATATTTAAAGAGACAGAGCTCTTGCAGATTCCAGTGGCTTAAGAACAGGTTCTTCTTGCCAGCAACCCCAAGGATATTCCAGATTTGCAAGACTGAAAAGGTGCAACTTTCCTTGTTACTCTTATACCCCACACCCGCTTGGTGAACAGAGGTGTGGCCATACCCCACTCCCACCTACCTTCTGGGCCCACAGGAACACCATCACAGTCTGTGTGCTCAGATGGAGCCTGGGTGCCCTGTCCTGTCCTCCACCGATTTTTTTTCTCTTTTTTATTTTTAGTTTTTTTTCTTTTTTGCTTTCTTTCTTCTGGTGATTGGTTGCTTGTATTTGTCTGTTTTTAAACAACTATTATTATTAATACTTTTTTCTTTTTTACTATTATTCTTATTCTTCCACTCCCAGGTCCTAGTTTTCAGCTTTTTTTCTTTTCCCTGTTCCTGGTTGAATTTTTGTTTGTTTGTTTTTTTTAGTTTTTTTTCCCATTTTTCTCATGGTTAACCCCATTCCTTGTTTTCCTTTTTTGCATTTTTCCCATTTTTTCCCATCATTATTCTCCTTCTCTACCTTTCATTTCTTAGTGCCCTAGCCCCAGATATTGCAGGTTTTCTTGTCTTTTTCTTCTTCTTTTTCCCTTTTTTCTTTTCATGGCTACTGTTCCTGTGTGATTACATGGTGTGTGTTTTGTCCATGTGCTTTTAGTTTTTGATCATCATTCAATTGTAATTTTTGTCTAACTGAGTGGGAGACAGCAAAAGTCTCCATAAGACACAACTACACCCACACATCCTGCAACTTCACTTACTGAGTGAGAGCCACTCCTTCTCCACCGATGGGCCAACGATATAAAACCACCAAGAAGAGCCTGAATCACTCTTGGCTGCTCTTCACAAACAATTAAAAGAGATCTCAATACAACAATGCGACAATGCTTTGGAAACAACAGACCATCACAATCCACACAAAGAAACAAGATAAAGTGGTAGAAACAAGGGAGCAGGATACAGACCTAGAACACATCCCTGAG
>NW_006921805.1:4382451-4406929 GCF_000298275.1 Orycteropus afer afer
GAGACAAAGTGTATGTGAACTATTGTATGGAATGTGAATTTGCTCTGTAAATCTTCACCCAAATCACAATAAAAGAATAAATGAATAAACAACTATATATACAACAGTTGTTATGAGTCCTAAATCAGTCATGCTAAAAAATTTTGGTCTTATTTTACATTAGCTGAAGTTTCTTGAAAGTGTTCACCTACTAGGATGTTTACAATCTATTAAGTGAAAGACAAAAATTACAGCTGTAAAATTTTAAAGCAGCAATATTTCTTCTATCCCCATAATACTAGAAAATGTCTACAACAAAGGAGTATTAAAAATATCTTTAAAACTAGAAGTTTTTTTCTGAGTCTTTCCACTAAGTCTTCAAATATCACAAAGCATAATTAATTAGAAAACTCTAATTTATAAAAGTTTATATCTTTAAAACAAGACACACTTCTTTTTAAGTGTCCACATATTGCAAAATATGGTAAATGTAATAGGTCACATTAAAGAAATAAAAAAATTTCAAAAAACAAGAAATAGTATTGGAAATATGAGGTTTCGGGCAGCATATTTCATACCTAATGCAATATAAAATTAATAATAAAACTATATAAATGAGTCATTGTTTAGCTCAGAAAGGAAACTGAAACTATAATGGGAAAACAGAAGAACATGTAAATGTATATAAACAGTGCTTGGAGAAAAATGCAAAGTCCTAAAAGTTACATTAATAAAAATAATAAAAGCAAGAGTGAAAATAAAAGAATTAAATATTCAACTCAAATAACTGGGAAAAATTCAATGAAATAAGCCTTGTGCAATCAAAATAAATAAATACAGATAAAAGCAGAATTTAAACTATTTGAAAAAATGGCAGAAATGATCAATAAATTGAAAACCTAATTCTACAAATACTAAACAAAATAGCTAAAGTGTTATTTAATTGAATAAAGGTGAAAAAAGAAAGATCTAAAGACATAAAGTAAGAATTTATATGAGATTATTAAATACAGATTTAGAAGAAATGAAAGATTCAGGAAAGAATACCTTGTACAGCACTCAAATAAATTTGAGAACTTGGATCAAATGGAGTATTACCAAAACTGGCCTTAGAAGGATAGAAAATATATATTAAAAAAAACTGATTACCAAAGAAAAAATGGGGAAAGTTTTTAAAAGAGCTACTCCTCAAAATTAATCAATCATATAGTCTACTATGCTGGGAATGACAAACTGAAGAGGAATGGCATCACATTCATCGTCACAAGGAATGTTTCAAGATCTATCCTGAAGTACAATGCTGTCAGTGATAGGATTATATCCATATGCCAACAAGGAAGACCAGTTAATACTACTATTATTCAAATTTACACACCAACCACCAAAGCCAAAGATGAGGAAATTGAAGATTTCTACCAACTTCTGCAGTCTGAAATTGACCAAATATGCAACCAAGATGTGTTGATTATCACTGGTGATTGGATAAAAGGAGAAAAGATTGACGTTGTCAGGGATTTCATTTTACTTGAATCCACAGTTAACACCCATGGAAGCAGCAATCAGGATATCAGATGTCATACTGCTTTGGTAGAGTCTGTTGCAAAAGACCTCTGTAAAATGGTAAGAAGCAAAGATGGAACTTTGAAGACTAAGGTGTGCCTGACTCAAGCCATGGTATTTTCAATCGCTTCATATGCATGTGAAAGCTGGACAATGAATAAGGAAAACCAAACAAGAGTTGATGCCTTTGAATTGTGGTGTTGGCAAAGTATACTGAAAATACCATGGACTGCCAGAAGAAAGAACAAATATATCTTGGAAGAAGTGCAGCCATAATGCTCCTTGGAAGCAAGAATGGCCAGACTTTGTCTCACCTAGTTTAGTCATGTTGTCAGAAAAGACCATTTCCTAGAGAAGGATACCATGCTTGGTAATGCAGAGAATCAATGAAGGAGGGTAAGAGCTTCAATGAGATTGACTGACACAGTGGCTTCAATGATGGCCTTGAGCATAGCAAGGATTGTCAGGATGGTGCAGGACAGGGCAGTATTTCATTCTGTTGTGCATAGGGTCGCTATGAGTCAGAGCCGATTCAGTGGCACACAATAGCAACAACAACAACTCCCAAAAAGCACCCTGGCGCAGGCACTTTCACTGAAGACTTCTATCAAACCTTTAAGAAACAATTCTGATGCCTCTCTGTTTCTGTTCTAAAGCATGGAGGAGAAAGATTTGTCCATGTTTAATGAAGTAAGGATAACCACAAAGATTATGCCAAAAAATAAAATTATAGCTCAATCTCATTTATGAACACTGATATAAAAATCTTAAATAAAATATTAGCAAACAGAATTAAAGAGTACATTAAAAGAATAATACAACTTGATCAAGTGGTATTTACTCCAGTAATATAAAGATTGTTTAATAATTCACAATTTACAAGCACTGCCCAGACTACAAGGAGCTCTGGTAGCATAGTGCCTAAGGCACTTGACTGCTAACTAGAGGGCTGGCGGTTCAAACCCACTAGCCGCTCCTCGCAAGGAAGAGTGGGCTATCTACTTCCATAGTGCTACTGCCTCAGCAACCCAAGGAGGAGTCGTTATGACTTGGGGCCGACTCACTGGCACATAACAACAACAAGCCCAGATTACAAACAAGTTCCATTCCTCAGTCTCCCTTTAAATAGAATTTGTACATAAGTCAGAATAGCTAGGTACAATTTGTATCTAATGTCAGTTAGTTAAATGTTTGTCTTACTATGTAGCACACTGTGTACTTTTCTATGCACACAAAAAAATTAAAGAAACACTTCCAGATACACTAAAACATCTTCAATATAAAATAATACAGCAATAGTAATAATAATGCTTTGTTGTGCATCACAAAATAGCACCCATTTGTTATTATGAACTATGTATTTACCTTGAATTTTTAATGTGGATTGGTTTCTAACTATGGGTTGTATGTAAGTCAGATGTTTGTAACCAGGGTATGACCTTTAATAAAGAAAATGTCGACAAAATCACATAATCATCTCCACATTTGGTGAAAAGCATTTGATGAAATTCAACACCCATTTTTTATAATAGTTACTAATATAATAGGAGTAAGAAGATGTACTATTTAATAAGTAGTATTGGGATATCTGGTGGTGTAATACCTAAGGCATTTGACTGCTAACCAGAAGGCTGATGGTTCAAATCTACCAGCCACTCCTTGGAAAGAAGATCGGGCAATCTACTTCCATAGAAATACCACCTCAGAAACCCAAGGAGAGGTTGCTATGAGTCAAATTGACTTGACAGCAGTGAGTTGTTTATTATTGTTATTATTATTATTATTGGGATATCCCTCCATTTGTCTGTCAGTTTGTCATACTGTGGTGGCTTGCATGTTGCTGTGAGGCTGGAGGCTATACTACCAGTATTTCAAATACCAGCAGGGTCACCCATGTTGGACAGATTTCAGTGGAGCTTTCAGACTAGGACAGACCCAGAAGAAGGAAGAGGCCATCCACTTCTCAAGGAATTGGCCAGTGAAAATCTTATGAATAGCAGTGAAACACCGATATATTCCTGGAAAACTTTATGACTTGCCCTGAAACATTGTCTGATATAGTGGTGGAAGATGAGCTCCTTGGGTCAGAAGGTACACAAAACACAACTGTGGAAGAGCTACCTCCTCAGAGTACAGATGACCTTAATGATGGAAATGGAGTAAAGCTTTTGGGACCTCCATTTGCTGATGTGGCACGACTCAAAATGAGTAGAAACAGCTGCAAACATCCATTAATAATTGGAGCATGGAATGTATGAAGTATGAATCTAGGAAAATTGGAAGTTGTCAGAAATTAAATGGAATGCATAAAGATTGATATCCTAGGAATTAGTGAGTTGAAATGGACTGGTTTGGGCCATTTTGAATCACACAACCATATGATCTACTATGCTGGGAATGACAAATTGAAGAGGAATGACGTGGCATTCATTGTGACAAAGAATGTTTCAAGATCTATCTTGAAGCACAATTCTGTCAGTGATAGGATAATATCCATATGCCTACAAGGAAGACCAGTTAATACTACTATTATTCAAATTTACGCACCAATCACCAAAGCCAAAAATGAGGAAATTGAACATTTTTACCAACTTCTGCAGTCTGAAATTGACCAAACATGCAATCAAGATGTGTTGATTATCACTGGTGATTGGAATGCAAAAGTTGGAAACAAAGAAGAATCACAGGCAGCTGGAAAATATTGCCTCAGTGACAGAAATAATGCTGGAGATTGTATGCTAGAATTTCACAAGACCAATGACTTATTCATTGCAAATACCTTTTTTCAATAACACGAACAGTGGCTATACATGTGGACTTTGCCAGATGGAGTACACAGGAATCAGATTGACTACATCTGTGGAAAGAGGTGATGAAGAAGCTCAATATCTTCAGCCAAAATAAGGCCAGAAGCTGACTGTGGAACAGACCATCTACTGCTCATATGAAAGTTCAAGTTGAATCTGAAGACAATTAAAACAAGTCTACAAGAGCCAAAATATGACCTTGATTATATCCCTCCTGAATTCAGAGACCAGCTAAGGAATAGATCTGGCACATAAAACACCAATGACCAGAAACCAGAGGAATTGTGGAATGACATCAAGAATATCATCCATGAAGAAAGCAAAAGGTCACTAAGAAGACAGGAAAGGAACAAAAGACCAAAATGGATGTCAGAAGAGACTCTGAAACTTGCCCTAAAGCAAATAGAAGAAATGACAAGATAAAAGAGCTGAATAGAAGATTTCAAAGAGAAGCTCAGGAGGACAAAGTCAATTATTATAATGAAATGTGCAGAGACCTGGAGTAAGAAAACCAAAAGGGAAGAACTTGCTCAGCATTTCTCAAGCTGAAAGAACTGAAGAAAAAATCCAAGCCTTGAGTTGCAATATTGAAAGATTCTATGGGCAAAATATTGAATGATGCAGGAAACATCAAAAGAAGATGGAAAGAATACACAGAGTCATGGTACCAAAAAGAATTGGCCAATGTTCATCCATTTCAGGAAGTGACATATGATCAAGAACCAATGATACTGAAGAAAGAAGTCAAAGCTGGACTGAAGGAATTGGCAAAGAACGAGGCTCTAGGAATTCACAGAATACCCACTGAGATGTTTCAACAAACGGATGCTATGCTGGAGGCACTCACTCTCATCTATGCCAAGAAATTGAAAAGGCAGCTACCTGGCCAACTGACTGGAAAAGATCCATATTTGTACCCATTCCAAAGAGAGGTGATCCCACATAATGTGGAAATTATCAAACAATATCATTAATATCACATGGAAGTAAAATCTTGCTGAAGATAATTAAAAAATGGTTGCAGCATATATTGACAGAGAGTTTCCAGAAATGCAAGCTGGATTCAGAAGAAGATGTGAATGTGTTAGACTGGGTTCTCTAGAGAAACAAAACCAATAAAGTTTATATATAGAGGGAAAGAAATTTATTTTACAAAAATGACTCACACTCTTATGGAAGCTGGCAAGTCCAAAGTTCTTGGATCAAACATCAAGCTGGAGGCTTTTCCTGACTCACACAGCTGCAGGGGCTGAGGAGCTCAAGGTTGGTAGGCAGTGTACTGGCTGTTGACTCCAACGAATGATGAATCCAAGATCTCCAGGCAGAATGGTAGATTATTTGCTCACGTACAGTTGTAGGCAGCACAACAGAATCCTGATCCACAGAAGAGTGCCTCTTTTCCCAGGATGTCCATAAATATACCAGAAGCAGGCCACACCCCTAGGGAAACTCTCTTTCAATAGATTGGCTGCTCAAAACATATACATCTGACCCCATCATTGGAACAACCCACATCACAATTGCTTAAACCACACAGAATTGTGGTCCAGCCAGTGGACAGGCAGCTCCAACTATCACAATGTGGAACAAGGGATATCATTGCTGATGTCAGATGGATCTTGGCTGAAAGTAAAGAATGCTAGAAAGATGTTTACTTGTGTCTTATTGACTATGTAAAACATCCAGTTGTGTTGGTCATAACAAATTATGGATAACATTAAGAAGAATCAGAATTCCAGAACACTTGATTGTACTCATAAGGAGCCTATACATAGATCAAGAGGCTGTTGTTCAAACAGAACAAGGGGACACTACATGGTTTAAAATCAGGAAGGGTGTGTGTCAAGGTTGTATCCTTTCACCATAACTACCTCAACTCACGGCCATCAACTCAATTTCAACTCACAGTGACCCCTCTTTGGGTTTCCAAGGCAGTATCATTACAGAATAGAGTGCCCAACCTTCTTTCTGAGGAGTGGCTGGTGGGTTTGAACCTCCAGCCTTCTTGTTGGCAGTCAAATGCCTTAGGCACTACGCCACCAGAGCTCTCTCCTTTTACCATACGTATTCAATTTGTATACTGAGCAAATAATCTGAGAAGCTGAATTATATGAAGAAGAACATGGCATCAGGATTGGAAGAAGACTTATTAACAACCTGCAATACACAGATGACACAACTTTGCTTGCTGAAAGTGAGGATGACTTGAGGCACTTACTGATGAAGATTAGTGACGACAGTCTAGAGTATGGATTACACCTCAATATAAAGAAAACAAAAATCCTCACAACTGGTCCAATAAGCATCTTCATGATGAATGAAGAAAAGATTGAAGTTGTCAAGGACTTCATATTACTTGGTTCTACAATTAACACCAATGGAAGCAGCACTCAGCACATCAGATGATGTATTGCATTTGGGCAAATCTGCTGCAAAAGACCTCTTTCAAGTGCTGAAGAGCAAAGATGTCTCCTTGAAGACTAAGGTGTGCCTAACCCAAGCTATGCTATTTTCAATCGCCTCTTATGCATACGAGAGCTGGACAATGAATGAGGAAGACCGAAAAAGAGTTGATGCTTTTGAGTCATGATGCTGGAGAAGAATGCTAAGAGTACCATGGACTGCTAAAAGGACTAGCAGATCTATCCTGGAAGAAGTGCAACCGGAATGCTCCTTGGAAATGAGAATGGCCAGAGTTCCCTTCACTTACTTTGGTCATGCTGGCAGGAGGAACCATTCCCTGGAGGGGGATATCATGCTTGGTAAAGTGGAGGGTCAATGAAGAAGCAGATGCCCTTAATGAGATGGACTGACACAGTGGCTCAAGTATAGCAGGGATCATGAGGCTGGCACAGGACCAGGCAGTGTTTTGTTCCACTGTGCATAGGGTCACTATGAGGTGGAGAGGACTTGATGGCACTTAACAACAACAACAACATAGCATTAAAAACCCTATAAAAAAATAATAAATATATAATATGTGTTACATATTATATAACAGAGTAAAAAGACAAATGATAAATTCAGAAAAATATTTATAACTGACATTAAAATCAAACCCACTGTCATTGGATCAATTCCAACTCATAGCGACCCCCATTGGATTTCCAAGGTAGTAAATCTTTACAAAAGTAGATTGTCCCACCCTTCTTCTGCAGAGCAGCTGGTGGGTTTGAACTGCCAACCTTCTGGCTAGTGGTCAAATGCTTTTTGTACTGCACCACCAGAACTCTTTAAAGAGGGTTAGTTTTTCTAAAATAAAACAAATCAATAATAAACAGTCAAACTCACTATAAGAAAAGCAAAGGACATAGAAGACAGTACACAGAAAAAGAATACAATGACTTTTAAACATATAAATACATGCATAATCTCATTTGTTATGAGATATCTTTAAAAAAAAAAAAAGGAAGATTGGCAAGTATAAAAAGTAGTGCTACACATCATGTTGGTGATAGTGGGAAAAACAGCCACTCCCATATATTTTCAGTGGTAGTGAAAATTAACTTCTGTGGAAAACACTTTAGCAATATCTATCACAATACAAATGTCTCTATATTTTGACCAAGTAATTCTACTAATAGTAACTTAACCTACAAAAACATTAATAATTTTTATATTAAACATATACAAAAGATTTTCACTATAGCACTGCTTATAATAGCTGAACACTGGAAACATATCCATAATTAGAAGACCAATTACCTTAATTATGGTAGATTCAGAAAACAAAGTACTATGCAGCTTTTACAAAAAAGAACAACACTGTATTACTGATTAGAAAGCATCTTCAAGATACATTATCAAATACGAAACACCAAGAGCAGATCAGTGATACCATTTGTGTATAAAACAAAAATAAACCCACAAAAATAGATACATAATACAACTATTGCCTATTGATATATTTTAAACATTACATATTTATTTTGTACATTTTTCTAAAAGTTTACACAAGATCGTGGTGATCACGATTACCTCCTAGGAATGAACTGGAAGCCTGAAGGAGAGAGGCACGAGGAGGCTTACTTTTCACTCTGTACCCTTTTCTCATATCATGTTCCCTAAATGCAGAGCCTGAGACAAGGATTTTTGAGTGTGTGCTCTCAGGATAAGGGGAGAAAGGTAACCAGGATAGGGCAGGAATCAAGAAGTAAGCAAGAATGTGGTCTTACCTGGAGTCTAGCGTAGTGCCTAAAGCATTTGACTGTTACCCAGAAGGCTGGTGGGCCACTCCTCAAAAGGAAAATTGGGCAATCTACTTCCATAGTGATATCACTTTGGAAACCCAAGTAGGGGTCGCTATGAGTCGGATCCAACTCCAGGGCAGTGAGTGAGTTAGTTAGTTAGCTTCTGACTACCACCTTGAGGAGGTCTGGAGTATAACTTGTACCACAGAGTTGGTCTGACTTTGAGACATAGGGGACATACCTCTGTACCCTTATCAGTTACTCTTTGGCTATGAGCTGTTCTCAGGAGGTGCAAGTATCCTCTCAGAAAAAGTGGCTCTTATTGGCAGAAAGCAATTATCTAGAAAAGAGGGCAGCCCTGAGCAATTAGGAATTAATCTGGAGAGTAGTTGAAGGACTGACTAGATTAGAAAAAGCAATCTGGGCCAGATATCAGCAGTGTCTATTGCTATCTTATTGTGCCTTTTGAAATCTGTATAGTAGGTACTTACCTCCCAAAAAAAATCTGTTTGAAAAAAATCAATACTACAGAAAGGTCTCTTTTTGTGCTGTGGCTAGGTTCAAATTGAGCATGTATGTCTAAATTGAAAACGTTACAAACTGGCCTTGGAAATCTTCAGCAAGGTTTCAATTTTGAGATCTCATATTGGTCATTTTTTCTGCCAGTATTGGAACAGATTGTGTTTCTTTGGATGACCATCATATGAAGTAGTTGGCTTGCAGCTGGGGGAATTTTGAAAAATCCCACCTGTGACTCCCTCCAGAATGAAATGGTAGGAGGATCAAGCACACTATTTGTGTCTATGCTTTGTTTTTTCAAGCCAAATTGATGTAGTTGTGAATGTAGAACATATTGCACAGGAAAAATTATCCAAAAATTAGATAAAAGGCAAAAGATGATTAAGTGATCTTTTAATACCATGTCAGAGCATTTTCTAATAGACTCACCTGAAGGGTATATTTCTCAGGAAATGTAACTTTGGCTAATGATTGATTAAGGCCTAGATGTCTCACAACTCTACAAAGTTAGATGTTGACTTGTAAAAACTGGTAAGGTATGCTTTCCTTTTTCCTGTTTGATAGAGAAGATAACACAAGAAGTTATGGTGTTATTACCCTGAAGGATACAAATCAATTTCATATCCAATTTAACAATCTCATTTCAACATTACTTTTCCCACTTATGTATAAATCTCAGTTTCTCATATACTTATCCTCATCAAATGATTTTTCATCCTTTCTTTTCTCTCATTAATGAGTTAAATAAAACTTCAGCATATGTTCACTGTTTATATGAGATCATACTTTCAAAAATTTGAGAAATTACGCTTTCTTCAGTATGAATTAACATAGTGCAGATGTATGTGGCTAAAGCACATATGATGTAGCTTGCCCTGAAATAATGCATTAAACTATAGTGAATCCCAGTGAAATAAAATACCACCAGCACCATTGTATGTTATCTTCTCTCTTGAGGGCAAGTAAGAACTGGTTGGTCTAGGGTGGCCTCAGTGCAATGGTTTGTCTTTCCTCCATGTGATTACTTTTTAGCAGATTAGCCTGGGCTTATACATAGAGTACAGACTGAGGAGAAGTGTGTAAGGTCTCTTGAGGCTTAGGTTTGGAACTAGCACATCATTTTTGTCTCATTCTTTTTAATCAAAGTAAATCACAAGGCCTGCCTGGATTCAACGAATGGTAAACAGGCTCCATCATTTGATAGGAAGAAATGACAGATAATAGCATTACATTTCAAGGGGACATGGATAGAGGAAGGGGAATTATTGTGGCCATTTCAGCAAACAATCTACCACAAACTATAAATGAGAATAAAATTATTTTTAAAAGTTTGTTTTCTTTCCTCCAAATTGACCTAATATTCAATGTAATCCCTATCAAAATTCTAACTGCCTTTATTTTTTGCAGAAATATACAAGCTGATCCTAAAATTTGTATGGAAACATAAGGGACGCAGAATAGACAAAATAATCTTGAAGCAGAAGAACAAAGTAGGATGACTCACATTTCCTCATTTCAAAGATTACTACAAAGCTACAATAATCAAAACAATGTGATACTGGCATAAGTATAGAGATCTAGATCAATGGAACATAATTGAGAGCCCAGAAATAAATCCTAACATTTATGGTCAATTGACTTTTAACAATGGTGCCATGAACATTCATTGGGGAAATAATAGTTTTTTAACAAATGTACTTGGACAACTGGGCATCCTCATGTAAAAAAAAATAAAGTTGAGTCTTACCTCTCAATATACACAAAAATTGAATCAAAGTAGATCAAAGACCTAAATGTAAAACTACAACTAAAAAAACTCTTATAAAGAAACATAATTGTAAATCTTCATGACCTTAGATTAGGCAACAATTTCTTAAACGTGACACCAATAGCATAAGCAAATTAAAGAAAAAGTAGATAAACTGAATTTCATCAAAATGAAAAACTTTTGTGGGTCAAAGGAAACCACAGATGAAACTGAATTTCATCAAAAAGAAAATTTTTGTATGTCAAAAGCCAACATACAAAATGGGAGAAAATAGTTGCAAATCATACATCTGATTAGAGTTTAGTATCGAGAATATACAAATAATTCTTACAATTCAACAAAAACAACTCAGTTGGCAAAGAATTCAAATAGACATTTCTCTAAAGAAGATGTACAAATGGCCAATAAACACATGAAAAGATATTCAACATCATTTAGTCATCATGGAAATGCAAATAAAACCCACAATGAGATACCCCTTCTTAATCACCAGGATGGTTATGATCTATTATTATTTTTTTAAAAGCAGATAATAACAAATCTTGGTGAAATAAGCCAGTGACTAAAGGCCACATTGTATTATTCCACTTGTATGAAATGTCCAGAATAGGAAGTCTATAGAGACCTAAAGTAGATTAGTGCTTGCTCAGGGCTAGCAGGGATGGGAGTTTAGAATGATGACAGCTAAAGAGTATGGGGTTTCTTTTGGGGGTGATGAAAACCTTCTAAAATTGACTATACTGTCAATTACCTGTGAATATATTAAAAAGCATTGAATTGCACAATTTAAATGAATAACTTCCAGGGTATGTGAATAAAGTATCTCAATAAAGTTGTTAGTCTTTAAAAGGCACATATTGTGTGATTGAATTTATATGTAATGTCTGGATAGGCAAATCCATACTGATAAGAAAGTAGATTAGTATTGGATGAAAGGAATGGAGAACTGAATGTGAATGCTGACAGATAAGGAGTTCCTGTTTAGAGTGATGAAAATGTTCTAAAATTAGATAGTTACAATGGTTGCATAACTGTGAACATATTAAAAAACCACTGAATTATATATTCACAGTAGTTGATTTTATGTTATATGAATTTCATCTCAATAAAAAAATTGCAGTTTGTTTTCAACATTCAGAAAGATTAATTATGGTATATCCAATTGTTTAAGGTGAGTTCAGTAAGTAATTGATCCATTTATTAAATTGAAATGGAATACTGTATCTCAAAAAGTTTAAGTAAAAGCTCTCTAGTTTTTCACTGCTCTGACTTACACTGACTAATAATTTACATCGCTGTACGTGCTTTAAATGGGAGCTCTGGTAGCATAGTGGCTAAGGCACTTGACTGCTAACCAGAAGGCTGGCGGTTCAAACCCACCAGCCACTCCTCGGAAGGAAGGTTGGGCAATCCTACTTCCGTAGTGATACTGCCTCGGAAACCCAAGGAGGGGTCGCTATGAGTCAGGTGTGACTCGACGGTACACAACAACAACAACAACGTGCTTTAAATAACCATGCTTACTTATGAATGGACAAGAGTAAGAAACTGCTGCACCTAGTTAGAGGTAAAAACCTTTATTCTAGAGTCATGTTTTTAATTAATGCAATTATGTCAAATCTGAGGCAGTTTAGAAAAAATCATTTAGTGGACAATCAAAGTAAGCTTTGATACCTGTAATTTTCAAATTCAATTTATTTACCCCAAATTCCTACTTATTTATCCAGATATGGGTTTAAAAAGGAAGAATAAATTATAGTCATTTCTCTTTTTGAGTCCTTCTTTGGGTCCATATTATGATAAAGAACTTTTGTATTTAGAGCAAAGACCAATATGGAGTGATTCCATACCAACTTGATCTTGAATTACAAATATTTCCATAGTTATATTACAGGTAACAATACAGAATAAGGCATAATAGCTTACGTCTAAATACTTATTGGTTGCTTTGTCTCTGAGATGTCATGTAAATAAATTCTTAATTTGTTACTTTTTATTTATCTAAAGCTTATTAAGAAGAATGTCTATTAAAACTTAACATTGTAAAACATTTCAGAGACTACTACTGCTTTATAAATTTTTTAAAAAGTATCATTAATGTCTGAGGCTTAAAATTTTGAGTAAGAAATGAATTTGTTGATTTAAAAATGATAATGCCTAATGTTAATAATAACCACCACTCATGTGTCTGTTTGTCATACTGTGGTGGCTTACATGTTACTATGATGCTGGAAGCTATGTCACTGGTATTTCAAATACCAGCAGAGTCACTCATGGTAGTTTCAGCTGAGCTTCTAGGCTAAGACAGACTAGGAAGAAGGACATGACCAGGTCTACTTCTGAAAAAATTGGCCACTGAAAACCTTATGAATAGCAGTGAAACATTGTCTGCTATAGTGCTGGAAGATGAGCCCCTCAGGTTGGAAAGCAATCCAAAAACATCTGGGGGAAGACCTGCCTTCTCAAAGTAGAGCTGACCTTAATGGCATGAATACAGCAAAGCTTTCACAGCCTTCATTTGCTGATGTGGCACAACTCAAATTGAGAGGAAACTCTCCAAAACCAAAGACAGAAAGAATTTTGTGAGCTGTCCGGGACAAAAGAAATATTACTTACAATAATCAAACAGTTAGGCTGAGCTCCAATTACTCAGCAGAAACCATGCAGGCAAGAAGGCAATGGGACAGCATATATAAAACACTGAAGGAAAAGAACTTCCAACCAAGAATCTTATAACCAGCCAAACTGTCCATCAAATATGAGGACGAAATCAAGGCATTCTCAGACAAACAGAAATTAAGGGATTTTGTGAAAACCTGACCAACCCTACAAGAAATGCTTAAGAAAGTCCTTCCAATAGAGAACCCACAACAGAGATCAACAAAATCAGGATAAGTGACATCAACACTAAAACCAGATAAGAAATAGAAACTCCAAATAAGACCATAAAACATTGCACACTAAAAATCAAGGAAGCCAATCTGCACACGACAACAGCAACTAACCTAATAGAGAGAATAAAACTTCTAGGTACAAACTTCCTAAAGGAGAAGAAAACAGGACAATTTCCTCATAGAACAGAGTGTTCTAAAAATGTAGAGAAAAGAATTCATTCCAACTTAAACACAGACAAAATTAACAATCTCCCTAAACAAATCCAGAGGGAAGGAAAACATATGGGTTTAATAAGCACAAAACCAACAATAAGAAAAGAGAGGAAACACTTGAAAACAAATTGAACTCAGCACAGAAAAGTATATGGACCAAGGAAACACCAACAACATATCAAAAAAACACAATAGAATGACAACAATCAATCCATACCTATCATTAATCACACTCAATGTGAATGGACTAAATGCACTAATCAAGAGAAAGAGAGTGACAGACTGGACAAGAAAAGAAGACCCACAGATATGCTGCCTACAAGACACCCACCTTAGACACAAAGATAAAAACAAATTAGGAGTTAAGGGATGGAAAAAAATATACCAAGCCAATAGTAATCAAAAAAGAGCAGAAGTGGCAATATTAATTTCTGATAAGTGGATTTTAAGGTCAAAAACAACATAAGAGAAAGAAGGATGCTATATGATACTGAAAGGGTCAATTGACAAAGAAGATGTTACAATAATAAATATTTATGCACCCAATAAAAGTGCTCCAAAATACATGAGGCAAATATTAATTGAATTAAAAGGGAAAATTGACACAACTCTACAATACTAGTAGGAGACTTTAAAACACCACTTTCAAGGAGGAACAGAGCAACTAGAAAAAAACTCAACAAAGATACAGAAGAATTCTACCACATAATCAACGACCTTGACCTCATAGACATATATAGAGCATTCCACCCAACAAAAGCACAATTCACATTCTTCTCCAGTGCACATGCATCCTTCTCCAGAATAGATCGTATGTTAGGACATAAAACAAGCCTCAATAAATTAAAAAAACACTGAAATACTACAAAGCATCTTCTCAGACCACAATCCTATAAAATTGGAAATTAATAACGGGAAAATCAAGGAAAAAACATCAAACATGTGGAAGCTGAACAATTCATTGCTCAAGAACTACTGGGTAATAGAACAAATAAAAAGTTAAATAAAAAAATTCCTAGAAACAAACAAGAATGAAGACACATCATACCAAAACCTATGGGACACAGCAAAAGCAGTACTCAGAGGTTGGTTTATAGAAATAAACACATACATCAAAAAAGAGGAAAGAAATAAAATCAACACTGTAACTCAACAACTCCAACAACTAGAAAAAGAACAACAAAAGAATCCTACAGTATCTTGTTGTTATTGTTATGTGCCGTCAAGTCAGATCAGACTCATAGCGGCCCCTCCTTGGGTTGCCGAGACAGTATCACTATGGAAGTAGATTGCCCAACCTTCCTTCTGAGGAGTAGCTGGTGGGTTTGAACCATCAGCCTTCTGGTTAGCAGTCAAGCGTCTTTAGGCACTACGCTACCAGAGCTCCTCTACAGTATCTAGAAGTAAGGAGATAATAAAGATCAGAGCAGAAATAAATGAAACAAGAAAACCATAGAGAAAATCAACAAAACAAAAAGCTGGTTCTTCAAAAAAGATTAACAAAATTGATAAACCATTGGCAAATCTAACAGAAGAAAAGAAAGAGAAGATGCAAATTACAAGAATAGTAAAAGAAAAGTGTGTCATCATAACAGAACCAACTGAAATAAAAAGATACTGACAGAATATTATGAAACACTGTACTCCAACAGATTTGAGAACCGAGAAGAGATGGACAAGTTTCTAGAATCACAAGACCTATCTAAACTATCCCACTCAGAGACAGAATACTTGAACAGACCTATGACAAAAGAAGAAATTGAACAGGTCATTAAAAAAAAACTCCCCACAAAGAAAAGTCCTGGTGCTGATGGCTTCACCGGAGAATTTTACCAAATATTCAGAGAAGAGTTGACACCTATACTACTCAAGCTATTCCAGGACATAGAAAAAGATGGCATACTCCCAAACTCATTTTGTGAAGCAAGCTTAACACTAATACCAAAACCAGGGAAAGACACCACTAAAAAGGAACACTAAAGACCAATATCCCTCATGAACATAGATGTAAAAATCTTCAACAAAATCCCAGCCAACAGAATCCAACAACATATCAAAAAAATAATACATCCTGACCAAGTGGAATTCATACCAGGTTTGCAAGAGTGGTTCAACATCAGAAAAATGATCAATATAATCCACCACATAAACAAAACAAAACAAAAGAACCATATGATTATATCAATTGATGTGGAAAAGGCATTTGATAAAATCCAACACCTGTTCCTGTTCAGAACTCTCAGAAAAATAGGGATAGAAGAGAAATTCCTCAACATAATAAAAGGCATGTATGCAAAGCCAATGGCCAACATCATTATTAATGGAGAAAGACTCAAGACATTCTCCTTATGAACAGAATCCAGACAGGGATACCCTCTATCACGACTTCTATTTAACACTGTATGGGAAGTCCTGGCCAGATAAGGCAAGAACGAGAAATAAAAGGCATACAAATTGGCAAAGAGGAAGTAAAACTATCTCTATTTGCAGATGATATGATCCTGTACATAGAAAACTCAAGAGACTCAACAAAAAAAACTACTGGAACTAATAGAGAGGTTCAGCAAAGTGACAGGATACAAGGTCAACATACAAAAATCAGTTGGATTCCTCTACACCAACAAAGAGTCCTCTGATAAAGAAATAAGGGAAACAATACCATTTACAACAGCTACTAAAATGATAAAATATCTAGGAATGAACCTTACCAGAGACACAAAAGATCGGTACAAAGAAAACTATAAAACATTACTACAAGAGACAACAAGGGCACTACATAAATGGAAGAACCAGCCTTGTTCATGGATAGGTAGACTGAATATTGTGAAAATGTCAATACTGCCTAAAGCAATCTACACATTTAATGAAATCTCAATCCAGATACCAAGAAAAATTTTTAAGAACAAGGAAAAACCAATTACTAACTTCACATGGAAAGGAAAGAGACCTCAGATAAGCAGAGCACTTGTGAAGAAGAACAAAGTGGGAGGTCTCACAATCCTGGATCTGAAAATCTACTATACAGCCACAGTAGTCAAAACAGCATGGTATTGGTACAATGATACACAGATAAACCAATGGAACAGAATCAAAAGTCCAGATATAGACCCATCCATCTATGGACAGCTGATCTTTGACAAAGGTCCAAAACCTGTTAAATGGGGAAGAGACAGCCTCTTTAACAAATGGTGAGGGCAAAACTGGATATCCACTTGCAGAAAAATGAAACAATACCTTACCCCACACACAAAAACAAACTCAAGCTGGATCAAAGACTTAAATGTAAAACCCAAAAGTATAAAATTTATCAAAGATAAAATAGGGGCAAATCTGGGGCCCTAATTAATGGCACAAATAGACTATCAAGCATAACCAAGAAGGCACAGGAGGTATAAGAGAAGCTAGATGACTGGGACCTTTTAAAAATTAAATTTATGCTCATTGAAAGACTTCATCAAAAGGGTAAAAAGAGAACCTACAGATTGGGAGAAAATATTTGCTTTGCCTAAGACATATCTGACAAAGGACTTATCTCCAAAATCTATAGAAAACTTCAACACCTCAACACCGAAAACACCAACAACGCGATTCATAAATGGGAAAAAGACTTAAACAGACACTTCACATAATGAAAACAAAAATCCTCTAAACTGGACCAATAAGCAACATCATGATAAATGGAAAAAGACTGAAGTTGTCAAGGATTTCATTTTACTTGGATCCATGATCAATACCTTTGGAAGCAGCAGTCAAGAAATCAAACAACATATTGTATTAGGCAAATCTGCTGCAAAAGAACTCTTTAAAGTGTTAAAGTGCAAAGGTATTACTTTGAAGAGTAAGGTGTGCCTGACCCAAGCCATGATATTTTCAATAGCCTCATATGCATGTGAAAGCTGAACAATCAATAAGGAAGACCGACCACAGGAAAACTTATGCTTTTGAATTGTGGTGTTGGCAAAGAATATAGAATGTACCATCAACTGGTAGAAGAACGCACAAACCTGGCTTGGAGGAAGTACAGCCGGTTTGCTCCTTATAAGCAAAAATTGCCAGACTTTGTCTCACTTACTTTGGTCATGGTGTTGGAAGGGACCAGTCACTGGAGAAGGGTATCGTGGTGGGTAAAGTAGAGGGTCAGAGAAAAAATGGAAGACCCTCAATGAGATGGATTGACATAGTGGCTGTAACAATGGGCTTGAGCATGGCAAGTGATTATGAGGATGGCACAGGACTGGCAGTGTTTCATTTTATTGTTCGCAGGGTTGCTATAAGTCAGAACTTACTTGACAGCATCTGACAACAACAACAAGAATGTTAATAAGGGTGTGAAAAAATGGATGATAGTTTGCTGCTGGAGACATAAACTTTTATTAAATTTCTGGGGGACAACTTGTTAAGATATTTCAAGATTATAAAAAACATATGTAATCTTCTACTTAGTAATTCCAATTCTAGAAATTTATACTAAGAAAACTGTTGAAACAATGTGCAAAGTTCTACGTTCCCTGTATCACTGTTTCTATATAAAACTCGATACTGTAAATGACCTATATTTCTACCAATAAGCAGTACATTAAATCTGGCGTATTCATATGAGGAATTACTCTGGCCATAGATCTATATTCATTATCATAGAATGGTATCTAAAATATATTGTTTGTGAAAAAACCAAGTTATCAAAGAATATGTATAGCTGAATCCCATTAAAATTATACAGAGTTTATACTTTTCTATATTTTCTGAATTTTTACAATAAGAAAATGTTACATTTACAATGATAAAAATCAATAAAGTTCTTTCCATTTTGAAGGAAAAAAAAATGTTTGTTTGCAATAATGAGTGGTTACTTACCCCTGTCTTATCTCCTTGTTTAACTAATTGACAATATTCATATCCTGGTATTCCTCTGAGTTTCCTCTCTGCCCCGCAAAGAGGGTAATAGAGATATCTTCCTCCTGCATGACCATTTAAGAGATGCCAGGGTCAATCCAAAGGTCACAACAGATACTCAATTCTGGGGTTTTCACACACTCGCCCCATCTAGGGTTCTTAGGTTGCTATGCTGCTTTATGGCTAAGTTTGTCTGACCCGTCTCCCAGGAGCTTTAAGCAGCCAAACACAGGTCACCCCACTAAGTCTACTAAACCCTATGCCTCCTTCAGTTTTGGGGACTCTCAAATTCCTTGATGCTACTCTTTGCTAAGCCAGTCCATCCCATCCCTCCTGCTCTAGAAGAATCTTGCATAACCCTCCTTCAAGGGTTTTCTTTTTGTGTGTGTGTCCTTATCTTTTTTTTTTTTAATTAGGATTTGGGTGAATTCAAGGGGTCTTTAATACCAGGATTGGCCTCCCTCTGTTGGGGTAGGAGTAGGAGTTTACTGACATCAGTATTTCTTACCAACTCACTCTGTTTCTATTATGGTAGGGATCAAGCATACTGGAAAAAACAAAACAAAAAACCACTGCTGTGACTCATAGTGTGACCTCTCCTTGGGTTTCCAAGGCAGTATTTCTACGGAAGTAGATTGCCCAGTCTCCCTTCCAAGGAGTGACGGGTAGGTTTGAATCACCAGCCTTCTGGTTAGCAGTCAAGTGCTTTAGGCACTATGCCACCAGAGAAAGCATTGTTATTGTTGTTGTTATTTGCCATCGAGTCGGACCCGACTCATAGCAACCCCTCCTTGGGTTTCTGAGGCAGTATCACTACGGAAGTAGATTACCCCGTCTTCCTTCGGAGGAGTGGCTGGTGGGTTTGAACCGCCAGCCTTCTGGTTAGCAGTCAAGTGCTTTAGGCACTATGCTACCAGAGCTACCAGAGAAAGCATACTGAAACTGAAAGCATATATTAAATGGGTTTAACTGTCTGGAAAATATTTCATTTTACTTGGCTGCTTTCAGGGAGGAGTAAGTCCCTTCCCTCTGGTTTTGTTCTGCAAATTTAAGGTGATATAAGTAAAAGGTAGAAGAAGATAGAATATCCCCAAGTTTGAACAAGGTATATTAGATGTAATGTTCCCTCTCCTCAGCAAAAAGGGAGGGGAGTGAATGGTAGGGAGCAGATCAAACTCAGAAATACCACTTGTCCAAGAACTGTGTGCAAATCATATCATTACTGTTCTTATTTATCTTGTTCCCTCATATAGTTCACTTTCAATAAATTTAAGTGGAGATAAGTTGCAAAAGGAATTAATGTGTAGTTAATACGTGCATCATGGTTGGATCTTAACATCCTGAATTTTGCAAGAAGGGTATAGCCTTAGGCACTACATCACCAGAGCTCCTGGTATAACCACAGTTAGTCCTAAAAACATAAACAGATTGGAAATTTCTATTTATTAGGACAGAGATACAGACAGCACTAAAGTCCATAATTCTGTAATTGAAAGCAGTATTTACCTAAAAGAAAAAAGTTTCAGGGATCAGAAGAAGTGAAAACATTGTCTCAAAATAGCCATCCTTGGACAAGTTTTACAAAGCTTCCACCATAAATTGGTTATAAAGCTAGAAATTAATACAATTGAATCCTATGTTATAAAAATGAGGCATATCCAGTCTTTGTAATGATCTATTCTAAACAATTTCTCTTAGCATGATTTTCAGTTTACTCTCCATCAGTATGAAACTGGTAGCATTGCTTTTCCAATGGCCTTTCTGGAAAACCTGATAAGCAGCTCCAGGATAGTGAAAGTAAAGGCTTCTTTCCCTTTGCATTTGGTCAACTCCCCTTTCAATGACTCTTCCAAGGAGAGAAATATGAGGCATCAGGACAGGCTGGTGTAAGATATTTGGGTCAGGAATGCCTTTGGATACTCCTCAAATCTTGGTGTGAGTCTTGCTTCTGAGGGGCAAGCTCATTTGAATCTGGTCTTCTTTTCAGGTGCTACAAGGAAACTAAGCAGAGGTCACACTACCAGACCCACCAAAGTGTGTGCCCAATCTTCCTCTCCCACACATCACTTTTACCAAGGTAGCCTACTCACCCATCTCACGCTGGGAGGACTCTGCTTAAGTTTCCTCAATGAGTATTTAGAAACAATGTTGGCCTCTTTATAGGCGGGAGGAGAAGAGAATGCTGACATGGGGAGTTGGTGGTGTAGTGCCTAACCCACAAGCCACTCCTTGGAAGGAAGATAGGCAATCTACTTCCATAGTGATACTCACTGCCATTGAGTCGGATCCGACTCATAGTGACCCCTCCTTGGGTTTCTGAGGCAGTTGGGCTATCTACTTCCGTAGTGATACCGCCTCGGAAATCCAAGGAGGGGTCGCTATGAGTCAAAATTGACTCGACGGCAGTGAGTTTGGTTTTTGGTTTATGCGTAAGGATAGCTCAGGGGACTACTATTCCTGGCAGTAAATTTTAAATAATTTTCTGAATATTGTATTTCCTCGGAAACCCAAGGAGGGGTCGCTATGAGTCCGTCTGACTCCATGGCACATAACAACAACAGCAAAAATGGGCTCCCTTTGGTGGTTCATAGAATACGTGATATACCTGTTACTGTTGAGTCGATTTGCACACATAGCAACCCTTTAGGACAGAGTAGAACTGCCCCATAGGGTTTCCAAGGCTATAAATCTTTACAGAAACAGACTGCCACATCTTTCTCCTGTGGAAATGGCTGGTGGGTTTGAACAGCTGACCTTTTTGTCAGCAACCCAATGCTTTAATCACAGTGGAACCAGAGCACCTCCAAAAGTAATAACTAACATTTATTGGGTACTTACTACGTCCTAGTTGCTGCCAAGAAAGTTTTAGGTAACTTTTTATCATGGAAATTTCAAACTTAAACAAAGAACAAAAAGAAGAATATAAAGTGCCTTTATGTATGCTCCATCACCCACTTTTTAAAGTTATTTTTTAATTTATTGATTCATTTAGCTAACATTTACACACACATAATAGATGTTTGTATTTGAAAAAGATGAATTCTAAGTAACATATCCAGCTATTCACAAAGCTATTGCATATGGATTCCATCTTAATTATTTTGTCCTACCCTCTAGTTAATGGTTTACCATCCCTTCCTCTCCCACCCCTGGTAACAACCTAAGTATATTTCTTTTTGTATGAAACTCTTTTCCTGACGTCTTACAATAGTGATCTCATGGAATATTTGTCCTTTTGTGATTGACTAATTTCACTCAGCATAATATACTGTGAGTTCATCCATGTTATGAGATGGTCAGAAGATTAATCATTGTTCTTTAACATTGCATAGTATTCCATTTTGTATATGTACCATTCCTCCATTGATTGGCATTTAGTTTGTTTCCATCTTTTTGTTATTGTGACTAGTACTGTGATGATCATGGGTGTGCATGTTTCTGTTCATGTCATAACTTTTATTTCTCTAGTATATATACTTAGTGATTGATACAATGGCTTCAACGATGGGATCAGGTACTGCAAGCATGGTGAGGTTGGTGCAGGACCGGGCAGTGTTTCGTTCTGTTGTACACAGGGTCTCTATGAGTCAGAGCCAGCTCAAGGGCACCTAACAATAACAACAATATATCTAGTAGTGGAATTGTTGGATCATATGGTATTTCTATATCCAGCTTTTTAAGAAAGCACTATACTGTTTTCCTCAGTGGTTGCATTATTTTATAGTCTCACCAGTAGTATATGAGGATTCCAGTCTGTCCAAACTTCTGCCAGCATTCATTGTTTTCTGTTTTTTTGAACTTTACTCTTATTGCTGGAGGGAGATGACATCGCATTGTTGTTTTGATTTAAATCGCTTTAATGGCTAATGATTGTGAGCACTTCTTCATGTGTTTGTCAGCTGCATAAATGTCTTTAGTGAAGCATTTGTTCATGTCTTCTGCCCATTTTTTCCATTGGATTATTTGTTTTTTTGTTGTTAAGGTGTTGAAGTTTTGTATAACTTTTACAGATTAGCCCCTTGTCTTATATATCACTGACATTTTTTTTTCCAGTCTGTGAGTTCTCTTTGTACTCTTTTGGTGAAATCTTTAGATGTGCGTAAGTGTCTAATTTTTTGGAGGTCCCAGTTACCTATTTTGCCTTTGGTGTTTTGCATCACCAACTTTCAATAATTATCAACATTTTAACAGTTTGCCATGTTTGTTTTATCTACCATCACTACCTTCACTCCTAAATTTTTGTTTGAAATATTTAACCCTTTCATGTCTAAATTATTTTCTGCTTTGAATTTTTTGTTGATTGCATGTGTTTTAAGTAATGGAAAACCAAAAACCAAATCCACTGCCATTGAGTTGATACTGACTCATAGGGTCCCTATAGGACAGAGTAGAAATTGTCCCATAGTGTTTGAAGCCTGCAGATTTTTACAGAAGCAAATTGCCTCATCTTTCTCCCATGGAACAGCTGGTGGGTTTGAATCACCAACATTTTGATTAGCAGCCAAATGCTTTAGCCACTGCATCACCAGAGCTCTTTTTCAGTAATGGAAGGCATGCTGAAATCAAGGATAAAAAGACTTTTTAAGGTAATGTGAACCTAGTTGGAGTTGTGTGTCAACTTGGCTGGACCACAATTCTGAGTGGTTTAAGCAGTTGTGATGTGGATTATCCCCATGATGAGATCGGATATATATGTTTTGAGCAGCCAATTCATTGAAAAGGAGTTTCCCTAGGGGTGTGGCCTGCTTCCAGTATGTTTATGGACATCCTGGGAAAAGAGGCATTCTTCTGTGGGTCAGGATCCTATTGTGCTGCCTACAACTGTCCATGAGCGAACAATCCACCATTCGGCCTGGAGATCTTGGATTCGTCATTTGTTGGAGTCCACAGCCAGTATATTGCCTGCCAACCTTGAGCTTATCAGTCCCTGCAGCTGTGTGAGTCGGGAAAAGCCTCCAGCTTGATGTTTGATTCAAGAACTTGGGACTTGCCAGCTTCTATAAGTGTGTGAGCTATTTTCCTAAAATAAATTTCTCTCTCTCTCTCTATCTATCTATATATGTTGTTGTTGTTGTCAGGTGCCGTCAAGTCATTTCCAGCTCATAGCGACCCCATGCACAGCAGAACGAAACACTGCCCAATCTTGCGCCAGCTCCACTATCCCTGCTATACTTGAGCCCATCATCAAAGCCACTGTGTCAATCCATCTCGTTGAAGGCCTCCCCCTCTTTTGTCGACCCTCCACCCTACCAAGCATGACATCCTTCTCCAAGGAATGGTCCCTTCTAACAACATGACCAAAATAGGTGAGACGAAGTCTGGCCATCCTTGCTTCCAAGGAGCATTTTGGGTGCACTTCCTCCAGAACAGATCTGTTAGTTCTTTTAGCAGTCCATGGTACTTTTAGCACTCTTCGCCAGCACAACAACTCAAAAGCATCAACTCTTCTTCGGTCTTCCTTATTTATTGTCCAGCTCTCACATGCATATGAAGTGACTGGAAATAAATATCATGGCTTCTGTCAGGTGCACCTTAGTCCTCAAGGAGACATCCTTGCTCCTCAGCACTTGAAACAGTTCCTCCATGGTTGACTTTCCCAATGCTACACGTCGTCTAATGTCCTGACTGCTGCTTCCATTGGCATCGATTGTAGAA
>NW_006921805.1:4409974-4418384 GCF_000298275.1 Orycteropus afer afer
TGCCAACCAGAAGGCTGGCGGTTCAAACCCACCAGCCACTCCTCAGAAGGAAGATGGGGCAATCTACTTCCGTAGTGATACTGCCTCAAAAACCCAAGGAGGGGTCGCTATGAGTTGGGGCCGACTTGATGGCAGGCACACAACAACAACAACAAATATATATATGTGTATATGTATATAAAAACTTTACTGGTTTTGCTTCTCTAGGGAACCCAGCCCAACACAGGTAATACTGATTTTGATACAATTATATAGAATACATATGACCCAGGTGGACTATGGTGGTAGGATTGGTGGGGTGAGACCTCTTTCTTCAGATTCATGCAGTTACACAGGTCCCCACCAGGTGGTAGCACATACTACAATTGGGAAAGCAGCTTCCCAAGAAACCTGAGAGGCTGAAAATACTGGTGGGCAACATATGTCCCATGGGTTATAAAAGAGTTAAAGTGTCAAAATATAATCATACATTAATTTAAAAGAATAACACAATATTTGATTGCTTTATAATAGAAAATTTGCAAATTGGAGAAATATTCCCTCATAAAAAAGGAAGCCACTTCTAGAGAATGGAGAATTCACAGGGACATAAATAACTTTTGCTTGAAAAATACAGGTTTCTATGGTGATGAACTACTTAATGGCTACTGAGTTAACATTAAAAAGTAACTTTGGAAGATTTGCCCCTCCATCCTCCTGCAGTCCTGAGACCTCCAGAAATTAAAATAAAAGAAGATTGGGTCTTTCTCATTTAACCACAGGTTAATAGTTTTGTCAGGGTCTGCTCTTTGAACAGCTATTTTGGGTGAGACATAATAAATTAAAAAAAAAAACAAAACTCTGGCTGATTAATTTTGGGTCAGACAATTTTATGTATTTGGATAAGAAAAGCCCTCTTAAAATAAAAGTAAAATAATTATTTTTAATATGAATTTGATTCCACAAAACTAAAGTCAGATGTCCTAAAGAAACAGGTAGCGCTAGAAGAATCAAGCAGCCTCTGACTCAGTATCCTTGCAGCTGGCAATAGAGAATTACTGGTGATTTAACAAATCAAACCCTTGTTGTGTTGTTAGCTGCTGTTGAGTTGGCCCTGACTCATAGTGACCCTATGTACAACAGAATGAACACAGTCCTTCACAAGCCTCACAATCCTTGCTATATACTTGAGCCCATCATTTCAGCCACTGTGTCAGTCCGTCTCGTTGAGAGCCTTCCTCTTCTTCACTGACCCTCCACTTTACCAAGCATGATATCCTTCTCCAGGAAATGGTCCCTTCTGACAACATGACCAAAGTAGGTGAGATGAAGTCCAGCCATTCTCACTCTTCCAAGGCGCATTCTGGCTGCACTTCTTCCAGGATAGATTTGTTCACTGTTCTGGTAGTCCTTGGTACTTCCCATATTCTTTGCCAACACCACAACTCAGAAACATCAGATACTCTTTCTCTGTCTTCCTTATTCATTGTCCAGCTCTCATATGCACGTGAGGTGACTGAAAATACCATGGCTTAGGTCAGGCGCACCTCAGTCTTCAAAGAGACATCTTTGCTCTCCAGCACTTTAAAGAGGTCTTTTGCAGCAGATTTGCTCAGTGCAATAGGACATCTGATTTACTGACAGCTGCTTCCACTGGTGTTGACTGTGGAACCAAGTAATATGAAATCTTTGACAACTTCAATCTTTTCTCCATTTATCATGATGCTGCTTATTGGTTCAGTTGTGAGGATTTTCGTTTACTTTATGTGGAGATGTAATCCATACTGCAGACTGTAGTCTTTAGTCTTCACTATAAGTGTTTCAAGTCATCTTCACTTTCAGCAATCAAAGTTGTGTTGTCTGCATATCGCAGGTTGTCGATGAGTCTTCCACCAATCCTGATGCCACATTCTTCTTCATAGACAAGATAAAGTTACCTTTCTAAAGCCCCACAAACGTGACCATTGTAAAATGCTGATAAACCTGAGCTGTCAGTACTTCACCAGGTGCAGAGCATGTGCAGTAAAATTCAACTTGACTGACAAAGTGATCTTCCACCAGAGGCAGTCAACAACAGGAATCCCTTTGCCAGGACTGGAACCAGGATGTAGAGACATCACGTAAGCACAACATCCGAGAATAAGTCATGGCAAGTATTCCAGCAACCTTCACAATGGGTTCCATCTTTGTACCAACAGCCTTTGTAGTGGAATCCATCCTGACTACTAGCATGCACATCTGATTTTCATAACCCCACTTTTTTCCCCCAGAACCCCCCTCCTATTTTATGAATAAAGATCATGCCTTATTCCTGCATAAAACCCTTTATAAACCGTAGGGAATCCTTTGTTTGGTGAGAGACTAGAGGCTAATGTAGGCGAAAGCCCCTCTCTATCTCTCCCTCATGAGCTCCTCCCCTCTCCTTTCTCTTTAATAAACTTTGGTTCATGTGGACATTTTGCCTCTGATGGCATAGTGCATAAGGCATTTGACGTTAACCAGAAGGCTGGGGGTTCAAACCCACTAGCAACTCCCCAGGAGGGTTGGGCAATCTACTTCCACAGTGATACCACCTCGGAAACCCAAGGAGGGATCTCTAGGAGCTGGATCCCACTTGATGACAGTGCATTGCTATTGTTGTTGTTCAATTCTTTGTCAGTAGAAGGCAAATCCCACCACCACCCCGTAACACTATAATTCAATTGTAAATATAATAAATGTATTCTAAGCTTTTAAAATGTACTAGTTATTTTAATCCTCACAACAAAAGTAGACATTGTTACATTACTATTTTACATTGGTAGGAACTGAATCAAACAGTACTAAGTGCTCCATGGGACTCAGTAAGAGTACCTAAAATTAATAACTGGGTACTTGATTAATAGGAAGGAGCTATGTTTTTGTCCAAAGTCAGACTCCATTTTGATTTTTTAGCATAGGTAGTAGTGCTTCAAAACTATACCCTGTCATTTCTGTAAGTTTACACTATGCTTTGCTGATACCAATAGACAAGTAACTTTTAGAAAAGAATGAGGGAACTTTAACCATCCTCAACAAACAGAATGATGGAGCCAACCAACACGCATTCCAGGAAACAAAAGGTCAGAATGTAAAATCATTCAAGAAAAGTATGGAAAGATGCAAACAACTATTCTCAGGAAGAATATATTCATAACTAACCAAACCAGTCAGGATCCAGTTGGGAAGAATATGTGAACAGTTTGCTCCTGGAACCAACTATAATTATGAATAAACAAACAAACAAACACCAAACCCACTGCCATTGAGTCTATTCCAACTCTTCAGGACAAAGCAGAACTGCTCCAAAAGGTTTCCAAGGCTGTAAATCTTTACAGAGGCAGACTGGCATGTCTTTCTCCTTAATAGCTGACTACAGTTCTTCCAATCAAGAATAACCAAACCAACTGGCTCACTTCCCCCCAACCAGGTAGCCAACCTTTAGATAGTGAAGCTGACCTGAACTACAATCAATCATTAGCTCCTTCCTTTCCTTTGTTTATGTATGAAACCCTCTAACTCCATAAAGATAATAAAGCACTGTGTTGAGAACATCCTCAATTCTGTGTTTTCTCAATTGAAATTTTATTATTATTATTATTATGGTAGAAATCTTCAATATCCTCATCTTTGGCTTTGGTTGTTGGTGCATAAATTTGGATAATAGTAGTATTAACTGGTCTTCCTTGTAGGCTTCTGTATATTACCCTATCACTGAACAATGTTGTACTTCAGGACAGATCTTGAAACAGTCTTTGTCACAATGAATGCCACACCATTCCTCTTTGTCATTCCCAGTATAGTAGATCATATGGTTGTCTGATTCAAAATGGCTAAAACCAGCCCATTTTGGCTCACTAATGCCTAGGATATCGATCTTTATGCATTTCATTTCATTTTTGACAATGTCCAATTTTCCTAGATCTATACCCCATACATTCCATGTTCCAGTTATTAATGGATGTTTGCATCTGTTTCTGCTCATTTTGAGTTGTGTCACATCAGCCAGTGGAGGTCCTGAAAGCTTTACTCATCCTTATCGTTAAGGTAATCTCCACTCTGAGGAGTCAGCTCTTCCCCAGTCAAATTTTGAGTGCTTTCCGATCCGATGGGTGCATCTTCCGGCATATGTCGCTCAATGTTTCAGGGTTGTTCATAAGGTTTTCCAGTAATATATCAGACAGTGTTTCACTGCTATTCATAAGGTTTTCACTGACCAATTCTTTGAGAAGCGAATGGCCTCTTCCTTCTTCTGAGTCTGTCTAACCACAGAAGCTCCACTGAAACCTCTCCACCATGGGTAACACTGCTGGCATTTTGCAACATGGGGGCATAGCCTCCAGGCTCACAGCAACATGTAAGCCACCACAGGGTGACAAACTGACAGAGAAGTTCATTTCCTTAGTTGTTCCTAACCCCTCTGCATCTGCTTACTTTAGGCCCCAGCCTTAATGTAGAACCACACCCAAGTGAAAAGCAGACTCAAAGCCCTGGCCTGCCTACCTCAGGCCCTGGCTTTTATATAGAGCCACATCCAAGTGAAAAGCATACTCCAAGCCCCAGGCCTGCCTATCTCTGGGCCCTGCCTTAATATAGAGCCACACCCAAGGGAAAGGCAGCCTCCAAGCCCCTTCCTATAAAGATTTACAGCCTTGGAAATCCTATAGGCAGTTCTACTCTGGACTATAGGGTCACTATGAATTGGAATCAACTCCACAGCACTGAGTTTGTTTTTTAGGTTTGATAGTAGCACACTTATACATCATATCAAGGTTGGACTATAAGATCAACAGCATATTGTGGAAGGCTGAAGCAAGCAGAGGGCCGAAGTGGCCCCTCACTGAAAATTGCAAAACTATAACAGACTAACAGGCACCATCAAAATAGACCTTAGTCACTGTGACTAACTTGCTATTTTCTCTCCCTTTTGTTTCCACATATGCTGAGCTCTTTAGGTTTGTTATTTTCAATTACACATTCTTAGGGTTGTTATTTCCCATTACATTCTCTTATGCACAACCCTCTGGTTTTGGTTAAGGACCACAGTCCATGAAATGAGATGATCATGGGAAGAAGGATATTGAGTCAGGAGTAACCATAGAAAAAGGAGAACAAAGACATTCCTGGCAGTGTGGATTTTTTACCCTTTTCCATTTCCCTATATAATCATATTTATCCCTTTGCTTGAGGAGACAGATATTTTAGAGAATTGATTCTCTCTGTCTTCTTGGGTATTGATACTCAATAAACCTTTTGCTTTCCCGCTTAAACCTGTTGGCTTTACATGATGGGGTAAGGACTTTGTTATTCCTACAACAATATGGCATAATTGATCATATGTTACATCTGAGATTAGACTGTGGCTTATGTCTTGGGTGCCACTCTCTCTCTCGCTTGGATCACTTGCTTTGGGGGAAGCCAATTGCCCTGCCCAGAAGCTCCAGGGAGAGGCCCACATGGCAAGGAGTAGAGGCCTCCAGCCAACAGCCAACAAGGAAATGAAGCCTGCTTACAACCACATGAAAGAGCTTGGAAGTAGGTTCTCCAGCCCCAGTTGAGCTTTGAATTGACTGCAGCCAGGTACATGGCTTGACTACAACCTCATAAGAGACTCTGAGCTAGAGCCATCCAGCTAAGCCACTCCCAGATTCCTGACCCACAATAACTGTGTGAGTCACACATATTCACTGTTTTAAGCTGCTAGGTATCAGAGTAATTTGTTCTGTAGAAATGGATAACCAACACAGCCTGTATTGTCAATCATTATTCTATTCTGCCCCAAAATGTTGTTGTTGTTAGCTGCTGTCAAGTTGGTTCCTACTCACAATGACCCCATGAGCAACAGAATGAAACACTGTCCAGACCTGTGCCAGTCTCACAACTGATCTTTGCACATTTCATTATAATAATAATTGACTTTGTCTTCTTGAGTTGCTCTTTGAAATCTGTTCAGCTCTTTTATCTTGTAATTTCTTCCATTTGCTTTAGCTACTCTTCATTCAAAGGCAAGTTTCAGAGTCTCTTCTGACATCCACTTTGGTCTTTTCTTCCTTTCCTGTCTTTTTAATGACCCCTTGCTTTCTTCATGGATGATGTTTTTGATGTCATCCCACAATTCCGGTTTTTAGTCATTAGTGTTCAATGCATCAAATCTATTCTTTAGACAGTCTCTAAATTCAGGAGGGATATAATCAAGGTCATACTTTGGCTCTTGTGAACTTGTTTTAATTGTCTTCAGCTTCAACTTGAACTTGCATGTGAGTAGTTGATGGTCTGTTCCACAGTCAGCTCTTGGCTTTGCTCTGGCTGAAGATACTGAGCTTCTCCATTGCCTCTTGCTACAGATGTAGTCAATCTGATTCCTGTGTACTCCATCTGGCGAAGTACCCACATGTATAGCCACCATTTATGTTGTTGAAAAAGGTATTTGCAACGAGTAAATTGTTGGTCTTGCAAAATTCTATCATGCAATCTCCAGCATTATTTCTATTACCAAGGCCACATTTTCCAATTGCCAGTGATTCTTCTTGTTTCCAACTTTTGCATTCCAATCACCAGTGATAATCAACACATCTTGACTGCATGTTTGGTCAATTTCAGACTGCAGAAGTTGGTAAAAATCTCCAATTTCCTTGTCTTTGGCTTTGGTGGTTGGTGCGTAGATTTGAATAATAGGAGCATTAACCGTCTTCCTTGTAGGTGTATGGATATTACCCTATCACTGACAGTATTGTGCTTCAGGATAGATCTTGAAATACTCTTTGTGATGATGAATGTCACGTAATTCCTCTTCAATTTGTCATTCCTGGCATAGATCATATGGCTGTCTGATTCAGAATGGTCAAAACCAGTCCATTTCAGCTTTCTAATGCCTAGGATATTGATCTTTATGCATTCCATTTCACGTTTGTCAACTTCCAATTTCCCTAGATTCATACTTTGTACATTCAATGTTTCAATTATTAATGGACTTTGTAGCTGTTTCTTCTCATTTTGAGTTCTGCCACATCGGCAAATGGAGGTCCTGAAAGCTTTACTCCATTCACATCATTAAGATTGGCTTATACTCTGAAGAGGCAGCTCATCCCCACTCATATTTTGAGTGTTTTCGGATCTGAGGGGCTCATCTTCTGGCACTATATTGGGCAGTGTTTCAGGGCTATTCATAAAGTTTTTCAGTAATGTATCAGACAGTGTTTTCAGTGCTATTCATAAGGTTTTCACTGGCTAATTCTTTGAGAAGTGGATGGCCCCTTCCTTCTTCCAAGTCTGTCTTAGTCTGGAAGTTCGACTGAAACCTGTCCACCTTGGATGACCCTGTTTGTATTTGAAATACTGGTGGCATACCCTCTAGCCTCACAGCAACACACAGCCACCACAGTACAACAAAGTGACAGAGAGTGGTGGCTGCTTCCAAATACAGTTCTGTAAAAACTTTTCCTTTTTCCAAGGCCATGATAGTTAAGGAAGCTCTGGTACCGTAGTGCCTAAGGCATCTGACTGCTAACCAGAAGGCTGGCGGTTCAAACCCCCAGCCATTCCTCGGAAGGAAGGTTGGGTGCTCTCCATAGTGATACCTCTTCAGAAACCCAAGGAGGGGTCGCTATGAGTCGGATCTGACTCCATGGCAGTGAGGTTTTTTTCTAAATGATACTTAATGTTAATGACAACACTGAGGCAATGGAATTAGCTAAATAAATATATTTAGGGAAGTTCAATATTATACATATATTTCAGATTAATTATGCCAAAATTCCAGTCATATCATTTCCATATTAGCATAAATTAATATACCTCATTCTTTTTTTAAGAAATAGCTACAAGCTAGTCCATGATAACTTAGAAATACCCAATTAATTGGCAATTAAATTGTTTCCAGGTTTTTTTTTTTTTTCTTATGGAATATTCTAGCAGTGGGCTTGATGGGCCAAGAGTTTGTGCATTTTCCTGGAATAAAACTCATCCCCAGGGGCTGGCTCTCAGCCCAACAGTTAACAAGATGTACATGCAAACCACTCAACCCAGGATGACGCACCCACGTACTCTATGGTAGTACATCCTTTAGAGCAATAGCCCACAGGGCACCAGAGGACTAACATTCAGGTTGAAGAAATGCAGGACAAACAGGAGTGCATAAATATGATGGGCACAGGGGTAGGGTTACAGGCTAGGGAGGGAAGGAGACTGGGTTAGGGTTGTTGTTGTTGTTGTTAAGTGCTGTCGGGTCGTTTCTGACTCATAGCGACTCCATGCACAGCAGAACGAAACACTGCCCGATCCTGCGCCAGCCCCACAATCCCTGCTATACTTGAGCCCACCATTGCAGCCACCGTGTCAATCCATCTCGTTGAAGGCCTCCCCCTCTTACATTGACCCTCCACCCTACCAAGCATGACATCCTTCTCCAAGGAAT
>NW_006921805.1:4435624-4473298 GCF_000298275.1 Orycteropus afer afer
CAATGACATGAGACAAAGTATATGTGAACTGCTGTATGAAAAGTGAATTTACTCTGTAAATCTTCACCCAAATCCTAATTAAAAAAAACAAAACAAAACAAAACAAAAGTAAAGGTTAGGGTTGGACAGAGTAAATGGGGAGTGAAACTAAATGTACATGTAATGCTGAATGTAAAACAAGCTTTTAAAATTAAATTCAAAAAAAAAGTTTGTGCATTTTACACTGGTGACAACTGTCAGATTACTTGCACAATAGTGTCACCAGTTTACAATACTATCAAGTTTATGTTAAGTGTTCTATCTTCCTACATGTTCATTGGCACTAGATAGCATTAAACTTGTTTTTCAAATCCAAAAGGTGAAAAATTTTATTTACTACTTTGTTTTGGTTTGCATTTCTCTAACTGTAGATGAAGTTAAGCCTCTCTTTATGTATTTATTGACTATTAGTATTTCTTTTTCTCTGAATTGTCTGCCTTATTCTTGGCCTAATTTTTATCTTACTGATCTTTGAGAGTGCCTTGTAAAGTATGGAATTAGCCTGGCAAATATATTGCAAATTTTTTTCATGTTAGTCATTTTAGTTTTGACTTTATCATTATGATTTTTGGATTTTGTTTCTTGGTCAATGTCAAAGAGCAAACCAGAGTCTCTACTCAAATTAAAGCAGAGTTTTATTAAAGGAGTAGAATGACCCAGATCTGGCAGTACTTCGTGAGAATTCACAAAAGTAGTCCAATGAGAGGAATGTTTCATAGAGTTTAAGTACAGAAAATTCAGAAACTTACAAGGATAAAATTCTGATTGGCTGACATTTACAAAACCATGTTTTAACAGTTAGGAGACAATTATGAGATCTTTTAAGCATTATTTTGTTAATCATAAAATTGAGTCAATCATCTTGTTAATCTATGGATATTTTGGAGCCAGCCTGAGTAAGTACTCTCCCTGGGAGCAGGCTGTGAAAGGAAGAGAGGGAAAGGGAGAGGATCCCTTCAACAAATGGATGCAAAATTGGAAGCACTCAAATATCTATGTCAAGAAATTTGGAAGACAGCTACCTGACCAACTGACTGGAGGACATCTATATTTGTGTCAGTTCCAAGGAAGGGTGATCCAACAGAATATGGAAGCAATCTAATAATATAATTAACATCATAAGTAAATAAAATTTTGCTGAAGATAATTCAAAAACAGTTGTAGCAGTAATGGAAAGGGAGTTGCCAGAAATTTAAGCTTGATTCTGAGGAGGAAATGGACGGTGGATCTTGGCTGAAAGCAGAGAATACAATAAAGATGTTTATCTGTGTTCTACTGATTATGCAAAGGCATTTGCCTGTGTGGATCATAAGTTTTGGTTTATATCAAGAGAGGATCTGGTGCGCACAGAGCTTTGTGTATAGTAATTCCAGAACACTTAATTGTGCTCATTGGGAACCTGTACAGAGACTAAGAGACAGTCATTTGAACAGAACAAGGGGAAACTGCATGGTTTAAAATCAAAATAGGTGTGCATTGAGCAAATAGTATGAGAAGCTGAAGTATATGAAGAAAGCCACATCAGGATTGAAGAAAGACTCACTAATAGTCTATGATATGCAGATGACACAATCTTGCTTGCTGAAAATGAAGAAGACTTGAAACGCTTACTGATGAAAATCAAAGGGCTATGCCTTCAGGATGGATTACACCTTACATAAAGAAAACAAAAATCCTCACAACTTGACCAAAAAGCAACATCATGATAAATGGAGAAAAGATTGACGTTGTCACGGATTTTATTTCCCTTGGATCCACAATCAACACCCATGGAAGAAGCAGTCAAGAAATCAAATGATGTATTGCATTGGGCAAATCTGCTGCAAAAGACCTCTTTTAAGTGCTTACGAGCAAAGATGTCACTTAGATGACTAAGGTGCCCCTGACCCAAGCCATGATATTTTCAATAGCCTCATATGAATGTGAGAGCTGGACAGTGAATAAGGCAGACTGAAGAAGAATTGATGCACTTGCATTACAGTGTTGGCAAAGAATACTGAGTATACCACGGACTGCTAGAAGAACAAACAAATCTGTCCTAGAAAAAGTACAGCCAGAATGCTCTGTAGAAGCAAGGATGGAGAGACTTTGTCTTTCATACTTTGGTTATATTGTCAGAAGGGACCAATCCCTGGAGAAGTCTATTGTGCTTGGTAAAGTAGAGGGTCAACAAAAAAGAGGAAAACCCTCAAGGAGATGGACTGATACAGTGGGATCAATGATGGGCTTAAGTACAGCAAGGATTGTGAGGATGGCGCAGAATTGGGTAGTATTTTGTTCTGACTCAACAGCATCTAGCAACAACAACGTGTGTTTTGAACATAGAAAATGATAAATAGCTTTTCAATTTACTTGATGAAACTAGCTGAATCTCTCAAACCTAGGTACAAATTTACTTATGAACATAGATGCAAAAATCTTAAAATATTAGCAAATTTAATCCTTGATCATATGTAAAGATTAATGCTGTCTGGCCCAGTACATTTTATTTTAGGAATACATGGCAATAAATTAAGGAGCTCTGGTGGCATATAGCCTAAGGAATTTGACTGCTAACAGAAGGTTAGTGGTTCAAATCAACCAGCCACTCCAGGGAAGGAAGATTGGGCAATCTACTTCCATAAAGATTTACCATGTCAGAAACCCAAAGGAGGTTGTTATGAGTTCGAATTGACTCGATGGCACTGAGTTTGGTTTGGTTTTGGTTTATGGCAATCAATTATATATTTGACTTATAAGCACAGTAGGTTATTACCATCAACATTCAAATATTTTCATTTGAAACCACATACACAGGCTCACGCTTAATTACACAAAGCTCATACATGCACCAAGTCCTCTCTTGACACACAATACCCGTCCTCCTTACCAGAGAGTTGCTGCTCTTGTCATCTTTTCTTTCCATTCTTACTTTTTTCTTTTTTTTTTTAACATTTTATTGTTTTTTTGGTGAAAGTTTACCACAAATTAGTTTTCCATTGAACAGTTTACTCACATTTTGTTTCATGATACTGGTTGCAACCCTCTCAATTAACAGCACTCTTCCCACTTCCTCCCAGGGTTCCTTGTTTTTATTCATTCTTCTTTCTTGACCCTGTCTTCTCAACTTTGTTTTTGGGCAAATACTGCCCTTTTGGACTCTTTTTTTTTTTTTTTTAATTTTATTGTGCTTTGGGTGCAAATTTAGAGAGCAAAATTTGCTTTACATTCAACAGTTCATGTACATTTGATTTCATGCCCCGATTACCATCCCCAACCATAACAAACTCTCCTCCCCTCCCACCCCTGTGACTACCCCATTTCTGTGCCCTTCTTTACTATGCACTCCTGTCTGTCCAGCTTTCCCTCTATGTGAATGCTGTCCCTCTTCGGCCCCATGGCCAGTTGCTTTAAGGGGCGTATCTCCCTAGAGGAGGTGGGTACATTGCCTTGGGGTAGGTGTTCTGTGTGTAGGTCTTTCTATTGTTGGGCTGAGAGCCAATCTATGTGAATGAGTCCAATTCTAGGCCCGAAGGGTAACCCAGGGCCATAGTCTTGAGGGTTCCACCTGACTCTATCTGACAAGTAATTCTGGTCATTTTTGTGTTTTTGGATTTTGTTCCATGTTTTTCCTCCCACTCTATCCAGGATCTCCAGGTTTGATCCCTTTCCGAGAGGTTGGCACTGGTAGCTGGGTACCATCTAGTTCTTCTTGTCTCAGGGTCCATCATATCCTTGGACTAATTGTTTCCAGATGCCTTTAATTTTCTTCACTCTTCTTTGTTTTGGATGAGAATTGAATGCAATAGTTGCATCTTAGATGGCTGCTCAAAAGCCTTTAAGACCCTAGTCGCTACTCACCAAAGTAGGTTGTGAACAAGATTTTTATGTACTATATTGTGCCAATTGAGCTTGATGTCCCCTGAGACTATGGTCCTGAGTCAGTAGACCCAGTGATTCCTCTCTCTCAAGGTGTATGATTGTCTCTGAGAGTTTACTCCAACTCTGTCTTCTGTTGCTTCTGTAATGTGTATGGCTAGTTTTTGGACTCATGGTTGATTGTCCTCAGAAGCATGCTCCTCACAGGTGTTATTTCTCTCTTCATATGTCTGTCTACTGCTTGGCTGAAAGATCATCTCCAAGAGTGGGTTCACTTCCAGGCTCAAAGGGTATCTATTGGCCATTATTTCAGGGGTTCTACCAGTCTCTCTCAGATCAGTAATCTGGTCTTTTATGATTTAGAATTTTGTCCTACATTTTTCTCCCATTCTGTCCAGGACCTTCTGCTATGATCTCACATATTCTCTTACACCCACTTAGGTCAGGTTTTCTGTCCACAAAAGTTTTCTTCAGTGTCACCCTTGATGACACCAAATTTCATAGCCAATTTCATTTGTATCAACAGCATTTGGCATGGTTGATCATTCCCTCCTTTTTGAAATATTTTTTCCACTTGGCCTCAAGAACACCAATTTCTTATGGTTTTCCTCCTATTCTAACGATTTCTTCTATCTCCTTTGCTCATTCCTCTTCATCTTCCTGACCTCTAAACATTGGAGGGACCCTGTGTTCAGATACTAGAGTTATTCTTTTTTCTGTCTACCTCATGATCTCTTCCAGCCCTATGGCTTTTTCATCTTTACTTTTATATTATTAAAGTAATAAACATACATTTTAAAGAACTGAACAGTGTTAAAAAGGCTTATGACAAAATATAGCATTTCCCTTTTCCATCCCTCTCAACTTTCATTCTTCTTTCCTAAAGACAACTTAAAAAAAATTACTCCTTTAGCTTCCACTTTTGGCATTTACACGTCTACCTATTTCTAAATTATACATATATACTACCTGTAGATATCATCTATCAGCTTCATATTATAGTTGTTATCAGTTGCCATTGAGTTCATTTTGACTCATAGCAACCCCCATGTGAAAAAGTAGAACCATCTCATAGGCTTTTGTAGGCTGTGATCTTTCCTGGAGCAGTGCTAAAAAGACTTATGACAAAAAATAGCAGTTTCATCAGATTAAAAATATGCCGTTTTTCTCCTGCAGAGCCACTGTGTGGGTTCAGACTAACAATGTTTAGGTTAGTAAATGAATGCTTAACTGTTGTGCTACTAGAGCTCCTTTCATATTATGATACTATCTTTCTTCTACTCAATAGAATTATATTACAATATTTGGTCAACTACTCAGTGTTTATTATTTATAATTGCTAAGCCCTTGGAATGTCTACATGGTAGGATTGTCTTTGTTTGCCTGGGGGCTTTGCCCAGCCAGATGGTAACAATGTGATTTAGGGTGGGGACATTTAGGCATACCAACAATGTGATCTAAGGTGGGGCTTTGGGTCATTGGGTATCAGCTTGACCTCTGGAAGGGTAGAGACTGAAATTAGCCCCATAGGCAGTCAATCATACATACATGATGGAGCCTCAATAAAATCTATGGATGCCAAGGCTCATCTAAGTTTCCCTGGTTGACAATACTCCATACATATTGTCACACACTGATAGTGCAAAAGTAATGCTGTCTGCAACTCCACAGGGACATGACAATGGAAGTTCCTCCCTTGATATTCTCTTGGACTCTGCCTTAAGTACTGCTTCCCTTCACTAGTTTTAATCTCTATCTTTTTTCTGTAATAAACTGTAACTGTGAGTATAATCACTTTTGGTGAGTTCTATGAGTCTTAGCAAATTATTAATCTAAGGGTGGTTTTGTAACCCCTCAAATTTGTCATTGGTGTCAGAAGTGAAGGTAGACTTCTGTGGACTGTGCCTCCTCTAACTTTGCAATTGGCCAACTCTCATACAGATCTTTTAGCAGTTTCATCAGGTTAAAAATATGTTACAACAGCAGAGACATGCTGAAGACAACCACTGGCATGCTTATCTCTTGGGTCACTTCAGTCAGGCCTGGTACACAGTTGTCATATGGATATCATGAATTCACCATTAACAGAAATTCTCTTCCTTTTCTTTGCTGTGTAGAGTCTCCTATTTCCATGTCTTTCTCTTTCTTATATACTCTCACTTTAGTGAAGACAAGGTATTTGGGTGTTATGGTCAATTTAGAGGCTGTAAGCTTTGGTAGCATAGTGCTTAAGGCACTTGACTGCTAACCAGAAGCCTGGAGGTTCAAACCCACCAGCCACTCCTCAGAAGGAAGGATGGGCAATCTACTTCTGTAGTGATACCACTCAACGGCACATAACAACAACAACAACAAGCTTTATCAGATGGATTTCTGGTGGTGTAGTGCTTAAGGTATTTGACTGCTAACCAGAAGGCTGACAGTTCAAACCTACCAGCCACTCCCACAAGGAAGACTGGGTAAGCTACTTCCGTAGAGATACTGCCTCAGAAACCCAAGGAGGGGTCACTATGAGTCAGATACAACTCAATGGCAGGGAGTCTTTGAGTATAAGTATAAAAGTGTCTATATTCTATCTTCCCATTTGATTGGTAATTTGACTGGTTATAGGATTCTAGGTTAGAAGGCATCTTCCTTCAGCATATTGAATACATTACTCCATTGTCTTCTTTCTTCAAATATTGTTATTGTGAAATACAGAGTCATTTTTATTATGACTCCTTGTGTGTGACCTCTATTTTTCTCTCTGGACACTTACAGCATCATCTCATTGTCCCTAATGTTCTGATATTTCACAATGTGTGTGTCTACAAAAATATAATATTTTGTATGTCAGAAACTTTATGCTTTAAAACTCCAGAAATAAAATTGGAAAACAACAAATTGAGGAAAACATTTGCAACATGTGAGGAATAAATGGTTTTTATCCTATAATAGAAAGCCTCTTATAAATCAATATGACAAAGATGAATTATTCTAAAGAAAAATATAAAAGAATACAAAAAAGCAGCTAAGAAACACATGAAAATAATCCTTATTACATATGATCCATAGCCCACCTAGAAATCAAGTAAGTTGAAACAGTAAGAAATGAGTTTTCTTTTAAATTGCTGAAGATAAAGAACAGCAGCCAATGCTGGTTAAGGTCTCAGTACTTTCAGGCCGCTGTTGATAGAAATGTAAAGTCATGAATCTCTTCTACATGAGGCACAATTTTGTAAGATTTTGCAACTGAAAACTTTTAAAAAAATGTTCATATCCTTTAACAATTTCACTTCTGACAACTTGTTCCAGTGAAATAATAATATATGTGAACAAAGATTTAACTTTTATCTTAGCCATGCTGTTAATAGTAAGAAAGGGGAAACAATCTAAATACTCAACCATAGAAAACTGGCTAAACTCACTCCTATGATGGCAACTAACAATAACAACATGACAATGGGAAGTTTTAGCACAATACTGTATTAAAGTTATAGTATAAAAAGTGATCAGTATTGGTAAGAAGCTGACTCATTGGGAAATGGAAGGAGATGTGATGAGAATTTTTTTTTTTTTTTTTTAAATAGTCCTCTGGACTGTATCCGTCATTTGCTAATGGTAAGTGGTTTTCTTTGTGGGGATAAATTATTCCTATTTCCAGACATTGAGGAGATATAAAGGGTGGCTTTCAATAATGCCAGTAATGAAGTAATAATAATACTAAAAGTAGCAGCAGCTAACTGCTTTGTGCCAGGCGATATGTTGTGTATTTAACACAGATTATTTTATGTAATCCCCACAGAAGTCTTTTGGATAGACATTATTACTTACCATCTTCAGATGTGAAGATAGAGGGTTTAAAATCTTGAGTAAATGACCTGTGATCAGGGAGCTAGTTAATAATGCAGTTACAATTCAAATCCTAGCAGTTCAGATTCCAGATATTCTTAACCACTGGACTAAACTGCTTCAGTTAAGTAATCAAGTTTTAAAACAATATGTGGTAAAATTCCATTTTTTTGTATTTAATAGGTTGCTCAGCAAGGCAGAATTTAAAATTTTTATTAGCATAGAGATACTCCTCGGAAGGAAGGTTGGGCAATCCTACTTCCGTAGTGATACTGCCTCGGAAACCCAAGGAGGGGTCGCTATGAGTCGGGGCCGACTCAACGGCAAACAGCAGCATAGAGATATCATACCATACCCACTGCCATTGAGTCAATTTCAATTCATAGTGACTCTATAGGATGGTGTACAACTGTCTCATAGGGTTTCCAAGGCTGTAAATCTTTATAGAATCAGATTGCCTCATCTTTCTCCCAAGGCTGGTGGATTTGAACTGCCAACCTTTTGGTTGGCAGATGAATGCTTTAACCACTGCACCAACTGAGCTCATTATTAACATAGAATTAACATTTAAAGTTGACAGCTGTACTCCTGTTAGTTGTTGTTGTTGTTGCTATGTGCCGTTGAGTCGGACCCAACTCATAGCGACTCCTCCTTGGGTTTCCGAGGCAGTATCACTATGGAAGTAGATTGCCCCATCTTACTTCCGAGGAGTGGTTGGTGGGTTTGAACTGCCAGCCTTCTGGTTAGCAGTCAAGTGTCTTAGCCACTATGCTACCAGTCCTCAAAATAGCTCTTTGCTCTGGAAGACCCACTGAGGTATTCCTTAAAGTTACGGAGCAACAACAAAACAAACACAATGCGCTGCTGTGGAGGTGGACCTAACTCATAGCTACTCCTCCTTGGGTTTCCGAGGCAGTATCACTATGGAAGTAGATTGCCCAACCTTCCTTCTGAGGAGTGGCTGGGGGGTTTGAACCGCCAGCCTTCTGGTTAGCAGTCAAATGCCTTAGGCACTATGCCACCAGAGGGAGATGCAAGGCAAATAGGGGAAGTGTGTAACTGGGTATTTAGGAGTTGAAAAATGAATGCATCATGTGCTTTAGTACAAGGAATTTGAAGGTGGCTGGGAGAAAGTTAGTAATTTGATATATACCAAAAGATATAAAAAGGCTAAGGAGCGTTCTGGAAATGAAAGGATTGGTACTCTGACTACTTCCCTCGGGAGAATCAGTGTTACTGGATTACTTCTAATTATCTGAAGTACTCATAACTGCATTTGGTAGCAGAGAAGACGGTGGCTCACCCAGTATAAATTCACTATAAGGGAGAGGACAGCCTGACACGCTACTCGATGTTGCTGGCTAGGAAAAAAGGTGCTAAGCTCAAGCCCTATAAATTTTACAGTAGCATCACAGGTGTATAAAATTTTGACACTGGACCCACAGATTGTTAAGAACATTTGAAAAACATTTTTCTTGTCTTCACATAAGGTTTTTTAAAAAATTATTTTATTTTTTGTTGTTGATGTTGAAAATACACACAGAACATACACCAATTCAACAATTTCTACATGTACAATTCAGTGACAATTTCATCTTTTTTTTTTTTTTAGTATTGTGTCTGCAATATTTGCTTTTATTGTCTATACCTCCTGTGGACCTCTCCATGTCTTCCTTAGTGCTACTGTGCAAGTAACACTTTTGTTATACTGGTTTTCCCTTCACCCTTATCAAACCTATCTTCTTTAAGTTGTACATTCTTTAAGTTGTACAACCTCTCTCACCCTCCTTTACTGTTCCTCCCCCATTAACATAAACTCATTGCTTCTAAGTTTCCCATCTAATCTTTTGAGCTACTTTTGTCAGTTTGATCCCATGTAGATATTTCTTTAAAAGAGCACAGAATATTTAAATTTTAATATAGGCAGTCCCTAGATTATGAAAAAATTCCTAAGTGTATCTTTAAGTCTAAGTAAGTCTTTAAGCTGAATTTGCAGGTTAAGTTGTTACAGGTGCACATAGTTCTAATTTAGCCTTACACTCCACCAACCAAACTCACTTCCATTGTGTTTATTCTGACTCATAGCGATCCTTAAGGACAGGATAGAACTGTCCCATAAGATTTCCAAGCTGTAAATCTTTATGGAAACAGAATGCCTCATCTTTCTCCCATACAGCTGCTGGTGGGTTCAGACTGCTTACCTTTTGGTTAGCAGCCCATAGTTTTAACAACAGGTCACAAGAGCTCCTCTAGCCTTACATTAGAACAAGAAACAGGAGCTCTGGTTAAAGTGGTTACAGCATTCAGAAACCCTATGGGACAGTTCTACTGTGTTCTATAGGGTGTCTAAGAGCCAGAATTCACTCCATGGCAGTGGGTTTGTTTTGGTTTGCTTAGTGCAAGAAAAGGAGCTCTGGTAGCGTAGTGCCTAAGGCACTTGACTGCTAATCAGAAGGCTGGTGGTTCAAACCCACCAGCCACTCCTGGGAAGGAAGATGGGACAACCTACTTCCGTAGTGATACTGCCTTGGAAACCCAATGAGGGGTCATTATGAGTTGGGTCCAACTTGACGGCACATAACAACAACAACAACAGTGCAAGAAAAGGCTCGAAACCTTGTCAACAATTTAAAAGATGCATGTGCATCAAGTGAAGGTGATTGTTATGAAGAATTTTTGCGAGTGGAGGTTGGTTCAATCATTTTAAAGGGAGGGCAAGTTTATATAACATTAAAGAGCAAGTAGTTGTCCACAAGTAATCCAGGAACAATCTTTATATAGCAGATATTCTCTGTTTCAACAGTGACACCTTGTGGGGCAGAGGTAGCAGAGACTGGAGTCTGTGTGGACTGTAGAAGTTTTCCATCTTTCTTTATTAAAGCCAGTTATAAGCAGAATTAGGAGTCTTGGTAGCATAGTGCCTAAGGCACTTGACTGCTAACCAGAAGGCTGGCAGTTCAAATCCACCAGCCACTCCTCAGAAGGAAGGTTGGGCAATCTACTTCCGTAGTGATACTGCCTTGGAAACCCAAGGAGGGGTCTCTATGAGTCGGATGCGACTCGACGGCACATAACAACAACAACAATAAGCAGAATTGATCCTTTTAACTCTGTTCTGAACCTATCATGATGTAATGAGGTAGAGGTCTAACCTATTTAATGTAAATGTTAAAACAGATATATGCTCAAACACATGATAAAATGATAATGCAAAATCAGGGAGGATAATTTTCCTAAGAAACAATGAGCGCTTGTAAGTCAGTAAAAAACAAGATGAGCAATCCAATAGAATGACCAAAAATAAATTAAAAAATGAAAATAAATACTTAACAAAAAAATAAATATAAATTACTAATACTTAGAAGACCCTGGGTGGCACAAATGGTTAAGTGTTAGACTACTAATCAAAAGGTTGGCGGTTCAAGTTCACCTAGAGATGCCTTTGAAAACTAGGCATTGGCTAGTTTTAATCACAGGTTACAGCCATTAAAAACCCTACAGATCACAGTTCTACTCTGACGTATATGGGGTTCTGTGGGCTGGAATTAACTCAATAACAACTGTTGTTGTGTTGTTGTTAGGTGCCATTGAGTAGTCTTTGACTCATAGCGACCCTATGCACAGCCGAATAAAACACCACCCAGTTCCATGTCAGCTCCGTGATCCTTGCTATACTTGAGCCCATTGCCACTGCCACTGTATCAATCCATCTCCTTGAGGGCCCTCCCCTCTTTTGTCGACCCTCCACCTTACCAAGCATGACATCCTTCTCCAGGGAATGGTCCCTTCTGACAACATGACCAAAGTAGGTAGAGATGAAGTCTGGCCATTCTCACTTCCAAGAAGCATTCTGGCTGCACTTTCTCCAGGACAGATTTGTTAGTTCTTTTAGCAGTCCATGGTACTTTCAGCATTCTTCGCCAGTACCACAACTCAAAAGCATCAATTCTTCTTCGGTCTTCCTTATTCATTGTCCAGCCCACACATGCATATGAGGTGATTAAAAATACCATGGCTTGGGTCAGGCGCACCTTAGTCCTCAAGGAAACATCATTGCTCCTCAGCACTTGAAAGAGGTCCTTTGCAGCTGACTTGCCTAGTGCTATATGTCATCTGATGTCCTGACTGCTGCTTCCATTGGTGTTGACTGTAGAACCAAGCAATGTGAAGTCTTTGACAACTTCAATCTTTTCTCCATTTATCATGATGCTGTTTATAGGTCCAGTCATGAGGACTTTTGTTTTCTCTATATTGAGATGTAATCCATACTGCAGACTGTATTCTTCAATCGTCATAAGTAAGTGTTTCAAGTCATCCTCACTTTCAGCAAGCAAAGTTGTGCCGTCAGTATATCACAGGTTGTTAACAATTCTTCCTCCAATCCTGATGCCACGTTCTTCTTCATATAGTCCAGCTTCTCGTATTATTTGCTCAGCATATAGATTAAATAAGTATGGTGAAAAGATACAACCTGACACACTCCCTTCTTGTTTTTAAACCATGCAGTGTCCCCTTGTTCTGTTCGAATGACAGCCTCCGTCTAGGCACACGTTCCCAATGACAACTGGTTTGGTCCTTTTGGTTTAATACTCAAAAAGAGTTTTGATGTCATTCAGTTACTAAGATAAAGTTTAAGCATAATGAGATTCTTTTTCACCTAACAGGTTACTAGATATTAAAAAGATAAAATGTAGCGGGATATGGGGAAACTCAGGAACTGCGGTAGCATAGTGCCTAAGGTGTTTGACTGCTAGTTAGAAGTCTGGCGGTTCAAACCCACCAGCCACTCCTCGGAAGGAAGATTGGGCGATCTACCTCCATAGTGATAAGGCCTTGGAAACACAAGGAGTGGTCGCTATTAGTTGGTGAGTTGGTTGTTTTGTTGAATATAGAGAAACTCACAAACTGGGAGTGGAAATAAACAAAAATCAAACCCATTACTATAGAGTCAATTCCAACTTGTAGTGGAAAATTTTGTAAAGTAAGTTAGCAACATACATCCAAATTTAAAATGTACATACACTATAATCTAATAATTCCATTGTTAGAAATTTTGGAGTGTTTTCTAACTACCTTTCATTTACATACTGCACTAATTAAAAGTCTCCTGCGGTAAAATCACCCCAGAGGAGAACCACTGGGTTAGATTAATGACATGGGGGAAGAGGTGGTGGATTCACAAGATAGGCGGTGGAGGCGCTCATATTCCAAGTCAGGGTGGAAAATTTTGACTCTTCAAGTCTTACAAAAAGCACAGGGTAGGTGAAGATACTCCAAATACTGTCCTCTTTGGAAACTTATTTCCACTCTGGGTTGTAGATAAGCCTCTTTGCTCTCCTAGTCGTGCTGTAGGTGATGGTTAATCACTGTCTCCCAAAGACAAATACTAATTTTCAGAGAGAATATACTTAACCACAAGGTGGAAAATCCATACTTTCTCATCTGCCCTACTATTTGCAAGGCCACATCTCTCATACTGAGGTCAGCGTGTAACATTATTATAGACAGCGGACTTAATTAATCTGTCTTGTTTCCAAATCCAACATCTTCGTTGGATCAGCCCTGAGGAATACTCCTTTTAATTCCTTAGCTACTCATAGCTGTGGCCAAAAGATTTGAAACTGTTACTTATAAACTTAATCTTACGATTTTTTTTTTTTTTTTGGTGATGGTGGTTGCTGTTGTTTGGTATATAGATATCCTGCATTTTCTGATACACAGACATTCAAGACTTTTACCTTTATTTTGACATTTAGTCAAAATAATCACACTTTTTTTTCTGGATAATTTTAGCATTCTGAAGTATCATTAATCGTATTTAAGTATTTTTGGCTTAAATCGTTTGATATCTAGGTAGTAACAACTGCATCCATTTGTTTCCATTTGCCTGGTAAACCTTTATATTCTTTTATATTTAGCCTTTCTGAATCACTTTAAGTGTGTTGCTTGTATGAAGCATACTATCAGTACATTTGTTAGCTTTTGTTGTGTAACAACCATGCCAAAATTTAGGGGCTTAAAACATTAATAATTTAGCTTATTATTCTAAATGGCCAGGAATTTCCAGACTAGGTTGACTCAGTTGCTCTCTGCTGGGTCTGCTCATGAATCTGACATAAGCTAGTGGGTCTGCTGGTGGCTGGATGATCTAAGATAGCCTTACTCACATGTCTGACAATTCATAGACTGTCAGTAGGGTTCAAGGAGTTACCAGACCACGTCTCTCATCATCCAGCAGGCTAGACTATACATACAGAGGTTACTAAGTTTTTAAGTGTATTAAGAGAGAATAAGTCTTCTATTTATTTAAACTTTTTACTGTGATTTGGGTGAAAGTTTATAAAGCAAATTTGTTTTCCATTCAACAGTTCATACTTATTTTGTTTGATGACTTTGATTGCAATCCTCACAATGTGACAGCACTCTTCCTACTTCCTGTGGTTACCACTTCCCTTTATCATTTTTTCCTATCCCTTCTTGCCTTCTTAGCTTTATCCTGGGGCAAATGCTGTCCTTTTGCCCTCTTTTGGTTGGTTGATCTAAGTAAGCACTGCTACCTCCTAGGTATTACTGTTTACCTCATACGCCTGTCTATTGTTTGGCTGAAAATTGAGCCACAGGAGTGGGGGTAGGGGTGGGGTGGGGAATTGAGTTCAGTTTCAGGCTTGAAGACTGACTGAAGGTCATAGTCTCTGGGGTTCCATCAGTCTCTAAAGAGGATACATCTTGATGCCTTTAAATGGCTGCTTTCATCACACCTGCTTATGCCTCACTGGCCAATGCAATTCACATTGATAACCAGATTTAAGGGGTGGAGAAATGGACTCCATCTCTTGATGGGAGGATCTGAAATGGTGCATTACAAAATCATGGATGAAAAGAAGGAAGAATTTGTGGCCAATTTTATGAGTTTTCTTTTGTAAGTCAATTTAAGCATTTCTCCTTCCATGGTTGATTTAAACCAATTTTATTTGTTATGAGATTGTCTGATCTCAATTTTATCATATTATCCTGTGCTATGTTTACTGAAGGAGCCCTGCTGGGGCAGTGGTTAAAGTACTTGGGTGCTAAGCAAAAGGTTGGCAGTTTGAATTCACCAGCCACTCCATGGGAGAAAGATGTAGCAGTCTGCTTCTGTTGAGATTTACAGGTAAGGAAACCCTTTGGGGGCAGTTCTACTCTGCCCTTTAGGGTCACTCGCACCCTTTTTGTTTCCATCTGCCTGGTAAGCCTTTGACCATTCCTTTATATTTAGCCACTTGATGGAATCCACTTGATGGCAGTGGTTTTTTTTTTTAATGGATGTTTATTAAGTATATTATTATTTTTACTACGTTTCTCTACATGGTCTGTATGTTCTTTTTAAAAATTCTTTTAGTATTTAGGAAAGTTTTAATTTTTATTCTGGTAGCAACGTTTATAATGTCTTTTTCTTAATTATTGGTCTTCTTTTTCCTTACTTCCTTCTATTGTTTGGTTTGTCAACTTTAAATGGCATCATTTCATAGTATTTAAATAATTTCCTTTGACTCTAATTTATTACCCATTCATCAACTTGCTTAGTTTTCCTTTTGATGTTTTCAATTTATTCAAAATACTTCAAAAAAGTAAGACAGATTAGTGGATGGACAGAGTAATGACTAGCTGAATGGGTTGTGATAAAGCAAGCACGTTGTTGTTGTTAGGTGCCATCAAGCTGGCTCCAACTCAGCGATCCTATGTACAACAGAAGGAAACACTGCCCGGTCCTGTGCAATCCTCACAATCCTTGCTATACTTTAGCCCACTGTTGCAGCCACTCAACGTCCATCCATCTCATTGAGGGTCTTCCTCTTTTTCACCAACCCTCTACTTTACCAAGCATGATATCCTTCTCCAGGGACTGGCCCCTTCTGACAACATGAACAAGAAAGTGAGACGAAGTCTTGCCATTCTTGCATCTAAGGAGCAATCTGGCTGTACTTCTTCCAGAAAAGATTTGTTTATTCTCCTACCAGTCCATGGTATCTCCGGTATTCTGAAAGAATTGTAAGCTATGCCACCAGTATTTCACAGATCAGCAGGGTCACCCAAGGTGGACTAAGACTGGGAAGAAGGATGGGACATCCACTCCTGAAAAAATTGGCAACTGAAAACTGAGTAACAGTGAAACACTGTCTGATATACTACTGCAAAGCAAGCATAGCAAAATGTTAATGTCAAAATCTAGGTAGTGGGTATGTGGATAAATTTAAGAAAAATGATAGATTAAAAAATTATTATTTGTATATATCCAGGTTTATATTAGAGGATAACAAAAAAACAAACCCCCTGCCGTCGAGTTGATTCCAACTCCTAGCGACCCCTATTTGGTTTCCAAGGCGGTAAATCTTTATGGAAGTAGATTGTCCAGTCTTGCTTCCATGGAGTGGCTGGTGGGTTTGAACCATCAACTTTCTGGTTAGCAGTCAGATGCCTTAGGCACTGTGCTACCAGAGCTCCTTATAGTAGAGCAAACAGCGGGTAAAATTATGCAAACATCTTAGATTAACCAAACACCTTTAGGGATTGATTCAATGGACTTGAGGACTTAGGACCATAGTCTCAGGGGACATCCAGGTCAATTGGTATAACATAGTCCATAAAAACAAGGTTCTACATCCTACTTTACTGAATAGCAACTGTGGTCTTAAAAGCTTGTGAGCAGCCATCTAAGGTACCCCTATTGGTCTCTACTCATCTGGAACAAAGAAAAGTGAAGGAAATCAAAGACTCAAGGAAACAATTAGTCCCAAGGACTAAAGGACCAGGCAAACCCCAGCATCCACTACCTGGAAACCAAAAGAACTAGGTGATGCCTGCCAATAACTACCAACCTCTCTACTGGGATCACAGTAGAAGGTCCTGGACAGAGTGGAAGAAAAAAGAACAAAATTAAAAATCATAAAAAGGACCAGATTTACTGGTTTGACAGAGATGGTAGAGTCCCTGAGATGATGACCCTTAGACACCTTTCAAATCTGGAACTGAACTCACTCCTAGAGATCACTTTCAGCCAAACAACAGACCTATAAAGTGAACTATATGTGTGAAGAAAGTACTATTCAGAACAATCAACCATATATGACTAACAGGGCAGCATTTGCCCAAAAACAAAGTTCAGAAGCCAGGAAGGGGCAGGAAGAATAGAAATGAGGAACCTAGGGAGGAAACTAGTCAAGTGCTGTTACATTGAGGGGACTGTAACCAATGTCAAGAAACAAAATGTGTATATATTGTTGAAAAGGAAACTAATTTTCTCTGTAAACTTTCAACCAAGCCACAATAAAATGTTAAAAAGAAATTACCATTTGGAGCCACGATAGCAATAATAAATTCAGGCAAGAATCATCAAAGAATGCTGCATAAACCAGGGACACAGTGGGTAAATTCCACCTTGATTACTGAGTGTTAAGGTCAGCATGAACCTAATCCCCAAAGTGTGCAGATAGTTCTAGGCCTCACCGACTCAATTCTCCATTTCGTTGCAAGCCACTCACATGACACTCTCTTTCTCTGACCCTAGCAATCAAGAGATGAGTCAGACCTTACAAGTTAGATGGACAGTATCTTTCAGACCAGCTGCCCATGGACTGTAATCACTCAGAACTAAATCAGAGTTCACATGTTAGGACACTTTCTTTTATACTGCCAAACAGGCAGATGCCAGCCCCATCTGGTTCTCACTGCCCCTGTGGGTTCATTAACTCACTGGAAAGACTCAGAGAGTCTCATGGAGGTTGTATCATTCTTACGTCCACAATATTTTACAACCAAAAAGGATACAAATGACGAGATGTATAGAGTGAGGTCTGAGAGGGGTTATAGCACTGAGTTTCTGTTTTCCAATGAGGGACATAATATTCTCCTCCATGCACAATATACCAGGAAGCTCATCTGAGCCTTAGGGATCAGAGCTCTTATTGGTCTCACCATGTGACCATGATAGATTATTATGCCTCTAGAGACTTAGTCAGCATTGGGCCCCTGGGTGGTCCTTATTGGTCAGCCTCCATTCATTAGCCTCAAGTGTTGGTGAGACTCAAAAGAACTGGGAACAAAGCCCAAACTGTTTTCTACAGGGTGATTTCACTTCATAGACTCTAAAACTAGTGAAAAAGTTTGATGAGAAATAGGATATTTCACAAAGCTTATTTCACTAAATAATTTATTAATTATAAAGAGGAAATAGTAACATTTCCAGGGTGAATCCTGATAGGCACAACCTTAAAAAATTAGTGTTTATTACGATCATGCAAATTGTGTTGACAGCATGTTATGCTATGCATTGTAATATTATTTCTTTACTTGGTTAGTTTTTTGTTTTCTTAGAGTTTCACTGTCTCTTTCCTTTTTCCCTATAAAAATTTTAATTTTTGTCTGAAAACTCTTACCACATGAAGTATTCTATCAAATCCTTCCAACTTTTATTTTTTTTCTCTTTGGGACTTTCGTTCTGGAACCACCCATTCTCCTGCTTTAATTTGGGCTGGTTGTACTTTTGGCATACCACACAGCTGTCATTTTAGGACTTCTCTGAAATATCTCCTGAACTATTCCACTCTATGAGAGTAGAATCAAGAAATCTATTAACATATATAACATATTGCTAGATTTACTGGTTACAGAATTCTCTTGATTTTGATTTTACTTGGTACATAGTGGAAGCTCAAAATTTTTTTGTCAAATGGCAGTATGGTCATCCAAATATTCATTCTTCCCATTGTACCATGAAATTCACAGGGCTTGGTTTTTGTTATTATATGGATCATAAATATTAAATACATGAAGATAAATGAAATCACATATGTTCTGTATATATGCATAATTTTCTTACAAGGAAACTCAAGTGTGTTTTATATGAAGAGACACTATTATTTACTTACTCCTCTTTACTACTAAATCCGAAACAGCAAGCAACTGTATGCCGAGGAAAAACAAACTAACAAAGCATTTTTATATAATTCTGAAACCGAATTAACAACAAAAGTCAGGGCATAGGGTGAGTATTTTTGCGAAAATAGGACTCTTGACTCAATGTCATTGCACTTACAAGATTTCTACAGAACTATGTATTTTTCCTTTATAAAGCAATTCTTTCAAAAATAATGCTATTTTTCCTCAGAAGTTATTTTACACCAGTAAAATGACTCTCAACAAGAGAGATGTTGTTGTTGTTGTTGTATGTCGTCGAGTCAGCCCCGACTCATAGCGACCCCTCCTTGGGTTCCCAAGGCAGTTATCACTAGGGAAGTAGGATTGCCCAACCTTCCTTCCGAGGAGTGGCTGGTGGGTTTGAACTGCCAGCCTTCTGGTTAGCAGTCAAGTGCCTTAGGCACTATGCTACCAGAGCTCCTACCAAGAGAGATACTGGTGGCAAAGGGCAGTGAAGTTATATAAATAGATGTGAATAATATTGTCTAACTGGCAGTGCATGAAAATTTAATCTGAAGAATATGGGATGAAAATGGGCTTAATGAGTAGTCATTTTAAATAAAAGACTTAGTAGTTTCTTTATTAAAAATTCTGATTTCATGTGGTCAACTTTACATACTATGACCCATATGTGAAAAATGGGTAACTTTTCTCTTTTTAGTTCATTAATTCTTTTATTTTTTAATTTATAGTTACAATATGAAAATAGATTAAGGAAACAAAGAGTTCTCCAACCCATGTTGTGAAAAACCCAGTACCCCCTGCCACACACCATTTTCTTCTTTCCATTCTGTATACAGGATGTGTCTCCTAGCTTATGCCTGAGAACATGGGGCATCATCCTTGATGTTCTTGATTTCATGAAGTCTATTTGGGTGTTTCAACTCCGTGCCTTCTTCCCTCTACCCCACTCCTATACAGTCTAGCTTCATCATGGGAGTGTGGAATGAGGAAGTGAGGACACCTCATTTATCTTTTGTCCTGTCTCTCTCTCTTAGACTTCTACTCTTGGCATCCAAGTCCTTTCCTTTTCTTGCATTGCAGAAACTGCCCTTACATGAAATCCTTGTCCTCTCTACAATCTTATTCATTACAAAATCTATTACTGTCTTCTAGGCTTGGCTTTTGTATGCCTTTTTTCTCCCTCAAAAAATTTGGCTTCTCTAAAAATCAAGGGAGCTCTGGTAGCATAGTGGCTAAGGCACTTGACTGCTAACCAGAAGGCTGGTGGTTCAAACTCACCAGCCACTCCTCAGAAGGAAGATGGGGCAATCTACTTCCATAGTGATTCTGCCTCGGAAACTCAAGGAGGGGTCGCTATGAGTTGGGTCTGACTCAACAACACATAACAACAACAACAACAAAAATCAAGTGCTTCTTTTCAGGATATTGTTTCCAAATTGCCTTGCAGAACTCTATTTTGAAACTCAAAGCTGTTTTCAGATTTCTGTCTTTCCAAAGAGGCAATTATTCCCATTGATTCAGTCAGTGTGAGAGTTGCTGGGCCATGAGAAACTAGGGGTTAACAAGAAAGTTGATTGATTTCATATCCTCAAAATATTGCAACTTGAAGTTGAAGAAAAGTAAAACAAGTCCATAAAAAGCAAAATATGACCTTGATTATATTCTACTTGAATTTAGGGACCATGGGAACAATAGGTTTGATGCAATGAACACCAATGACCAGAGACCAGATAACTTGTGAGATGACATCAAGAACATCCTACATGAAGAAAGCAAAAAGTCATTAAAAAGATAGAAAAGGAAGAAAAGACAAAAATGGATGTCAGAAGAGACTCTTAAACTTGCTCTTGAATGGAGAGTAGTTTAAGTGAATGGAAGAAATGACAAAGTAAAAGGGCTGAACAAAAGATTTCAAAGGACAGCTGGAAAAAACAAAGTAAAGTATTGTAATGAAGTGCGTAAAGACTGGAGTTAGAAAACAAAAAGGGAAGAATTCATTTGGCATTTCTCAAGCTGAAAGAACTGAAGAAAAAATTCAAGCCTTGAGTTGCAACACTGAAAGATTCTATGGGCAAAATATAGAATGATTCAGGAACCATCGAAAGAAGATGGGAGGAATACACAGAGTCATTGTACCAAAAAGAATTGGCCGATGTTCAGCTATTCCAGGAGGTAGCATATGATCAAGAACCAATGCTACTGAAGGAGGAAGTCCAAGCTGCACTGAAGCAACTGGCAAAAAACAAAACTCCAGGAATTCATGGAATAGCCGTTGAGATATTTCAACAAATGGATGCAGTGCTGGAGGCACTTACTCATTTATGCCAAGGAATGTGGAAGATAGCTACCTGGATGACTAACCAGAGGAGATCAATACTTGTGCCCATTCCAAAGAAAGGTGATCCAACAGAATGTGGAAATGATTGAACAGTATCATTAACAACACATACACATAAAATTTGGCTGAAGATCATTCAAAAATGGTTACTGCAGTATATTGACAGGGAACTTCCAGAAATTCAAGCTGGATTCAGAAGACGATGTGGAATGAGGGATATTATTGCTGATGTCTGATGGATCTTGGCTGAACGCAAAGAATACTTGAAAGATGTTTACCTGTATTTTATTGATTATGCAAAGAAGTTCAACTGTGTGGATCATAACAAATTATGGATAACAATGTCAAGAATATCAGTTCCAGAACATTTAATTGTGCTTATGAAAAATCTGTACTTAAACTAAGAGGTTGTCATTCAAACAGAACAAGGGGACACTGTACAGTTCAAAATCAGGAAGGGTGTGCATCAGCGTTGTATTCTTTCACCATTTTATTCAATCTGTATGCTGAGCAAATAACCTGAGAAGTTGGACTATATGAAGAACACAGCCTTAGGACTGGAGGAAGACTCGTTAACAACCTGTGATATGCAGATGACACAATCTTGCTTACTGAAAGCCAAGAGGACTTGAAACACTTACTAACGAAGGTCAAAGACTACATACAGTCTTCAGTATGGATTACACCTCAACATAAAGGAAACGAAACCTCTCACAACTGGACAAATAAGCAACATAAAGGATAAATGGAGAAAAGATTGAAGTTGCCAGGGATTTCATTTTACTTGGATCTACAATCAACACCCATGGAAACAGCAGTAAAGAAATCAAAAGATCTACTGCACTGGGAAAATCTGCTGCAAAAGACCTCTATTAAGTGTTAAGGAGCAACGATGTCACTTTAGGACTAAGGTGTCCCTAATCCAAGGCATAGTATTTTCAATTGCCTCATATACATGTGAAAGCTGTACAACGAATAAGGAAGACCAAAGAAGATGCTTTTGATTTGTGGTGTTGGTGAAGGATACTGAAAATACCATGGACTGCCAGACGAATGAACAAATCTTTCCTGGGATAAGTGCAGCTGGAGTGCTCCTTAGTAGTGATAATGGCCAGACTTTGTCTCACCTACCTTGGTCATGTTGTCAGAAGAACATGGCTGTAAGACCATGTTTCTATATAACCACCCTGTATGTAACTATTTTTAAGTATGTAGCCATTTTGCAATATGCCTTAGCATTTACCTCACGCTTTAGTGCTTTAGTTACTGGAAAAACCACTAGGAGTCCTGACTACCCCCACCTCATCGATACTCCCTAGCATACTCCCTAGCAACAACCAATCAGTAAATAGCAAGAAAATACCTTACCTAAAATAGTTAGAAATGGCAGTTTGCAGCTTCGGCCCCCAAGACAGAGCCAATCAAGTAGGAACAACTAGCAACTTGAAAAATGTCAACCAATCCTGTAATTTTCTGATTGAAACTTCCTCATTTCTGCTGTAACCCCTATAAATACCCTGTTACCCCTGAGTTCGGGGCTCTCAATCCTGAACCACTGCGTTGGTGACGGTTGGGGGTCCGAGCTCGAGCTTGAATAAATAACCCCTATGTTTTTGCAGTGGAATCGGCTCCTTGGTGGTTTTTGGGGATTCAAGATGTGGGCGCAACAATGACAAGAAATTTGGAAGACAGCTACCTGGAGAAGGATATCACGCTTGGTAAAGTAGAGGGTCAGAGAAAAAGTGGAAGACCCTCAAAGATATAGAGTGACACAGAGGCAGCAAGGATGGGCTCAAGAATATCAAGGATCATGAGAACCACACAGGACTAGGCAGTGTTTTGTTTTGTTGATCATGATGTTGCTATGAGTTGGAGCTGACTCAATGGCAAGTAACAACATGGTAAGTGTTCTGATACCTAGTGCCGCTCTGACAAGAATATACCACAAATGGGGTGGCTTTAACAAACAGGACTTTATTCTCTCACAGTTTGGAGGCTTTAAGTCCAAGGTCAAAGTGCCAGGCTCTAGGGGCTGGGTGAAAGCCCCTCAGCCTTGGGCTTCAGCTCTGCCTCCAGCTCCTGGCCCACTGAAGCTAGAGGCTTTTCTTTACTCAGACAGCTGCTGGCTGCTAAGCCCAAGGTTGACAAGTAAAAGGGCACAGTCCCAATGTTACCAAAACACATGGCAGGCCATTAATTCAAGTCCATTGAAAGTCCCCAGGTCAGCAGAGCATGGCAGGCAGAACAACAACATGGCTACATGCAGGGTCCAAGTGTGCCATAAGCTAGAGACCATTCCTAAGGCTTCTCCTTATATACAGGAAGCAGACCATATCCCAAAGGTAGCTACTCAGCTGCTTGTGGTAGATCCCATCATGGAGCTGATGCCAGTCTCATCATGGGGAATAACTACCACCAGCTGCCCAGCCACTCAACCAGGCCCAGCCAAGTTGACACAAAAACATAACCACCACAGTAAGGAATTTGGATTTTATGTTAAGTTCCACCAGATAAATGAGCTCTGGTGATGCAGTGGTTAGAACACTTAGTTGCTAACCAAAAGGTTGGTTTTTGGATCCCACTAGACACTCCATGGGAGAAGATGAGGCAGTCTGCTTGGAAACCTTATGAGGCAGTTTTACTTTGTCCTACAGGGTCACTGTGAGTTGGAAACATCTCATCAGCAGTGGGTTTGTTTTTTGGTTTCCATTAGATGTTGTTGTTGTTATGTGCCATTGAGTTGGACCCGACTCATAGACACCCCTCCTTGGGTTTCCGAGGCAGTATCAGCATGGAAGTAGATTGCCCCATCTTCCTTCTGAGGAGTGGCTGGTGGGTTTGAACCACCAGCCTTCTGGTTAGCAGTCAAGTGTCTTAGGCACTATGCCACCAGAGCTCCTTCCATTAGATGTCGTTGTTGTTATGTGCCGTCGAGTTGGCCCCGACTCATAGCGACCCCTCCTTGGGTTTCCGAGGCAGTATCATTACGGAAGTAGGATTGCCCAACCTTCCTTCCGAGGAATGGCTGGTGGGTTTGAACCACCAGCCATCTGGTTAGCAGGCAAGTGTCTTAGCCACTAAGCTACCAGAGCTCCTTCCATTAGATAGGAGGATCTTAATAATCTTCCCTTGATCACTGTGACAAAATTAACCATATTTGTGTTCATTTCCTTCTTTCTCCCATCTGTCTCAACAGATATCCTTCCCCTCATCTTCCTGAAGATGAATTCCTTTCCTTGTACTCTGGTTACCCATTCCTCTCCCCTTTTCATGAACTTTGTTCCACTGGTTATCTCCATCCCTCTTGAATTTTCATTCTCCCCAGTGGATTAGTCCTGTGAATTCACAACATAATATAGTATCTTTTAGATTAAAAAAACCCAATCTGATACCATATGTGATAGTTGGAGCTGTGTGTCAACTTGGCTGGACCACAATTTTGTGTGGTTTAAGCAGTTGTGATGTGGTTATTCCCATGATGGGATCAGACGAATATGTTTTGAGCAGCAAATCTGTTGAAGGGGTTTTCCCAGGGTTGTGTCCTGCTTCCAGTATATTTATGGACATCCTGGGAAAAGAGACATTCTTCTGTGGATTGGGATTCTGTTGTGCTGCCTACAACTGTCTGTGAGTGAACAACCCACCATTCGGCCTGGAGATCTTGGATTTGTCATTTGTTGGAGTCAACAGCCAGTATACTGCCTGTCATCTTGAGCTCCTCAGCCCCTAGAGCTGCGAGAATCGGGAAAAGCCTCCAGGTTGACATTTGATCCAAGAACTTGGGACTTGCCAGCTTCCATAAGTGTGTGAGGCATTTTCCTAAGAGAAATTTCTCTTTCTCTATATAACCTTTACTGGTTTTGTTTCTCTAGAGAACCCAGTCTAACACACCATATCTCCTAATAACTTTGTCCCATTTTTATTTCTTTGTGTTTCCTTTTAGTCCCAGGGGCTTAAAAGTAATTTGTATCCTGACTCCCAACCCAAACTTCTTCTCAGAACTTTACTCTTATTGTGGTTTACAGCGTAATATTAAGACCCAATATTATTTGTGCCTTGACATCTGGAGAAAAGCAGTGGGCCTTGAATGGTCCGATTGAAAGTTCCTCTCTCCATTGTGATCCCCAACTCCACTGCCATTGAGTCAATTCTGACTCATACTGAGCCTGTAGGACAGTGTAGAACTGTCCATTGGGTTTCCAAGGCTGTAAATCTTTTACAGTAGCAGACTCCTCGTCTTTATCTTGTGGACTGATGGTGAATTCAAACCACTGACCTTCTGGTTAGCAGCTAAGTGCTTTTAACCAATGTAGCACCAGGGCTCCCATTGTGCTCCAGTGCATAAAGTCATCTGGCCAAAGAACCCTCCTTTATCATGGGTACCAAGTACAGGGCCTGCATATCCCTGAGTTCTTTCAGTTCCTTGCCAGTCTGTGCAATTATTCAAATAAGGTAACAAGCTATTCAAATAAATTAATTACATATTCCAGCAGGAACCAGGGATTACTCCTGTTACTTGTCACTATAAAGCCTGCTTCTCACCGCCTTTACTTGTTCACTTTGTTCTTGAGTGAAACCCCTGTGTGGTCCTATGTGGGCCAGGGGCCGTTTTCCCCTGGTCTCAGTACTTGTGATTAATAAACTGTTATAGATTTCATCTGTCCAGTGCCAGGTGTCAGGTGTCATGTGTCTGGTCATCCCCATAAAGCTAGGGCAGAATCACTCCCTCATCAATTGGGTGAGGTGGTGAACAGTCATAACAAATTGTCAATTTAATAACTCCCTTTGACTGTATTTGAACACCACTCTCTCCAATTTGTTCATCTCTCTGGCAGCGTAGTGCCTAAGGCATCTGACTGCTAACCAGAACGCTGGCGGTTCAAACACACCAGCCACTCCTTGGAAGGAAGACCGGGTGATCTACTTCTGTAGTGATACCACCTCGAAAACCCAAGGAGGGGTTGCTATGAGTTGGATCTGACTCGATGGCAATGAGTTTGGTTTGGTTTTGGAATCTTCCTTACCTCAATAAGTGATTTCACTGACCACTCAGATGTTCAGGCCCCCAAACTGGGTGTCAACATTGATCACTCCCCTTTTGTGACCTCCCTATCCAGTTTATCAGTAAATTCTTCAGGTTTTAACTAAAAAACATATTAGTTTGGCCCACTCTTGTTAATATTTAGCTTTCATGATCTTTTGCCTGGATTTCTGAAATGGTCTTACAATTTGTCATCCTTCTTCCATTCCTGCCCTCCTCTAACACATTCCCTACACACCAGCCAGGGTGGCTATTTTATTTATTTTAACATAGAATATTATAATTAGGCAAAAAGTAAAAAATAGTTAGAAATAAAATAAAAATACACATTTTCTCTGCCAAACATTATGATCATTTATACCTTAGAGTACATCATTCCAGATTTTTTTATTCTTCTATATACAAAAATATGCATTTTTTTAAAAAAAATATCATAATATATATACCTGCTCTTTTTAATGATCTCCACTTTTCCACAATACTTTTCTATCTTATTTATGTATATGTGTGGTGAATTGCATGATGTGGCCCTTTTAGCCATTGTCCTCCATTTGGTTATGTATTGTAAATCCTATTATCCATGCCTGTTCAGGGTGGTGTGGTAGTTAAGGTCGTGTGTCAACTTGGCTGGGCAGCTAGTTAGTAGTTATTCCCTATAATGACTGGCAATCAACTCCATGGTGGAATTTTCCATGAGCAACTGAGTAGCTGCTTTTAAATTCCTGATTGTTAAAGTCATCCTTTTGGGGTATTTCTGTTGGAGCAGAACAAAGTAACCACAACAGGTGGGATATATCTCGAATCCCACCTTGGTGGAGGAGGTAACTCAAAACACCACCCTTAGCTTCCTTAAGGGTATATATAGGAATCTTCGGGGAAGGTTTGCTCTCTCTCTTGCTCTGGTTCTGTGTTTTGGCTCATTGTCATTTCACCCCTGGATTTGAGACAGCAACTGTTATCTGATCTGCTGATTTAGGTTAGTCAAACCCTGAGAATTGGGAGGATCCTCCAGAACTACTTACAGACCTGGGACTTACCAGCCTGCCAGCCTTCCAACTTCCACCACCACTACATGAGACAATCCCTTGGATGTCTTTGAGTTCTGTGAGATGTTACAGCAAAATTAAGAACCCTAAGACAGGAGGGAGATTATCGAGAGGAGGAGTTAATGTCTGAAATGATGGAGTGGCATGGTAGTTTAGACATTTGGGACATCTTTAACCTCTGCCTCATGGGGACCAGCCTTGTGCTGATCTTTCTAAAAGAAACTGTTGGGGCAATATTCAAACTCCTCCAGTTGTACTGAAAGTGTATTTATAGATAATCTGTTCAAACCACAATTCAGTCCAGACGGTCATGACCCTTATGTTTCTTTTCATAGAGCACAGTCTTTGTTTTTCATGAATTGTTGAAGAAATGGGGCCAGTTATTCTGCAAAATGTTCCACTTTCTGGATTTTTTTTTTTGGTTACTTCCTATGGTGTCATTTAGTTAGTTCCTCTATCCTCTATTTCCTGAAAATTGTGTGTTAGAAGGAAAGGTTTTATGGATTCAAGTTAAACATTTTTGCCTGGAAACATCATAGATGATGTTTAAAAACCAAAACCAAACTCACTGCTGTTGAGTCAGATAGCGACTCCTCCTTGGGTTTCTGAGGCAGTATCACTATGGAAGTAGATTGCCCACCCTTCCTCCTGTGGAGTGCCTGGTGGGTTTGAAACATCAGCCTTGTGGTTAGCAGTGAAATGCCTTAGGCACTACGTCACCAGAGCTCCATAGATGATGCTTACTTTATACTAAATCCTATCAAGAGACACAGTATCAGGAAGATCCACAAGATGGCCTTTAGAAAAAATAAGTTGTATCATAAACCATTTATTTTGCATTTAGCGTACAAATTCCTTATCTCAGTATATAAGGTTCTGAATGATTTAATGCCTGCTTACTATTCCAACTGTATTTTATTCCATTCTCTATTTGGTTTTTACATTTTTGTCATATGTTTTGTTTCAGCATCCTATACATGGGCAGGCAGTTCTAGCCTCCTAGGGCCTTTGCTCTTGCTGTCCTCTTATATGGTATAGGCTCTCCCTTGACACTCCATCCCCTCACTCTCCTCTTCTAATGTCAAGCATTATCTCAAACTTAATTAAGGTGTCATTTTAAGTTCCCTTTCTTGGAGAAGATATTACTCCAAGTAAGTGGTAGTAAATTAGTAATTTTCTAATTACAGTGAAACCAGTGAGAGCAGAACTAACAGACTGCCTTGTTTTTCTGGGTCTCACAAGTTTTCCACCATTGACAGGGTTCAATCTTGCCACTTTCCTTTTATTCTCCACTAGTGGAAAATGTTTGAGTTTACTTCCGTCAGGTTTCTGTCTACACAGGCTCTTTGGCAGATTTTATTGTATCTTATTTAAATGAGGTTCTTTGACAACGTGTAACAAAACTTAAAATCATAAAAACAATACCAGGTTTGCTGGTCTGATAGAGCCTGGTGAGACCCCTGAGACTATGGCCTTTAGTTACCTTACAGGTCTGGAACTGAACTCCTCTGGCTTCCAGCCAAACAAAAGAAAGACATATGGAGTGAACATTTACATCAGGTAGATACGCTCCTTAGAAAGATCATTGTAGGAGAACAGATGGCAGTGTTTGCATTGGAGGACAGGTGGAGGGGCGGGAGTGCATGGGAGGGAAGGGCACAAGGAAGAGGAAGTGGGAAAACAGCTGTTATATTGTGGGGAATTGCAATCAATGTCATGAGACAAAATGTGTATCAACTGTGTATGGAAAATAAATTTACTCTCTAAACTCTCACCCAAATCACAATGAAAATTAAATAAAATAAATGAGCTTCTTCGAAGCGACCCTAACATCTTTCATCCCAAGCACCCTGTTTTTTCTTTCACGATGTGTAATGTTTGTGTCCTTACCTGACTATAAAGCTTGCACAAGGGGAAGGATCTTGCCTTCCAGGTTCACAGTCCACTCAGTAGATGTACACAGTAGCCGATCAATACTAGTTAAATGAGATACCACAGATTACAATAACCCAGAGTGCAAGATGTTGGGCAGTTCGTCGCAACCTCTCGCAGGTGGTAGTAAAAAGAGTACTTCACCAGGAATTTATTGGAGTGAAGGGACAATTACTAGTACGGCACAGCACTCAGTCCGCCAACCACGGCAGTAAGGAGAAAAAGAACAGTTACTGAAACTGAGAAAGCCACTGGCTCAAAGCACGGGCAAGACCCAATGGCATCAGGTGATCGGCGTAGCTGCGTCTCTCTCACGTGACCATCGGCGGTGCTCCCGCCCTGCGCGTGGCGCGTCTGCGCGGAACCTCCCGGAAGTGGCTCGGGCAAAAGCTCAGGCTGAGTGCACGTCCATCCCCTTGTCGGTCCGTCCGTCCGGTGCCCAGAGCACCTCTGCCTTCGTTGTGGTCCGGCCGTTCCTTTGACTCGAGCGGCGGCTGAGGCGCTCGCCATGGCGACGTTCATTTCAGTTCAGCTGAAGAAAACCTCGGAGGTGGACCTGGCCAAACCGCTGGTGAAGTTCATCCAGCAGACGTACCCGAGCGGCGGCGAGGAGCAGGCCCAGTACTGCCGCGCGGCCGAAGAGCTCAGCAAGCTGCGCCGCGCCGCACTCGGCCGTCCGCTCGACAAGCACGAGGGCTCTCTCGAGACACTCTTGAGGTGGGCGCGGGGCTGGGGAGTGGGTATTATCCAAAGCCATTCTCCCTCAGCCTCCCCCTTCTTCCCGTCTCTCCCTCAAGCCCACGGCCGAGGCTTTGCCGCCCCGCCCTGTGTTGGCCGGGCTTCTAGGTGTGGTCTGCATTCTTGCCTGGTAAGCAGGAGCGGCCCCGTAGGCCTCCGCTGACACTGCCCGTCCGCCGCAGCCCTTAACCTGCGGAGTTTCAGTCTCTAGGTTACCTGGGAGGTACGTTCTGCCACGTACTGCGATTTCTCTTGCCACGTTATACCTAGAACGAATTTTATTCACCTTTTTTGGATCTCTAACTGAAAACCCTTTCCTCCACTCCCCCACTCTCCCCCGTTTTTGCATCAGTTTTACGACTTTCTTGGACCAAAGTAGTGTCATAATAGTTGCTTGGGGGAAGTGGGGGAATTGGAACTGGACTAGATGTCTGTTACTCATTTCATTGTCCACTTGAAATGAGCCACCTCCGTAAACACATCATAATCATATAACTTGGGGAGTTCTAAAAGTTAGGAGCTACAATTATTTGAAATTAAACTTGTATGTCATAATGGAGGGTTCGTGGTAGGTTGCTTAAAATCAGTTTGTTCATAAGCGAGAATGCACATAATGCAATAAATTTATTTTAGCAAATACTTACTGAGCTCTATTTTAGGAAGGTTCCTTTTGTGGTGTTTTCCATTTACAATGACAGGACATTTTTATAGCACTTCAGACATTTCTTTCACCTACCTTGCTAATGATCTCATTTTCTAAGTGTAATATATTCACACAATTAACTCAAGTTAAAGAGCATAAGCCAAGAAAATACTTACCTGGTCACTGAAAAGGCTAGCCATATTGCTTTCTTAGCTTTAGGTCATCCTACCTCCATGGTGGTTTTTTGTTTTTTTTTTTTGTGAGTTTTGTTCATGTAGTGGGAGAGATGGTTACTAGCTGCTGTAAAGTAACTATTGTGGTCCATACCGCTTGGTGATTTTTTTTTTTTTTCTTGTTAAAAAACCAAAAATACCAAACTTACTGCCATTGAGTCGATACTGACTCATAGGGACCCCCGTTGGGTTTATAAGGCTGTAAATCTTGCCCCATCTTACATGGAGTGACTGGCGGGTTTGAACCACTCACCTTCTGTTTAGCAGCCAAAAGCCTTATCCACTAAGCCACCAATTAGGTGCCATCAAGTTGATTTTGATTCATAGTGACCCCGTGTGAAACAGTGTTGTTATGTGCCCTTGAGTTGTACCCAACTCATAGCGACCGTTCCTTGGGTTTCTGAGGCAGTATCACTACGAAGTAGATTGCCCAGCCTTCCTTCTGAGGAGTGGCTGGTGGATTTGAACCACCAGCCTTCTGGTTAGCAGTTTAGTGCCTTAGGCACTATGCTGCGAGAGCTCCCATGTGACACAGTAGAACTACCCCATAGGGTTTTCTTGGTTCTAATCTTTTTTTTTTTTTTTAACTTTTTATTTTGATTTGAGTGCAGATTTACAGAGCAAATTACTTTTCAACACTTCATCACATTGATTGCAACCTTCACAATATAATAGCACTCTTTCCACTACTCCCCTTGTTTCCCATTTCCATTCATCCTTTTTTCCCTATCCCTTCTGCCTTCTGAGCTTTATCCCTGGGCAAATGTTGCCGTTTTTTGATCTGGGATAGTTGATTGTTCTAAGCAGTGCTCCCTCCCCTGGTGTTAATTGTTCACCAGATAAACCCAACCAAATCTGTTGCTATTCGATCCTGTAGAGTGGCTGGTGGGTTCAAACCTCCAACGTTTCGGTTAACAGCCGAATTCTTTAACCACTGTGCCACCAGAGCTCCTTGCTCACCTTATAGACCTGTCTGTTGTTTGGCTGAAAGTTGAGCCATTTCGGTGAGTTGAATTCCACGCTGAAAGGGTTACTAAGAGCCAAGTTGTTGTTGTTGTTTATGTGCCGTTGAGTCAGCCCCGACTCATAGTGACCCTTCCTTGGATTGCCGAGGCAGTATCACTACAGAAGTAGATTGCCCAACCTTCCTTCTGAGGAGTGGCTGGTGGGTTTGAACTAACCTTCTGGTTAGTAGTCAAGTGCCTTAGTCACTATGCTACCAGAGCTGCTAAGAGCCATAATCCCAGGGATTCCACCAGACTCGGACCAGTAAACCTGGGCTTTTTTTTTTTTTTTTCACTTTTTAAAAAATTTTGAGTGTTCCACATTTTTTACCTACCCTGTCCAGGACCTTCCATTGTGATCCCTTTCAGAGCAGTCAGCAGTGGTAGCCAGGCACTATCTAGTTCTGGTCTAAGTGTCATGGAGGCTGAGATTTTGTATGGTTCATTAGTCCTTTGGACTAATTGTTTCCATGTGTCTTTGGTTTTCTTCACTCTTTGTTCTGGACTGGGAGAGACCAGTAGTTGCATCTTAGATGTATCTGCAACATATAAAACTAGGATATAGAATATTGTCTCTGTGGCCTGTTTTGTGCCAGTTGACCTTGATGTCTTGGGCTCCTGTAGTCATGAGTGTCCCTAAAAGTCTTTGGTTATGGCTGAGAATTGGCTATGTCTTTACTGAAGTAGATTGGCAGATCTTTTCTATGTGGAGCTACTGGGTAGGTTTGAACTGCCAGCCTTTCAGTTGGTGTATAAGCAGCTGAGTGCTTAACTGCTCTTGGCTCCTTACTTACTGGCATTGAGTCAGTTCTGACTCATAGTGACCCTGTAGGGCAGAGTAGAACTGCTGCTAAGGGTTTCCGAGACGATAAATCTTTATGGAGACAGACTGACACATCTTTCTCCTGTGAATTGCCTGGTGAGTTTGAACTGCTGACCTTTTGGTTAGTAGCCAAATGCTTTAACTACCGAATCACCAAACCTCCTTACTGTGCCACCAGGGCTCCTCTTTTCTCCTTAGCTCTGCTGAAAGACCATAAGAGGACTCTAATTAGCTAGGCTAGGATCAGTTTCTGATGGTGGGAAATAGGCTAATTTAATTGACTATGTCTTGGTCACCCAGCTGGTTTAACTTCCTCATCTCCATGGATTGGGGAAAGGTTGATCACCCAAAGGGAGGGATACAGAATAGATTGCTCAGAGTAATGATTATGACCCTTTGGTGTCAATTTCAGAGATAAGACTAGAGCTGCAAGGACCATTAGACTTATACTTTGTTGTTAGTTGCTGTCCAAGTTGATTCCAACTCCTTGTAACCCTGTTGGTGAAGTAGAACTGCTCCATAGTTTTCAAGGCTGTGACCTTTTTGAAGTAGATCACCAACCCTGTCTCTTGAGGTGCCTCTGGGTGGGTTTGAATTGCCAATCTTTTGGCTAGTAGGCCAGTGCTTAATTGTTGGTGCCACCCATGGATTCCTGCTCTTACTTAGGATTGTTGTTAGGTTTGTTGAGTTGTGTCTGACTTAACAGCTGTTTTTGTACAACAGAACTAAACACTGCCTAATCTGCACCATTCTCACAGCTGTTGCTGTGTTTGAAACCATTGTTGCAGTGACTGTGTCCATCTTGTTGAGGGTTTTCCTCTTTTTTTTCACTGACCCTCTACCAAGCGTTATGCCCTTCTCCAGGGACTCCTGTTATCCTCTTGATAACATGTCCAAAGTACATGAGACAAAGTCTCACCATCTTCGCTTCTAAGGAGCATTCTGGCTGTATTTCCAAGGTAGATTTGTTCTTTCTTCTGGGAGTCTATGGTATGTTCATTGTTCTTTGCCAGTACCACACTCAGATGTACCAGTTTTTCTTTGATCTTCCTTATTCATTGTCCTGCTTTTGCATGCATATGAGATGAGTGAAATGCCATGGCTTGAGTTAGGTGTACTTGAGTCTTCAAAGTGACATCTTTGCTCTTTAACACTTTATAGAGGTCTTTTGCAGCAGATTTGCCCAATGTAGTAATACGTCATTTGATTTCTTGACTGGTGGTTCCATGAGCATTAATTGTGGTTCCAAGTAAAATGAAATCCCTGACAACTTCAGTCTTTTCTCTGTTGCTTATGATGTTGCTTATTGGTCCAGTTGTGAGGATTTTTGTTTTCTTTATGTTGAGGTGTAATCCATATTGAAGATTGTGTAGTCTTTGATCTTCATTAGTAAGTGCTTCAGGTCCTCTTGGCTTTCAGCAAGCAAGCATGTGTCATCTGCATATCACAGATTGTTAATCAGTCTTCCTCGAATCCTGGTGCTGTATTCTTCATATAGACCAGCTTCTTGTTTTATTTGCTCAGCATACAGATAGAATAAGTTTGGTGACAGGATACAACCCCAAGGCATGCCTTTCCTGATTTTAAACCATCCTGATTTTTCCATGATTTTAAACCGTTTTTTGTTCCAATCGCTGCTGCTTGGTCTAGTACAGGTTTTGCCTGAGCCCAATTAAGCATTCTGGAATTGATACATTTGTGCTGAAGGGGCATGGGGATGATATCCTCTGACCTCTAGCTTCTTGAGGGGGGAGAGAGAGAATCACCATCAACAGCCTGAGGCTTATTCCTTTGAGGCCAGACCTGCCTCTACCTTCCAGCCTTTTTACCAATTCTGACACCAACCATCCTTCCCACGACACGACACTCGCTACTTCTCTGCTGGGTTTGGTAATTCATTGCAGTGGCCACATAGAACTCATAGGCAATACTCGTAATTATGGGGTTTATTAGAGAAATAACAGGTTACAATTCAGATTCAGGACCACTTAGGATACATTCTTTGATTGGGACAGTCTCCCCTCTGCTGTGCCTGAAGGCATGCCTCTCTTCCAATCTTTTTACCAATTCTAACACCAACCATCCCTCCCATGACACTCAGTACTTCTCTGCTGAGTTCGATAATTCATTGCACTGGCCACATAGAACTCACAGACAATACTCATGATTATGAGATTTATTAAGGAAATGTTGTTGTTATTATGTGCCTATGAGTCGAGTTGGACCCGGCTCATAGCGACCCCTCCTTGGGTTTCTGAGGAAACCTTCCTTTATTAGGGAAATAACAGATTACTATTCAGATTCAGGTCCACTTAGGATACATTCTTCTATAAGACAGTCTCCTCTCTGCTATGCCTGAAGGTGTACCTCTCTGGCTCATGGCTTGGCCTCTGTCTTACTTGGGCAAGTGTTACAGTGCTTTGAGCTCTGCCCATAGGAGCTCTGATAGCATAGTGCCTAAGGCACTTGACTGCTAACCAGAAGGCTGGCGGTTCAAACCCACCAGCCACTCCTCAGAAGGAAGGTTGCGCAATATACTTCTGTAGTGATACTGCCTGGGCAACCCAAGGAGGGGTTGTTATGAGTCGAGTCCAACTCGATGGCACATAACAACAACAACAACATAGGTGCGCTTAGGAGCTCTGGTAGCCTGGTGCCTAGGGCACTTGACTGCTAACCAGAAGGCTGGCAGTTCAAACCCACCAAGCCACTCCTCAGAAGGACGGTTGGGCAGTCTACTTCTGTAGAGATACTGCCTCGGAAACCCAATGACAGGTTGCTATGAATCAGTCCGACTCGATGGCACGTAACAACAAATAGGTGCACTTAGGTGCATCCCACTCCTCCAGCAAACTGCCTGCCCAAAGATACTCAGCTTTCTTGCTCCGTGGGCCAGTAAGCCTGCCTCTCTGTCTCATGCTGTTCTCTGGGTTCTGTTGCTGCCGCCACCGCTGCTGCCTTCTCTCTGCTGTCTCAGCACAGGGATCTAGTTTCAAGGACGTGCTCCACTCCTGCTTCTCTTTCTTGATTGTAGTGAGATCCTGTTTTTCATTTTAAGCCCAGTGGAATGACAAAACTGACCAATTACCACATTAGGATTCCATACACTTTATTTCCATGGTCCCACCTCCACAAAGGTGCAGTGTACCTTATTTACGTTACTAAGAAGCTATCCAATCCCTTTGGTAGGCCACAAGCACTTTGTATTTGCATAATTCCACCCAGTAATCTAGTGGGTGTCACAAAGACCATGACTGGAAGAGCCATACCCAGTAATTCACTGCTCCACAATTTACCTTTTCTAGGTATTTCATATAAGTGGTATCATATAGTATTTGTCCTTTGTGATTGTTTTACTTCACTTAGCATAATGTTTTCAAGGTTAGTCCATGTTGTGGCATGTATCAGGATTTCATATCTCTTTATGACTGGATAATATACTATTATATGTTTATAACACATTTTGTTTACACACTCATCCATTGATGAGCATCTGAGTTGTTTCTGCCTTTTCGCTGTTGTGAATAATGCTGTAGTGAACATTGATGTACATGTGTCTGCTTGCATCATTACTTTAAGTTCTCTTAGTATTTCAGTTTTTGTTCCTCCATATCTTTGCTAACACTGAGTGATTAATAATTTAATTTTTTGCTTCTGTTAATCTGATGGGTTAGAAATGGCCCCTTGTTTTAGTTTGTATTGCTTACATTTCAGTTTTTGGGGAGCAGCCAAACTGTTTTACACAGCAGCTACACTGTTTTGCATTCCCACCAGCAATGAATGAGGATTTTGGTTTCTCCACATCCTCACAGACATTTGTTGTTTTTGTTGTTTTTATTTTAGCCATCCTAAAGAGGATGAGCTATTCCATTGTGGTTTTGAGTTACATCTCCCTAAAAGTCCCTGGGTGGTGCATATGTTGAAAGGTTGGCAGTTTGAGTCCATCCACATGTACCCCAGATGAAAGGCCTGGTGATCTACTTCTGAAAGATCATTATTTTTGTTGTTAGGTGCTCTCAAGTCATCTCTGATAGTGATCCTATGCACAGCAGAACGAAACACTGCCCAGTCCTGTGCCAGCCTCACAATCCTTGCTATACCTGAGCCCATTGTTGCAGCCACTGTGTCAGTCCATCTCATTGAGGGCTTTCCCGGAACTTCTTTGCTGACCCTCCACTTTACCAAGCATGACATCCTTCTCCAGGGAGTGTTTCCTCCTGACAACATGACCAAAGTAGGTGAGACGGAGTCTGGCCATTCTCGCTTCCAGTGAGCATTCTGGCTGCACTTCTTCCAGGACAGATCTGTTAGTCCTTTTAGCAGTTCATGGTACTCTTAGAATTCTTCTTCAACACCACTACTCAAAAACATCAACTCTTCTTCGGTCTTCCTTATCCATTGTCCAGCTTTCACATGCATAAGAGGCGATTGAAAATGCCGTGGCTTAGGTTAGGCACACGTTAGTCTTCATGGAGACATCTTTGCTCATTTTCACTTGAAAGAAGTCTTTTGCAGCATATTTGCCCAATGTAGTATGCCATCTGGTGTCTTCACTGCTGCTTCCATTGGTGTTGATTGTAGAACAAAGTAATAGGAAGTTTTTGACAACTTCAGTCTTTTCTCTGTCCATCATGAAACTGTTTATTGGACCAGTTGTGAAGCCTTAAATAAAGCCACCCCAGAAGGCCCGAGCCATGCACCCACCTGTCTGGGGTCCAGTCTTAAATAAAGCTGCCCTAGAAACTCTGACTTGTACCTGAAAAATCATAGCCATTGAAAGTCCTATGGAGTACAGTTCTACTTTGAGACACATGGAATTGCCATGAGTTGGAATCGAATCCATGGTAACTGGTTTGCTTTTTAGGGGCTAATGGTATTGAGCAGCTTTACATGTGCTTGTTGACCATTTATGTATCTTCTTTGGTGAAAGGTTTATTCAAATCTGAGATTTAAAGGAAGATTTAAAATCAGATTAATTTTTCTGTGTTTTGATTTTCCTAATGTTTAATATAAACAAAATAACTTGTGAGGACTTTTATCATTCTGTGTAACCTTTTTTTTTTTTTTTTTAAATTGTGATTTGGGTGAAAATTTGTAGCAATTTCACTTTCCATAGAGCAGTTCACATATACTTTGTCTCATGACATTGACCACAGTTTACTACAATGCAACAGCTCCCCTTCCACTTCCTACCGATAGTTACCTCTTCCCTGTGTCCATCCCTCCATGCA
>NW_006921805.1:4476728-4477602 GCF_000298275.1 Orycteropus afer afer
CTGTGGTGCTTCCCTAATAAACCCCATAATCTGTGAGCTCTGTGTGGCCACTGCAGCGAATTATTGAACCCAGGAGAGAGGTGGTGGGTGCTTTAGGAGGAACGGTTGGAGAAAGGGCTGGAGGGAGGCAGCATGTCTAGCCTGGCAGTAATAGGCCTTGGGTTACTGCTGGTAATCCTGCCTTCCCTTTGTAGGGTTAGAACAGGTTAGAACATGTGGCCTCCTTGCCATTTTTGTACTATTTATGCCATATATTACGGCCCCTAAATTTGCCCCTAGTTTTTCCTTGAGGAGCTCTATAGTTTTAGGTTTCATGTTGAAGTCTTTCCATCTGGAGTTTGTTTTTGTGTATGGTGTGAGGTATAGATCTTGTTTCATTTTCCTGTAAATGGATCTCCAGTTTTGCCAGCACCATTTATTAAACATTCTCTTCCCCATTTAATGCATTTTGACCCTTTGTCAAAGATCAGCTGACCATAGGTTGATGGATCTATTTCTGGGTTCTCTATTTATTCCATTTGTTTATGTGTTGGTCATTATACCAATACCAGGCAGTTTTGACTACTGTGGCTGTATAGTAGGTTTTGAGATCTGGCAGTGTGAGCCCTCCTACTTTGTTCTTTTTCAGTAGTGCTTTGCTTATCTGGGGTCTCTTTCATTTTCATATAAAGTTAGTGATTGGTTTTTCCACATCCTTAAAAAATGTTGATGGGATCTGGACTGGGATTGCATTGACTGTACAGATTGCTTTGGGTAGAATTGACGTTTTCACAATATTTAATCTTCCTATCCATGAGCATGGTATGTTCTTCCATTTATGTAGTTCTCTTATGGTTTCTTGAAGTAGTTTTTTATAGTTTTCTTTGTACAGGTC
>NW_006921805.1:4479412-4492077 GCF_000298275.1 Orycteropus afer afer
CTTGACTGCTAACCAGAAGGCTGGTGGTTCAAAGCCACCAGCCACTCCTTGGAAGGAAGATGGGGCAATCTACTTCCGTAGTGATACTGCCTTGGACACTCAAGGAGGGGTCGCTATGAGTCTGGTCCAAACGTAACAACAACAACAACAATTTTGGTATGTTGTATTTTCATTCTCATTTGATTCAGGCAATTTTTAAATGTCAGTTTTTATTTCTTCTCTTACCCAGTCTTTCTTAAGGAGGGTGGTGTTCAGTTTCCTTGTGTTTACTGTTTTTCCATTGATCTTCCTATTGTTGATTTCTAATTTGATAGCGTTGTGATCTGAGAAGATGCTTTGCTGTATTTCTGTGTTTTTAAATTTGTGAAGGCTTGCTTTATGGCCTAACATATCATGGAAAATGTTCCATGTGCACTGGAAAAGACTCTATATTGTGCTGTTGTTGTGTGAAGTGGTCTGTAGTTACTGGATTGTATTGTTTAGCTCTTCCGCATCTTTGTTGAGTTTCTTTCTATTTGTTCTATCTTTGATAGAAAGTAGTGTATTAAAGTCTCCCATTATGACTGTGGAGTCATCTATTAGACATTTCAACTCTTTTAAAGTCTGATTTACATATTTTAGGGCCTTTTCATTGGGTCCATAGACATTTATTATGGTTATATCTTCTTGTTCAATTTATCCTTTAATCATCATATAATGTCCTTCTTTGTCTCATATGGTGGGTTTTGTTTTAAAGTCAGTTTGATCAGAAACTAATATTATCACTCCTACTCTTTTATGGTTGCAATTTGCTTGATATATCTTTTTCCAACCTTTGATTTTTAGTCTAGTTTTGTGTTTGTCTCCAAGGTGTGTCTCTTGTAGGCAGCATATTGATGAGTTTTGTTTTCTTATCCAGTCTGCAACTCTCCGTCTCTTGAGTGGTGCATTTAATCCATTAACATTCAGTGTAATTATTGACAAGTATGAATCGGTTGCTATCATTTTGTTATGTGTTTTTTCATGGTGTCCCTGGTTTCTTTGTTTCATATTATTTTCTATACTGAACTCATTATGTTTATGAGTTGTGTTATCTTTTCCTTTGTTGCTTATTGTTTTAGTATATGCTGAATATTTGTGCTTGTCCTCTTTTTTGTGATATGAAGGTTTATAATTTTTCTTTGTGGTTACTCTGTGATTTATGATTTTCACCCTGAGATTAGAACAGTCTATTCTGTCTTGAAACTCTCTTGACTTCCTCACCATTTAGAAGTTCTGTAACTACGCAGTATTTTCCTTCTTTTTGGTTTGTAGTTGTCCTCACTTGCCAATTGATGTCTCTGGTTCCCTGTTTACAATCTTGTAAGCTTATTTTACTTTGGAAATGTCCATAGCTCTGGTTTCTGGGTCATGTCATCTTGTGTATTAATGGTTAGCTGTAATTTGTTATTTTTGGTTCTCTGTTCAGAGGACTCCCTTTAGTATCTCTTGTAAGGTTGGTCTGGTTTTAACAAATTCCCTTAGTTTCTGCTTATCTGGAAATCTCCTAATTTCACCATCATATCTGAGGGGCAGTTTTGCTGGGTATATAATTTTTGGTTGAAAATTTTTCTCTTTCAGGGTTTTATATATACCATCCCATTGCCTTCTCGCTTACATGGTTTCTGCTGAGAAATCAGAGCTTAATCTTACTGTTTGTCCTTTGTAAGTAACTTTTTGTTTTTCCAGTGCTGCTTTCAGGAGTCTTTCTTTGTGTTTGGTTTTGATGAGTTGGTGATGGATATGTCTTGGTGATTTTCTTTTGGAGTCTATCCTTTTTGGGGTTCATTGTTCTTCGTGAATGGATATAGTCTCCTCTTTCATCATATCAGGGAAGTTCTCCTCCAACAAATCTTGGAAAATTTTCTCAGTTATGTTATCTTTTTCTTCTTGTTCTGGAATTCCAATGACACATAGATTATTCCTTTTGATGGTATCCCACATGAATCTCAGGCTTTCTTCATTTTATTTTTATTTTTTTTTCTGATTGATCCGTTTCCAAAGTAGTATTCAGGTATTTATCTTCAATCCCATTAATTCTGTCTTCCATTGCATCAGTTCTACTCCTTTGCCCTTCCAATGTGTTACCGATTTCTGACAATTTAGTATTAATCTTTTTGGATTTCTGACAATTAGAATCATTTCTCATTTTTCATTTATTTTGTTTTTTGTTCTTGTATTTTCTTCTACAGTTCTTCTGAGGTGTTGTCTGTGTTTTCCTTGGTCTGTCTCTCAGTCCTTTGAAGATACCTAAATATAATTCTTTTGAATTCCTTATCAGAGAGTTCCAGTGCTGCTTCTTCCTCAGGGATGTGTTCTGGGTCTGTAACCTGCTCCCTTGTTTCTATCAGTTTATCTTGCTTCTTTGTGTAGACTGTGATGGTCTTTTGTCTCCAAGATATTGTGGCGTTGTTGTATGTAGATCTCTGTTAATTGTTTGTGAAGAGCATCCAAGGGTAATTCAGGCTTTTCTTGATGGTTGTTTATCATTGGCCTATTGGTCGAGAAGGAAGTAGTGTCTGTCACTGAGTAAGTGAAGCTGCAGGAGGTGTGGGTGTAGTTGTGTCATATGGAGACTAATGCTGTCTTCCACTCCGTTAGACAAAAATCACAATTGAATAACTATCAAAAAAAGTAAAAGCACATAGATAAAAAATACACTGTGTAATCATACAGGAACAGTAACTAAAAAAGAAAAAAAGGGAAAAGGAAGAAAAACAATAAAAAAATCTCTGCAATATATCAGGAGAGGGCAATAAGAGAAAAAAGGTAGAGAAGGAGAATAATGAAGAAAAAAAAGGGAAAAATGCAAAAAGAAAAACAAGGAATGGGATTAACCATGAGAAAGAGAAAGAAAAAAAAAAAAACTGTAACCAGGAATAGGGAAAAGAAAAAAAGCTGACAGCTAGAATCTGGTAGAGCAAGAATAAAGCATAATAGCAAAAAGACAAAAGTAATAATAATAATAGTAGTTTTTAAACAGATATAAACAAACAAAATGAAAAATAGAAAAAAGAAAAAAAAATTGGGCCTGGGTACCCCAGCTCTGTCTGAGCCTACAGACTGGGATGAGATTCCAGCCGGCCTAGGAGGTGGGTGGAAGTGGGGGATGGCTACGTCTCTGTTCACCCAGAGTGTGTGGAGTTTAAGAGTAACAAGGGAAATGTCGCACCTTCCTAGGTCCTCTGCGTCTGGAATGTCCTTGGGGTTCCTGGCAAGTGAAGCCTATTCTTAAGTCCCTGGCATCTGGGAGAATGCTGTCGCTTTAAATATCCAAAATGTTCAAGCTGCTTGTAAACATTCAAAATGGCTGCGCCCTCCAGGCAGTCAAAAGTCGACAGCTCAGCCTGCCTTCCTGTTTGCTGCTTCACCTTTTATTCCCCAGCCACCAGAGCAGTCTTCTGTGTAGTCCCTGGCTAGCAAGGCCGATTTTTAGGTTAATTCTTAGGTCCTACCTCCACTTGACGATATCTAACCTCTCTGTGCTGTCAGGATTGCTGCCAGACCAGAACCCCAAATGTCTCCTTTTTTGGTGTTTGCGTGCAAATTCTTCTGCTAGTTGGAGTTTAGTCCACTTCTATATTCTTCCCTTCAAGGCTCAAGGGTCCAGGATTATCTTCTGTAGCTGTGTTAATTGGTTCTCCTTTTTTTTTTGTTGAAGAGGGTCTTTGCAGTCTTTCTGCCTATTCCGCCATCTTACCAGAACTCCATTCTGTGTAACCTTAAAGAAAATTTGTTTTGCTGTCATTTTATATGAGAGGTTAAGCCATAAGTTAATTTTGTGGCAAAACTGAGCTTAGATCCTGACTTCTTTGTACTTTGACTACTTAGTTTACTATCCTTTGTTGCAGCATGCTTTCTTAAAATTTTTTTGCATGAGAGTGATAAAGTGGATAAATGTATGAGTATGAAAATGAGGTTAAGTATTAAACTCTGACCAATATTGGGTCCATCTCCTAATTTTCTTGTTTCTCTCTCTGGTTGGTAGGCTAGAGTTGCTCAGTCCTAACTAAACACAGACTGAAACTGTATGAAGTCATGTGATTTTGCCTTGCAGAATCACTTTGCCTAATTTGGACTGCTGGTTATCGAGCCTTATACCTCCTTCTGTTAAAAACAAAACATTCCTTTTAGAAACTAGAATTTCTAACAGGAATTTCTTCTGTACTTATTTATCTTTGGCATATTTAAAGAAGTGTGTTCATTTCATAGTTTTGTTCACCATGAGAGTTAATTGAGCTATTATATATTGTTCTAAATTAGGTAGGTGAATTTTGTAAATTACAGGAGACCACATAAAAGCACTTTTACATTGTTACAAAATAATAATCTTTACCTTGTATTGTGTGTTCAGGCAGTGTTTTGCATATTTATTATATATTGTATCATCTATTTTTCTTGTTTAAATGAGATATTATCCTCACTTTAGGAAAAATATAAAGAGATTGAATAACTTATAACTTGGACATATGCACATAGCTAGTAGTTGGTGGTGGCCATCAATTGCTCATATGCTGGTTCAGGTTGAAGCTGAAGAAAATTTAAACAAGTCCATGAGAGCCAAAATAGTACGTTGATTATATGCCACCTGAATTCAGAGACTATCTGAAAAATAGATTTATTTAACCCATTGAACATCAGTGACCAAATACTAGATGAGTCGTAGGATGACATGAAGAACAGCGTACAAGAAGAAGGCAAAAGGTCATTAAAAAGACAGGAAAGGAAGAAAAGACCAAAATGGATGCCAGAAGATACTCTGAAACTTGCTCTTGAATGTAGAGTAACTAATGCAAAAAGAAGAAATACTGAAATTAAAGAGCTGAACAGATTTCAAAGGGTGACTGGAGAAGACAGACTAAAGTACTATAATGAAATGTGCAAAGCCCTGGAGTTAGAAAACCAAAAGCGAAGAACATGTTGGCATTTTTTAAGCTAAAAGAACTGAAGAAAAAATTCAAGTCTCAAGATGGCAGTATTGAAGGATTCTTTGGGCAAGATAGTCAGTGATGCAGGAAGCATCAAAAGAAGATGGAAAGAATACACAGAGTCACTGTACCAAAAAGGATTGGTTGATGTTCCACTGTTTGAGGAGGTAAACTGTGGTCAAGAACCAATAATATTGAAGGAACAAGTCCAAGGTGTACTGAAGGAACTGGCAAAAAACAAGGTTCCAGATATTGATGGAATACCCATTGAAATGTTTCAGCAAATATATGCAGCTCTGGAGGCGATTACTCTGCCAAGAAATTTCGAAGACAGCCACCTGGCCAACTGACTGGAAGAGATCAGTATTTGTGCTCACTCCGAAGAAAGGTGATCCAACAGAATGTGGAAATTACCAAACAATATCATTAATGTCACACACAAGTAAAATTTTGCAGCAGTATATTGACAGGAAACTTCTAGAAGTGCGAGCTGAATTCAGAGGAGGATGTGGAATAAGGGTTATCATTGCTAATGTCAGATGGATCTTGGCTGAAAGCAAAGGATATCAGAAAGATTTCTACCTGTGTTTTGTTGACTAAGCCAAGGCATTTGACTGTGGATCATAACAAATTACAGATAATATTACAAAGAATGTGACTCCCAGCACACTTAATTGTGCTCATGTGGGACTTGTACATAGACCAAGAGGCTGTTGTTCAAACAGAACATGGTTTAAAATCAGGAAGGATGTGCCTCAGGGTTTTATCCTTTCACCATACTTACTCAATCTGTATGCTGAGCAGGTAATCTGGAACCTGAGCTATATGAAGAAGAATGTGGCCTCAGAATTGGAGGAAAACTCATTAATAGCCTGTCATATGCAGATGACACAACCTTGCTTGCTGAGAGTGAAGAATACTTGAAGCACTTACTGATGAAGATCAAAGACTACAGTTTTCACTGTGGAGTACACCTCAACGTAAAACGAAAATCCTCACAACTGGACCAGTAAGCAGAATCATGATAAATGGACAAAACATTGAGGTAGTCAAAGATTTCATTTACTTAGGTCCACAATTGGCACCCATGGAAGCAGCAGTCAGGAGATCAGATGTCATATTGCACTGGGCAAATCTGCTGCAAAAGCTCTCTTTAAAGTGTTAAGAAGATGTCAGTTTCATGACTAAGGTGCGCCTGACCCAAGCCATGGTATTTTCAGTTGCCTTATATGCATGTGAAAGCTGGACGTGAATAAGGAAGACCAAGGAAGAGTTGATGCTTTTGAATTGTGGTATTGGTGAAGAATACTGAAAATACCGTGGACTGCCAGATATACGAACAAATCTGTCCTGGAAGAAATGCAGCCAGAATGCTCCCTTAAAAGTGAGAATGGCCAGACTTAGTCTTACTTACTTTGGTCATATTGTCAGAAAGGGCCATTCCCTGGGGAAGGATATCATGCTTGGTAAAATATACCAAAAACCAAACTCACTGTCACTGAGTTGATTCCAACTTATAGCAGACCCCCATTGGGTTTCTGAGGCGGTAAATCTTTACAGAAGTAGATTGCTCAGTAATGCTTCTGTGGAGTGGCTGGTGGTAAAATACAGGGTCAGCAAAAAAAGGAAGACCCTCAAGGAGATGGAGTGACACAGTGCCTGCAACAATGGGCACAGGCGTAGCAAGGATTGTGAAGATGGTGCAGCACCAGGCAGTGTTTCATTCTGTTGTTCATAAGGTGGCTGTGAGTCAGAGCTGATGTAATGGCACCCGACAACAGCAACTGCAACAGTTGGTGGAGTTCTTATTCAAACTCGGGGTTGTCTGACTTGTAAACCTGATTTTTGCCTTGTATGAGATATTATTCTTTAAGTCTGTTTAGAAATTTATAATTTAAAAAATGACTTCTAAAGTAAAGTGTATAAAGATTCTTTCATCATTATTTTCTATAATGCAATTAAAACTTTTTTTTTTTGGCCCACTTTCTGACTTAGCATACTAGCTTTTCTTCATCCTACTTGTAAGTGACTTGTAGCTTGGGTCATCTTTGTTAGGGGTAGATCCTGGGCTAAAAGTCTGCTGATATAGTAAAAAACCAAACTTCATTGCTGTCGAGTTGGATGCAACTCATAGCGACCTCTCCTTGGCTTTCCAAGGCGGTATCACTACAGAAGTAGATTGCCTAACCTTCCTTCCGAGGAGTGGCTGGTGGGTTTGAACTGCCAGCCTTTTGTTTAGCAGTCAGATACCTTAGGCTCTATGCCACCAGAGCACCTCTGATACAGTAAAGTCTGTTTAAATGATAAAGTGGATCTTCATGTTTCAGTTATTTTCGTCTTCAGAGAACTTTGATCCCTTAGATAACCTGACTTCTCTTTTGCATTGATCACATTTGCTTCAGAGAATGTCTCCAACTGATGGCAACTGAGCAGACTTGTGTACATAGTGTGTCCCCCACAGATACTGTTCAGCCAAGGTAAAAAGGATGGGGCAGGCAGTAGTTTTCTTTCTTTTTATATAAGTACCTATTTATTATCCTTGATTTTGCCTTTTGACCAACAAATCCTGAAATAGCCGTTTCCAGAAAAAGTTTGTCAACCTCTGCTCTATAGCTGTTCTGACCTTTTTGTTCTGCCAGGCACACTCTAAGGCACAGTGCTGCCTCAGAGTCTTGGCACTTGCTGTTGCCTCCTTACGTAAAAGTTCTGTGGTAGTTATGCATTCTCACAACAGAATCTTAGGTTTTACTTTGCAGTGGTGGGGAAAAAAGTTTCTTTTCAAAACTTTGCATTTTACTGATTCATTTGCTTGGGGCTAGTGATAAAACAGTTGAGTGTACAGACCCAATCTCTGTTCTCTTGGAGTTTAGAATCTTGTGGGAGAAGAGACATTAAACATAATCTCGGGAATGAATATATGATTATGAAGTGATAAATTCTATGTAAGAGAAGTTCAGGGGCTTAAGAGATTATTAACAGAGGGGGAAGTAATTTAGGAAAGGGGTCAGATGACTATTCATATTGCCGTCATTGGACCCTGGTACGTGCTAGCTAGCTAGCATTATCATCTCGACTGGTTTACTGCCAATTACTGATTTCTCTACTTCTGCCCTTGTATCTTTGCAAGCACTCCTCTGATTTTTGTACTTCTAGTATTTTCTTTTCTGTAATGTCATGTAAATTAAATCATACAGTTTTTTTTAAATGACCGTAATGCATTGGGATTAACCCGTATTATTTAGTGTATCAGTAGTTTGTTACTTTTATTTATGAGAAATTTATTATGTATATATATATTCCAAATATGGCTCTTGGAGGGCTGGAGCAGGTAGACAAAGACGGGAAGCAGCAGCAGATGGCTTTTGGAGGACTGGAACAGGTAGGGAAGGCTGGGAAGTGGCGACAGAAGGCTTTTGGAGGGCCAGAACAGGTAGGGAAGTCTGGGAAGCGGGAGTGAAGTTTGGAACAGCTAAGAGGGATGAACTCATCTGTCAGTTTGTTGCCATGTGGTGACTTGTATGTTACTGTGAGGCTGGAGGCTGTGCCACTGGTGATTCAAGCACCAACAGGATTACCCATGGTGGACAGGTTTCAGTGGAACTTCCAGACTAAGACAGACTCGGAAGAAGGAAGAGGCCATCCACTTCTCAAAGAATTGGCCAGTGAAAACCTTATGAATAGTGGTGAAACACCGTCTGATATATTACTGAAAAACTTTATGAATAGCCCTGGAACATTATCTGATATAGTGGCAGAAGATAAGCCCCTCAGATCGGAAGGCACTCAAAATATGACTAGGAAAGAGCTGCATCCTCAGAATAGATTGCCGGCCTTGATGTGGATAGAGTAAACCTTTCAGGACCTCCTTTGACTGATGTGGCATGACTCAAGATGAGAAGAAACAGCTGCAAACATCCATTAATAATTGGAACATGGAATGTACAGAATAAGAATCTAGGAAAACTAGAAATTGTCAAAAATGATATGGAACACATGAAGATTGATATTCTAGACATTAGTGAGCTGAAATGGACTGGTTTTGGCCATTTGGAATAAGACAATCATATAATCTACTATGCCAGGAATGACAAATTGAAGAGGCATGGCTTGGCATTCATCATCAAAAAAAAAGTTTCAAGACCTATCTTGGTACAGTGCTGTCAGTGACAGGATAATATCTATATGCCTATGAGGAAGACCAGTTAATATTACTATTACTCAAATCTACGCACCAATCACCACAGCCAAAGATGAGTGCTATCAACTGACACCAACTGTAAAAACGGCAAGGAGGCCACATGTTCTGACCTCCTCTAATCTCACAAGAGGAAGACAGTAGTAACCCAAGGCATATTACTGCAAGGCCAAACATGCTGCCCTCCCTCCAGCCCTTTCATCAACTGTTCCCCCCAAAGCACCCACCACCTCTCTCCTGGGTTCAATAATTCGCTGCAGTGGCCACACAGAACTCACAGATTACAGGGTTTATTAGGGTAGCACCAGGCTACAACTCAAGTTCAGAAAGAACGCTCAGTCTCTCTCCCAGCCCACCGTCCCTCAGCCAACAGTCTCTCAGTCTCTTTCCCAGAAGTGCTGGTCCCTCGGTGTCTCACTCAGCGATGCGTGTCTCTTGTGTCTCTTTCCCAGCAGCGCATGTCTCTTTCAGGGGCGCATGTCTCTTTCAGCAGCACATCTTCCTCAACCAGCAGTCAGAGAGAGTTCTGCCTCTAGGAGACCTCCTTTTGAGCCCGGAAGGGTGGCCAAACTAGCCAATCATAGCATCAGAACTCTAAGCACCTGAGAGAGAGTGGGCACCTCCCAGAACACTGTTTTGTGCCACTCTCAACAGAAATACTCCAGATGGACAACTTCAGCAATCAGGAGCTCCTCAGTTGCTCATAGAAAATCCCACCTTGGAGTTTACAAAGACTTATGGGTAGAAAAGCCACACTAAATAATTTACTACACTCCAGTGAGGAAATTGAAGATTTTTACCAACTTCTGAAATCGGAAATCGACTGAACGTGCAATCAAGATGTGTTAATTATCACTGGTGATTGGAATGCATAAGTTGGAAACGAAGAATCACCAGTAGTTGGAAAATATGGCTTTGGTGATAGAAATGACGCTGGAGATCGCATGATAGAATTTCACAAGACCAAAGACTTACTCATTGCAAATGTCTTTTTTCAGCAACACAATTGCAGGTGTACATGTGGACTTCACCAGATGGAACACACAGGAATCACATTGGACTACATCTATGGTGAGAGGCAATGGAGAAGCTTGGTATCCTCAGCCAGAACAAGACCAGGAGGTGACTGTGGAAAAGACCATCAACTGCTCATATGCAAGTTCAAGTTGAAGCTGAAGACAATTAAAACAAAGTCCACGAGAGCCAAAAATTGACTTTGATTATGTCCCTCCTGAGTTTAGAGACCATGTAAAGAATAGAATTGATGCATTGAACACTAATGACCAAAAGCCAGAAGAATTGTGGGATGACAACAGGAACATCATCTGTGAAGAAAGAAAAGGTTATTAAAAATAGGGGAAAGGAAGAAAAGACCAAAATGGATGTCAGAAGAGACTCTGAAACTTGCCCTTGAACAGAGAGTAGCTAAAGCAAATGAAAGAATTGACAAAATTAAAGAGCTGAACAGAAGATTTCAAAGAGCACCCTGAGAAGACAAAGTCAGTATAATGAAATGTGCAAAGAGTTAGAGTTAGAAAATCAAAAGGGAAGAACATGCTTGCCATTTCTTGAGCTGAAAGAACTGAGGAAAAAATTTAAGCCTGGAATTGCAATATTGAAAGATTCCATGTGCAATATGTTGAATGATGCAGGCACATTAAAAGAAGATGGATGGAATACAGAGTCACAATACCAAAAAGAACTGGTAGATGATCATCCATTTCAGAAGGTGGCATATGATCAAGAACCAATGGTACTGAAGGAAGAAGTCAAAGCTGCACTGAAGGAATTGGTGAAGAACAAGCCTCCAGGAATTGATATAATACCCATTGAAATGTTTCAACAAAATGGATGCCGCGCTGGAGGCACTCACTCTTCTATGCCCAAGAGATTTGGAAAACAGTTATCTGGCCAACTGACTGGAAGAGATCCATATTTGTACCTATTCCAAAGACAGGTGATCCCACAGAATGTGAAAATTATTGAGTAAAATATCATTGATAACACATGCAAGTAAAATGTTACTGAAGATAATTCACAGATGGTTGCAGCAGTTTATTGACATAGAACTTCCAGAAATGGAAGCTGATTCGGAAGAGGTCGTGGAGCGAGGGATATCATAGCTGATGTCACTTGATCTTAGCTGAAAGCAAAGAATACCAGAAAGTTGTTCACTTGTGTTTTATTGACTATGCAAAGATATTGGATTGTGTGGATCATAATAAATTGTGGATAACTTTGAGAAGAATGGGAATTCCAGAACACTTAATTGTACTCATGAGAAACCTGTACATAGATTAGGATGCTGTCGTTTGAACAGAACACGGGGATACTGCATGGTTTAAAATCAGGAAGGGGGTGTGTCAGCATTGTATCCTTTCACCATACTTACTCAATCTGTATGCTGGGCAGATAATCTGAGAAGCTGGACTGTATGAAGAAGAATGTAGCATCAGGATTGGAGGAAGGCTTATTAGCAACCTGAGATACACAAATGACACAACTTTGCTTGCTGAAAGTGAGGATGACTTGAAGCACTTACTGATGAAGATTAAAGACTACACTCTACAATATGGATTATACCTCAATATAAAGAAAACAAAAATCCTCACAACTGGATCAGTAAGCAGCATCATGATAGATGGAGAAAAGATTGAAGTTGTCTGACTTCATATCACTTGGTTCTATAATCAACACCAATGGAAGCAGCAGAGCAGTCAGGATCAGATGACATACAGCGTTGGAGAAATCTGCTTCAAAAGACCTCTTTCAAGTGCTGAAGAGCAAAGATGTCTCCTTGAAGACTAAGTTGCACCTGACATGAGCCATGGTATTTTCAGTCGCCTCTTATGCATGTGAGAGCTGGCAGTGAATAAGGAAGACCGAAGAAGAGTTGATGCATTTGTGTTGTGTTGGCAGAGAATGCAGAAAGTCCTGTGGACTGTTAAAAGGGCTAACAAATCTATCCTGGAAGAAGTGCAGCCAGAGTGCTCCTTGGAAGCGAGGATGCAAGGCTTTGTCTCACCTACTTGGGTCATGTTGTCAGAAGAGAATGGTAAAGCTTGGTGAAGTGGAGGGTCAGCGAAGGAGGAGAAGGCCCTCAACAAGATCAGTTGACACAGTGACTGCAGCGATGGGCTCAAGTATAGTAGGGATAGTGAGGCTAGGACAGGACTGGGCAGTGTTTTGCTCTCTTGTACATAAGGTGGCTGTGAGTCAGAGATGATTCGATGCCACATAACAACAACAACATTCTTTTACTGTGCAGCTATAGTGATACTATTAAAATAAGTTAGATTGTGGCACTAAAAGAGTGCTACTAAAAGAGTCCAACTCTTCTGATGGCTTACCCTGTCACTTCCTACAGTAAAAACCAAAATTCTAGTAGTTGCATGTCAGGTTTTATTACCTTTTTTTTTTTTTAAATTAGGATTTGGGTGAAGATTTACAGAGTAAATTCACTTTTCATACAGCAGTTCACATATACTTTGTCTCATGTCATTGACCAAAATTTACAATGCAGC
>NW_006921805.1:4495404-4497013 GCF_000298275.1 Orycteropus afer afer
TTAATTGGTTTCCCTTTTCTTTGTTGAAGAGGGTCTGTGCAGTCCTTCTGCCTAGTCCGCCATCTTGCCCTGACTCCTCTTATTACTTTTTTTTTAATTAATCTCCTGCTGTTTCCTTCCTTGCTTCCTTGTGCCAGGTACATTTTCAGGCACACTCTTCTCAAAGTCTTGGTACTTGCCCTTTCTTAGGTTGATAATGCTCTTTCCTCAGGCATTCTTCTGGCTTACTCTATCACTTCCTTTATGCCTTCTCTACCCCTACTGTTGAAATTTTTTTCATTGTAATTTTTTGTAGTGAGACGATTTACTATTTAAAACTACAATCTTCTCCTACCCCATATATGAAGTTAAGCTGTTTTACCTCTTTAAGTTTTCTCTTTAGCTTTTGTCACTATCTTCTATACCATCTATTTTGTTGTTTTTATTATTCTCTCTCTCTCTCTCTAAAACTAAACTTCGTTGTTGTTATGTTCCATTGAGTGGTTCCCACTCTTAGTGAGCCTGTGAACAAAAGAATGAAACACTGCCTGGTCCTGCGACTTTGTCACAATTGTTGTTAGGCTTGAGCCCGTCATTGCAGCCTCTTTTGTCAATCTTTCTTTTTTGCTGGCCCTCTGCTTTACTCAGTATGATACCCTTCTCTAGGGATTGGTCCCTTCTAACAACATGACCAAAGTGCGAGAGATGAAGTTTAGACATTCTTGCTTCTAAGGAGCATTCTGGCTGTACTTATTCTAAGACATATATTTTTGTTCTTTTAGCAGTCCATGGTACATTTGATATTCTTCACCAGCACCACAATCGAAGTGCATCAATTCTTCTGTGGTTTTCCTTATTCACTCGGACACAAATATTTAAATGTTTTCTTTACTACTGAGTTCCTGTGTCCTAGAACTGCTTGGCACATAGTAAGCACTTCGAACATGGTTGTATAAATATACGAGGAAAGGCTTCTTTGAGGACATGTCAAAAAGGTGTTGGGAAAAGTTACCAGGTAAAGAGAAATAAACAGGGGAAAGCTGTGAGTTAGGAGAGAGCATAGAATTTAGGAACTAAAATGATGGTAGTGAATATTCTGAGATGAAATGGGAAAGTTGAGTTGGAGGAAGATAATGCAAGTTCTTGTCAGTATTTTTGGATGTAAGTTTAAATATAATTGGAAACCATTAAAGGATTTCTGAGCAGTTAATACTTGAGTTTATTTCTTAAATGTAAGAGTATTCTCCTGCATAACCAAAATAAAACTTGAAAATCAGGAGCTTAACATCGAGTCAATATTACCATCTAATCCCCTTATTCATATTTCCATGATTCTCCCAATAATGTTGTTTATAAGTTCAGTATCTTGTGTTACATTTGTCATATCTCTTTTGTCTTGTTTAATCTGGAATAATTAAAAAAACCAAACCCACTGCTGTCAAGTCACATCTGACTCATAGCGACCCTTCCTTGGGTTTCCGAGGCAGTATCATTATGGAAGTAGATTGCCCAACCTTCCTTACGAGGAATGGCTGGTGGGTTTGAATCGCCAGCCTTCTGGTTAGCAGCCAAGTGTATTAGGCATTACGCTACCAGAGCTCCTTGAAATTTATTTTCTCACAATTTGTTA
>NW_006921805.1:4497115-4517318 GCF_000298275.1 Orycteropus afer afer
CTAAGGCACTTGACTGCTAACCAGAAGGCTGGCGGTTCAAACCCACCAGCCACTCCTCGGAAGGAAGATGGGGCAGTCTACTTCCGTAGTGATACTGCCTCGGAAACCCATGGAGGGGTCGCTATGAGTCGGCAGACTCCACCGCACATAACAACAACAACAACATCACTATGGAAGTAGATTGCCCAACCTTCCTTCCGAGGAGTGGCTGGTGGGTTTGAGCCACCAGTCTTGTGGCTAGCAGCCAAGTGCCTTAGGCACTATGCTACCAGAGCTCAGTTCCTCATTTTTTTCCTTGTCATTCATGATCTTGGAATTTTTGAAGAGTATAGACTAGTTACTTTGTAGAATGTTTCTCAGTAAGGGTTTGTCTGCTATTTCCTCATGATTTATGCATTTTGGGCAGGAGGACAGCAGAAGTGACACTATGTTGTTTTTAGTGTATATGAGGAACAACATGATGGTGATTCCATTACTGGTAATCTTAATTTTATTACTTGCTTAAGATGATGTTTGCCAAATTTCTCAGCCTTATAGTTAATTAGTATGTTGTACTTATTGGTAAGTATTTTGTGGGGAGATACTTTGAGACTAAGAAACTATTCTGTTCCTTATCAAAATTTCATGTTTTGGCATCCATTGATAAATCTTACTTGAATCAGATACTATACTCTGAAAAATACCAAATGGCTATTTCCTAACTCTGTCATTTCTTCTAGGGTAAATATTGACCATTTGGCCTCATATAGTTGATATTTAAGGGAGCACAGTACTCTCAGGTGATATTGTTTATTTTGTAAGCCAGTCTGTTATTTGGTTGAAAGGTGACTCTGAGAGTGGCTTCAGTTCCAAGTTCAAAGTGTATCTTAGTGGGATAGTCTCAGGGTTCCTCTAGTCTCCGTAAGTCTGGTAAATCTAGTCTTTTTTTTAGGAATTTGAGTTGTATTCTACATTTTCCCCCGTTTTTCCAGAACTTTCTGTTGTGTCCTTAGTCAGAACAGTTGGTAGTGGTAGCCAGGCACCATCTAATTCTTCTGTTCTCAGGCTAGATGAGGCTGAGATTTGTGTAGGCTTTTAGTCCTATGGACTAATTTCTCCTTTGAATCTTTGGTTTCCTTCGTTGTCTTTTACTCCAGATGAGTAGACACCAATAGTTATATCTTAGATGGCCGCTCTCAAGTTTTTAAGACCCCAGACGCTACTTACCAAACTAGGGTGTAGGACATCTTTATGAGCTATGTTATGCCAGTTGACTTGAGTTGTCCCATGAGATATAATTCCAAGTCTTTAAACCCAGTAAACCAATCTCATGGTTTGGATTTGTCTAGGAAGTTTCCATGCCTCCCATGTGGTTTATTATATATATGAATATATAGAAACCCTGAGACTATGGCTTCTAGTTACCCTCAAGCCTAGAATTGAACTCACTCCCATGGCTTACAGCCAAACAATAGACAGGTGTTTAGGGTGAACATTTACAACAGGTAGATACACTCTTCAGAATAATCAATCATGAAGGGCAATATTTGCACAGAGAAATAGCTCAGGGGGCGGGAATGCATAGGAAAGAAGGACACAGGGAGCAGGTAACTATGGGGCAGAAGTGGGCAGAGAGCTGTTACTTTGTGAGGATTGTAGTCAATGTCATGAAACAAAATGTATATGAACTGCTGTATGGAAAATGAATTCACTGTGCAAACTTTCACCCAAATCACAATAAAAATGAAAAAAAAATACGGACTACACACAAACATGTCTATACATCTGTCTACAGATACATACATGCACATGTATCACATATGCTTTCCTGTATACTTATATATCTACCTGTGTAACCATATGCATAAAATTTGGTTGTTGTAAAATTGTATATTATATAATTTATCCATTATTTCTTCTAATTCATTAGCTAGCATTCTCCTGTAGGGTAGAGCTTTCTCTTTTTCCCTACTTATTTATACTAATATAGCTTTCTTATTTTTCTCAATGGGTTATAATTCATTACTACTATTTATTCTAAGGAGCTCTGGTGGCACTGTGGTTAAAGCATTGGGCTGCTAACCGAAAGGTAAGTGGTTCAAACCCACCAAAGCCACCAAAATTTATTCTATTTAATTTTGCTTGTGAGAGCCCCTTTAAGCTAATTCCTATCTTCTTTTGAAATGTCCTCCTCATTTTTTGAGTACTTTCTTACTTTCTGTCATAACAAGATGTGTTAGGATCATCTTGAATTTTACTGGCTTCACCCTTGTAGTCAGTGATTTCTCTAAGGAGAACTGGTTCCTTTTAATGCAGAGTATTACTTACTGGATTAGATGTGCTTATTCTACTGAGATGCCACTGTTTCTGGGCCCTCTCAGCATATACATTTAAGAAACACATATACATGTTTTTGTATATCTCTGCTATATTATAAACATTACATTGCACAAGTTACTGATTCAGTTCCAAAACGACAGAGTGTATTCTAGCCTTCCCACTTCCCATATTTGTGATTCCTGTCTGTGACAATGAGAAAACCTGGCTTGCATTTTCTTTCTTTCTTTTTTTGGCTCCCATTTTCTTTAGTGTATTTACTTACTTGCTCATTTCTTCCTGTTTATAACTAAAATCATGGGCATGCCAGCCAAAAGCATGGTCTCAGACATACTACCCTCCCTCCAAATCCTGCTGAAAACTTGGCCCAGAAAAATCCTAGGATATTCCCTCCATGAAGAGGGAAGTATGAAAGAAAGAGGGAAGACTAGATACTAATGAAACAGCTTGGTCCTGACTCCTGATCCTGACACTGGGCTTGCCAACTGAAAGCTCATCCAGATGAGGAGGAAGACTGCTTCATGTTCAACGAAGATCATTTTGGTTGCTGTGTGCAGCATAGATTTGAAAAGAGTAAGAAAAGTAACTTACTGTTTCCTTTGGTTTTTTTCTCCTTTGTGATTGGCTATGAAATTTTTGGATTAGTCTACCTGAAAGATGGGATGGTAGTTTGATGCTGTTTGATGCTGTGTGGCAAAGGTGGAGATAGGCAGAAATAGACATACCCACAACATATCTGAAAGTTGACATGCTTCTTTCTAAGCAGCAGTGTACCATAGAAAGTAATTTGTCCAATGGATAGTTATCTTAATAAGGAGCAATATTTTAAGAAATTCATACTTTCCTGGGTAGATGTTTGTTTCCTTTTAGGCAAAAATAGTTGGTAATGTGGTGTTTTAAATCAGGACTTTACCTGACAAACTAATTTATCTGATGGATGTGAACACAATTAGCTTATTAAAAAATGGTATTTTAAGAAATAATGGTGATTTCCTGGGCAGATGTTAATGCTTGTTTTTAGCCAAAAAAATAGTTGATAAATATTATTCTGTGGTGGTGAGTATGAGTTTTTTTGTTCAGTTTTTCATTGCATACGATTTAGTTCCTGGTTTGCACATTAAGTGACTAGTTTTATTAACCTTAAAATATCTGATTGATTTTGATTTCTCATCTGTTTAAAGTAAGCATGGATAATTTCTGTATATTCTTAAACCAGTTTAAACTGTGTATTATATGTGTTGTTGTTGTGTGCCGTCGAGCCGGACCCGACTCATAGCGACCCCTCCTTGGGTTTCCGAGGCAGTATCACTACGGAAGTAGACTGCCCCATCTTCCTTCCGAGGAGTGGCTGGTGGGTTTGAACCGCCAGCCTTCTGGTTAGCAGTCAAGTGCCTTAGCCACTATGCTACCAGAGCTCCCATATTATATGTAGCTCTGATACATTTATTTTCTGTTTTTCAGATATTATGATCAGATTTGTTCCATTGAGCCCAAATTTCCATTTTCTGAAAATCAGGTAAGTCATTTATCTTAATTTGTTTTCAAGTTATATGGTAGTTGAAAGTCACCCATTTCCTCTATCTATGGTTTCATTTTGTTGAAATAAGCGATGTCTCTTCACCATCTTTAGGTTCTGTGGTAAAGCAGTTTTATACAGATTAGAAACTTTTAGACCTATCTATTCCCTTCTGAAGAAGGAGCCTTCTAGAATTCTATTCATGCAATTTCTCATCACTTCTGTGCTCATGTAGAGCACTGAACTGCATCTTCTAACAGTTGACTCTGTTGACTAATTAATGTAATTGCTATATCCTTCCCCTGGGCTTTTATAGAAATAAGAAGGAAACTATTACAAGAAGTGTTAGTATTAGTTCATGTGCTTTAAAAAAATTGGGTAAAGTTTACATTTGCTTGTAAATGTTACAAAAGCTGTTACGATTAAGTGTACACTATAAAAATGTCAACTTCGTTCACTCTTGAAGACTAGATGTTGAAAATGCTAATAATTTAAAAACTTTTATTTTGGAGACTTGTTAAAAATTTTTAATTTATATGGCACTTGTAAATTTTAAAATAGTTTGAGAGAAGACTTTGAACAACCAACCGTCTTGTATTAATGTTTTTTTTTTTTTTGGGGCAGTGTTCCCTCTCCCCTCCTCTCCCATCCCTGGTAAGCAACAAAGAAAGTTTCCCTCCATATATAATACTTTCCTTGACTTTTTACAATAATGAACTAATACTACGTTTGTCCTTTTGTGATTGACTTATTTCACTCAGCGTAATGTCCTCCAAGTTCATACAAGCAGGATTTCTTATACCTAAAATTTCTTTTTTTTTTTTAAATTGTGATTTGGGTGAAAGTTTACAGAGCAAATTCACTTTCCATACAGCAGTTCACATACACTTTGTCTCATGACATTGACTACAATTTACCACAATGCAATAGCTCCCCTCCCATTTCCTCCCCATAGTTACCTCTTCCCTGTGTCCTTCCCTCCCATGCATTCCTCTCCCCTGAGCTGTCTCCCTGTGGATAGGCAGCACTTCTATTCTCCCATGATTGATCTCTTCAAGGAGTGTATCTACCTAATGTAAATGTTCAGTTCATATGCCTGTCTATTGTTTGGCTGGAAGCCACAGGAATGGGTTCAATTCCAGACCTGAAGGGCAGCTAGGGGTCATAGTGTCAGTGGTTCCATGAAGCTCTATCAGACCAGCAAACCTGGTCCCTTTTTTTCTTCCTAATGATTTTGAGTTTTGTACCACATTGTTCTTCCACTCTATCCAGTTGTACTAATGGTTTTATAGGTGAAATAATATGTCTCAGATTTGCTTTAAAATGCTCCAGGGGGGACAAAAATGTGTCTGTGTGTAGAAGAGGGGAGGTAAATCATTCAGGAAGGGCAAAAGGTTAAAGTTGGTGATGGGTGTATGGGGATTCATTGCGTTATTCTTTCTACTTTTGTGTGTATTTGAAAATTTCCTTAATACAAAGTTAATAAACTTTGGTATGTCTCTGGTAGCATAGTGCCTAAGGCACTTGACTGCTAACCAGAAGGCTGGCAGTTCAAACCCACCAGCCGCTCCTCGGAAGGAAGGTTGGGCAATCTACTTCTGTAGTGATACTGCCTCAGAAACCCAAGGAGGGGTCGCTATGAGTCAGGTCTGACTCAACGGTATGTTACAACAACAGCAAAACATTGGTTTGCAGTAAATATTTAAATGAGGCTAACTTCTTTTTAACTTTGGTATGTGTGGTACTTTAATAGCAGAGTGAGATGCATTTTTCAATATGTAAAATTTTTATTGAGGTATAGCATACATAGAGAAAAGTGAAGAAATCATGTATCTAGCTTGAGTCTTCACACTACCCAAATCAAGAAATAAAATATCTCATCCAGAAGGTAACCATTGTCCTACTTTTGTCCTTATGGAATTGTTTTTAATTTTATCTTCTGGGAAGTCTGTAGTACATACTTTTTGCCTTTGTTTCTCCTAGCTTATTTGACAAGCATTCATTAAGTGCTTGCTTTGTTCAAACCGTTCTGTGTTTGTGAAGATGAATTAGACAGTATTTGGGGAGAAAATAATATATGTATAATTACTGAGGCAAAAAGACTACTTAGAATATTCTAATGCTAACATTTTACTTGAAAAATTTTTTAATTTGTGGTCCAGGAAAAGGAAAAGGAGTTTGTTGGGTAGAAGAGGTAATGTTTTAGACAGATTAAAGCTTTTGTCCTTTTCCTCATTGTGAATTTTCTTGAAAAAGACTTTAATGAGATCCCGGAAGGTACCATAATTTCCTGTCTTCTTTCTCCTATCCAGATTTGTTTGACATTTACTTGGAAGGATGCTTTTGATAAAGGTTCACTTTTTGGAGGATCTGTAAAATTGGGTATGTAGGTTTTATGAAAATAAAGTGATAGCATACTTGGTTTAAATGCTTTGTATTGTATTAGGTCTTTGAAATTGCTCTCCTAATGACTCTTCATGAATACTAAAGTTTTTTTGCACTGCTATATACTGAGTTCACAACTTCTTAGTGTTAAGGGCTATTTGGAACAGAGCATAGACCAGACACTTCTAACAGCATAATCAGCAAGCATTTATTACTCAAAGAATAAACAAGAGAGCGATGAGTGGAACAGTAAACATTATCAGCCAGGGTTCCCTAAAGTTACATTCCCATCTCAGGGTAGGATATTATGATTGTATCCAAGTGTGCCCCACTTTGCATCATGAGAGAGGGACCCTGAATGAAGTACATCTCTCTTGGGCTAATAAACTAGCAAGTTACAATGATTACACGCCAGATGGCATGTGCGGGAAGGGGATAATAAAAGGGGAAAAGCCCCTGGCAGGCAAGGTCACTACTCATTGCCTCCTGCTCAAGGGTTGTGACCATCTCCTAGGCTTACTGGGGTCAGTAGAATAGTCCTTTCCCTTTGCTGCACTTAAGATAATAAATGTTTTGTATCTCTCAGAGGGCAATCATCTCTACCTAAGGCCTGTGCTTTGTGTTCCTTAGTAGCTCTTATGTCCATTGGTAGCTATGGAGAAGATGGGAGGTGATTATAGTACAGCACACTTGTGCACCCAATATATATTTCATTTCTTTTTAACTTTGACTTTTAATGAAATTTTCAAGTATTTGTGGAGAGCCTATACTTTGCCAGACACTGTACTAGTGATAAAAATGGTTAAGATACTGTCTACCGTTACAGTTATGCTCAGTCTGGGTGGGAAGACAGTTGGTCATTCTAAAATGTGGTGTGTACCATACCAGTTTATGAGCAGACTTACAGGAACATAGATGAAGAAGAATTCTGCATGTTGAAAGCAAGTGATGTTTAAAGGGTAAATTCAGTGCTTCAAGGTAGAAGATAACATTATAGGTAGAATATTATAACCAGAGTTGCAGAAACATTAACGCCTTTTGAGTGAATATATATACAGTGCTTAGAATAGTGCTCAGTAAGTATTACCTGTAATTAATAGTAGCTGGTATGTATTATATAAAGTTATAGCATAATACATACATATAATGTGATATATACATGTTATGTAGTATATAATATTGCATATTAAATGATACACGATAGTTGTTGGTAGGTGCCATCAAATAGGTTTCGACTCGTAGCAACCTTGTGTACAACAGAATGAAACATGCCTGGTCCTGTGCCATCCTCACAGCAGTTGCCATACTTGAGCGCATTGCTGCGGCCACTGTGTCAATCCATCTTGTTGAGGGTTTTCCTCTTTTTCGCTGGACCTTTACCCTCTACTTTACCACGTCCTTCTCCAGGACTCCTCCTGATAACATGCCCAAAGTACTATAGTATAATATATATGATGTCGTTAGCTGCTGTCAAGTTGTCTCTGATTCATAGAGACCTTATGTACAACAGAATGAAACACATAATAATAATAGATATTTTCTATGGCTTAACATCATAGATTGAATTGCGATTATGAAAGCAATGAGATTGTAAAGTAGATTGTGAAGAATATGAAATCTCTCTTTTTATAAATAATAGCTAACAGATGATGAGCGATTACTCCACACATATTGCACACAAAGTGTGGCTTCCTACCCTATTATGAAGCAGACATATATGCCACTACTTTAACTATTGAATAAGTTTTTTCCTTTTTTTTTTAATTGGGATTTGGGTGAAGATTTACAGAGTAAATTCACTTTTCATACAGCAGTTCACATATACTTTATCTCATGTCATTGACCAAAATTTACAATGCAGCAGCTCCCCTCCCACTTCCTCCCCATAGTTACCTCCTCCCAGTGTCCATCCCTTCATACTCTTCTGCACCCTGAGCTATCTCCCTGTGCATAAGCAACCCTTCCTTCTCCCATGATTGTTCTCTCCAGGGCGTGTGTCTACTTGAGGTAAATGTTTAACTCACATGCCTGTACTTTGTTTGGCTGGAAACCACAGTTGTGGGTTCAATTCCAGACCTGAAGGGCAGCTAGGGGCCATAGTCTCAGTGGTTACACCAGGCTCCATTGGACCAGCAAACCTGGTCCCCACCTATTGAATAAGTTTTGGGAAATACAACATACCAGGGTATTTATTTTTTATATAAAGAGTTTATTTAATCTGTTGTTTGGAATACATTTCATTCTCTTTGAAGTTCATCAACTTGCTGTCATATAGTAGACCATTTGCTTTGTATTTAGATCATAACTTTCTTGTACTGCTGTGTGTATGTGTTTAAGGGATTTTAAATGCTCCTCCAACACATGCATTCTGTGCTTCTGTCATATTTTTAAGATTTCTGAAATGCTCAGACTTACTGTTTGTCTGGAGTGCCCTTTTCCTGAGAGATCTCCTTTATGGCCTCTTCTGTTTTCTTGTTTGAATCTGCACTGTTTGTTCTCTAAAGATGTTGCCTAGCTGTCATCCTGGACCATGGCTGCTCTACTAGGTTAGAACTCATTATTTTCTGGCTCTTGTGCTTCCTGTTTTTGCTGGAATATATTATCAGGTAAGTTTCTGAAAAAGGCCAACTTTCTGAATCTTCTTTCTGAAAATGTCTGTATTCTGCCCTCACACAATTTGGTTTGAAATTCTAGCATCTGAGTGCTTAGATCAAAAACACTGGCATCATCCTTGACTCTGTTTTGTTACACTTCTCACATCTAATTCATTAGTAAATCTTAACAGTTTCCTTTAAAATATACTCAAGATGCAATCAGTTCTTATTAATTCTGCTGCTGTCATTCTCTGCTGAGCCACTGTCATCTTCCTAGTCTCTCTCTCTTTTTTTTTTTAAATGGTTGCTTCCCTACTTCCTGTTCTCTGTAGTTCTTTGTTTAAAACTCTGTTGACTTCCTACTTCAGAGTAAAAGCCAAATGCTTTACAATACATGTTGGCTCTTTGACCTCTGCCTACCCTTTGCTCACTGCTTTCTAATCGTGTTGTTAATGTTGTTAGGTGCTGTCGAGTCAATTCTTGCTTAGTGAGCGACCCCATGTGACAGAGATTGGCCACATACTGTTTTCTAGGTTGTAATCTTTCCAGGAACAGATTGTCAGGTCTTTCTCCCTAGGAGCTGCTGGGTGGGTTTAAGTTGCTGACCTTTCTATGAGTAGCTGAGTGCTTAATTGTTGATTGACCAGGGCTCTTCTTTCCAGCCATACTTCTTGTTGTTGTTGTTGTTATGTGCCGTCGAGTCGGCCCCGACTCATAGTGACCCCTCCTTGGGTTTCCGAGGCAGTATCACTACGAAAGTAGGATTGCCCAACCTTCCTTCCGAGGAGTGGCTGGTGGGTTTGAACCGCCAGCCTTCTGGTTAGCAGTCAAGTGCTTTAGCCACTATGCTACCAGAGCTCCTTCCAGCCATACTAGCCTGTGGCAAAAGACCTTTTTAAAGTGTTGTGGAGCAAAAATGTTACTTCAAAGACTAAGGTGTGCCTAACCTAAGACATGGTATTTTCTATCACCTCATATACATGTGAAAGCTGGACAATGAATAAGGAAGACCTAGGACAAGTTGATGCCTTTGAATTGCGTTGGCGAAGAATACTGAAAATACTGTGGACTGCCTGGAGAACAAACAAATCTGTCGTCCAAGAAGTGCTGCCCAAATGCTCTTTAGAAGTGAGAGTAGCCAGACTTTGTCTCACCTACTTTGGTCATGTTGCCAGAAGGGACCATTCCCTGGAGAAGGATATCATGATAAAGTGGAGGGTCAATGAAAAAGGGGAAGGCCTTCAATGAGTTGGATTGACACAGTGGCTGCAACGATGGGCTCAGGTATAGCAAGGATTGTGAGAATGATGCAGGACTGGGCAGTTTTGCATTCTGCTGTACGTACAAACCAAAACCAAACTCGCTGCCAGCAAGTCAGATCCAACCTTGGGTTTCTGAGGCAGTATCAGTGCAGGAGTAGATTGCCCAGTCTTCCTTCTGAGGAGTGGCTGGTGGGTTTGGACCTCCAGCCTTCTGGTTAGCAGTCAGATGTCTTAGGCACTATGCCACCAGAGCTGTACATAGAGTCATTATGAATTGGAGCCGACTCGATGGCACCTCAACAACAAACCTCAATATATATTTGTTGAATTAGTTTATTGTATTTCTTTAGAACTAAAAGGTGTTCCTCCCTTATCTTTTATTATCCATTGTTAACATACAAGTAGTATTTTTATTCTTTTGTAGGTGACCTTTTTTTCCTGTAAAGATTATCCTTCTTATTTAGAATCTTGGAAGATCTAATTGGATCTCATTTTTTTCTTTGCATATGGTGTCCGTTGATGGCCCTTTCAGTTTGAAGACTCATGTCTCCCTCAAAGTCCCTGGGTATTTTCTTATATTTTGGTGATAATTTCTTTGTATCTTTTTTCTCTTTTGCCTTTGGAATGCTTTATTAGTTGGATGTTGGCTGTTCTGAGTTACTCATTTGTAACACATACATTTTTCATTTCTTTGACTTTATGTTCTACTATCTGATAGACTATATAAACACTATTTTCTAACTCTACTTCCAAGCTTTCTTTCAAAACACTTTTATCATTCAAGTTTTAAATTTCCAGGAGCTTTTTCTTATTCTCTGATTATTACTATTTTTAAAAATTCTATTGTGATTTGGGTGAATGTTTACAGAACAAATTCATCTATCATACAGCAGTTTACATACACTTTGTCTCATGACATTGACTGCAATCTCCCACAATGCAACAACTCCCCTCCTACTTCCTTCCCATAGTTACCTCTTCCTGTATCCTTCCCTCCATGCACTCCTGCCCCGCCCCCCAGCTGTCTCCCTGTGCATACATAGCCCTTCTAGTCTCCCATGATTGAGCTCTCCAAGGAGTGTATCTATCTAATTTGAATGTTCAGCTCATATGCCTGTCTTTTGTTGGGCTGGAAGCCACAGGAGTGGGTTCAGTTCCAGACCTGAAGGGCACCTAGAGGCCATAGTCTCAGTGGTTCCATCAGGCGCTATGAGACCAGCAAACTTGGTCCCCCCCCCTTTTTTTTTAAATGATTTTGAGTTTTGTTCCATTTTGTTCTCCCTCTTATTCAGGATCTCCTACATAGATCCCTTAGGCACTATCTAGTTGTTTTGGTCCATAGTCACCTGATTATTTTTTTAAAATAACATTCTATTACTGTTTTATACCTGTACCATCTTCTTAAATCTCTCTAAAGATGCTAATTATGATTTTTGAAATGTCTTTTTTTTACTGGAATAGTCTTTCTTTGTGCTCACTTTTTCAGTTCACTTTGATCTTTCTCTATTTTACTGTGAGTTCTCCTCATATCCTGGTTACTCTATATTTTCACATACTTATTTATGAAGTAGTTAAGAGTACTGGTATGTTTGTCTGCTTCACAACAGGGCAAGGAAGCTAGAATTGGGTTAAAGTAAGCTGAAAGCTGGACATTATCACAAGGGAGGTTACCAGCATTCTGTAACAAGGAGACAGGACTTGGAACCAGTTCATTCCGGTTTGACCTCTGCTGAGAATTTGTACTTCCACCCCAGATATACTGAATCAGAATCTACATTTTAACAAGATCAATACATAAGAATCACCTGGTGAGCTTGTTAAAATGTAGATTTTGATTCAGTATGTAACGTTCTTGTTCTCCTAGGTGGTTTGTTCATTTCTGGTTATTTTGTTTGGTGGTCAGTGCCTGACACATTATATAAGGCCTTAAATGCCACTGTGATTGATTTCACAAGTAATAGAGAGCTATTTATTGTAGATTCTTGAGTTGTATTTTAGCCAAACTAATCTTCTAGCCTTCTAAGAAATGTATAGGCATAGGAGTAAGGCATGAAAGGCCAGCTAGGAGGTACAGTAAGTAGATGTAATTTTGAGAGAGATGTTGGAAAAATGGACAGAATTTATTTGAATTGAAGAAGATAAGTGAGAAATGCTATGAGAATGAATTTTAGATTTTGAAACTGATTGTAAAAGATGTGTAAGTAAAGGGAAGAAAAGAAAAAATAATTTATTGATTGTTGGAGTTTTAGACGGCAGAACATTATGGAAAAGATGCCTGGTAGTGTAGTTAGAAATGTGGGAATACATTATAGGTGAGAAAATGGATCTAGTACTTAGTTTTATGAGTCATTGGCATAGGGGTCATAGTATTTCTCTTTTTTTTTTTTTTAGAAAAAATAATCTGATACATTTTTCCTTTTCAATTTTCACAGCTCTTGCAAGCTTAGGCTATGAAAAGAGCTGTGTGTTGTTCAATTGTGCGGCCTTAGCTAGCCAGATTGCAGCGGAACAGAACCTGGATAATGATGAAGGATTGAAAGTCGCTGCTAAGCATTACCAGGTATGCAGAAAAGTAGTTACAAAATAATGATTAGTGCTAAGTTGGATTAAATTGAAAATGATTTGCTTTTAGATTCATAGATTCTTCTTTACACAGCAGATGTTTTCTTGACAAGTAATGTACTTAAATTCATATCCTTGAAGCACTTAGATAAACTACTTACATATAGACCAGGTCAGTTTTCCCTTACCACCCAGCTGCACCTAGCACAGTGCCTGGCACATAATAGAGGGTCAATAAATGTTAGCTGAACAAATGATTAAATGTATGAGACAAAATCTTTGTTAAATCTGTATGAAATAAATAATCTCATTTAAAAATTTTATACATTATTTTTACGTACTGTTTCCTTAAAATGAGGCATACCTAAAATTTTACGAGTGTTGTGAGAATTAAGACCTCTTGTCAAGAAAATCAACGTTTAATTCTGAGACTGGAGAGGTCATATTTAATGTCATATAACTAATGTTATTAAGTTTGCTAAATCCATATTCTAGGTTCTAATAATTCGCTAATGTGTCATAGTACTTTGTAGCAGTTTTTTACTCAGAGGTTTTATGTATTTGTTTCCATTTCAGGAACAATAAATAAGTGATTATTGCTAAGTCATATGTATAATCATGTTCTCAGTATTTCTTATTACTTTATAATTTACAAAGTATTTTCATGTACATTATTTGACTTTGGGTAAACCTTGTGAAGCAGGTCACATAGTGTCATTCCCATTTTACGAATGAGGAAACTGAAGGTCAGAAATACTAATAAAGTGGTCTTTTTGAGTTCAACAACTGTACCACTGACCTTCTTTCTCCTAAGTGCACTGTGTTTAATTACTGGAGAGATGAATTTGTTTGGGACCAAACAAAGAGCATTTCAATATGAAAAACATTGTAGTTATGTTTAGCTTTGCTACTATTCTCATGCTTGCTTTGAGGGACTGAATCTAAAAATAAGCTCAATTAATTTGCCCCATTAATTTACTTTGCCCTGTGATTTAATCTTCCGTAAACCTCTTGTTACTTTATATAGAGTTTTGTTGAAAAGTACTTCAGATGTTTTAGATTTGTTTTGCACAGTATGAAAATGTAAATACTATAATGGCCCATTCAGGTGACATTTGAAAATGATATTTGAGAGAGTAGAGAATTAAGTCTTGCTGAGTTCTGTACATTAAAAAAAAAGTATTTTCTCCCCTTTCTCTCTAGTTTGCTAGTGGTGCCTTTTTGCATATTAAAGAGACGGTTTTATCTGCCTTAAATCGAGACCCTACCGTGGACATATCTCCAGATACTGTTGGGACCCTCAGTCTTATTATGCTTGCGCAGGCCCAAGAAGTATTTTTTTTAAAAGCTACAAGAGGTAATTCCAATTTGTACTCCATTTTGCTGCATGTGTAAAGAAGCAGTAGACATTTAAACCAACAAGGTGATTACAGTGTAATATGTTCAACATAGAGCTTTCCTTTTTGAACTTGACTCAAAGCTTATTGAAAATTTCCAACTTCCCTTTTCTGAATGGGTGGTGGTACAGAGACACACTTAAGTTGTAGGTTATATTCGAAGTCTGTTATGAAATGGATAGTTAGTTATTATCCTTAAACACTGAACTCTGGAATAGTATTTATGTATATTCATAATATATCAAACATTTATATGGCAAATATTTATTATGTGCTTAGTGTGTGCCAGCCACTGTTCTGAGTTTTAGATAAACCTTAGCAGACAACTAATGTTCCTATTTTCATTTTGTGTAAGGAGTGACAGAAAAAAAAAAGAAATTAAGTAGCTATGGTAATTTCAAAGAGAGAGTGTGCGCATGTGATAGAGCTATGAAAAAAATAAGAATGGGATTAGGTGATAGTGGCTGGTGATCTGGTTGCGGGGAGGAGTGTGGAGAGAGTTATGTGAATTTAGATTCATTAGATAAGAAGTGTTTCTCTGAGGAGGCTGTGTTTACACTAAACGTAAATAACATCCAGGCAGAGTCTCTTGCCTTGTGAATGAAGGAATAAGTACAATTTTTTTTTTTTTTTTCTTAAAATGTGATTTGGGTGAAAATTTACAGAGCAAATTCATGTTCCATACAATAATATAATTCTTATAAGTTATGTTAGTTAGAACACCTACTCCTTACTATTTTGTTATCTAACATTTTACATTTAAGACGATTTTGCACATTAATGATGGACATCTGTTAGTAATGAATGCTGAGGTATGTGAGGCAGTGGTAATACTGGCTGTGATGGTTAATCTTTGTGTCAGCTCACCTGGGCCATGATTCTCATTGGTTTGGCAGTTATATAATGATATAGTCATCCTTCATTTTGTGATCTGATGTGGTCATCTTCCATTTTCACCTAATGCCAATTTTTACATAAAACCTGGTTTTTGGAACCTAACCATCTTGATAAGTGAGGAGTGCATGTGTGAGAGATTAGAATATGGGTCAAATACAGAGTGCAAGGAAATTGAAAATAAAGGAGCAGCCATCATGTGGAAAGAAATATAAATTAGAATAAATTTTTTTTTAAATAATAGCTTTATATTGAGATCTAACTTGATACCCTAAGATTGAGCTTTTCGAAGTATAAAATTCAGTGATTTTTTAGTATATTCACAGAATTGTGCAACCTTTACCACTATTTAATTTCAGAACATTTTTATCACCCCCAAAAGAAAGCCCATGTCTGTTAGCAGTCATGTCCCATTACCCTTCCCTCTAGTCTCTGGCAACCACTTACTATTTTCCCTCTATGGGTTTACCTATGGAATGATTAAGTTTTATGCAGAAGAATTGATTTTCATCAGTAAGAACTTTTTAAGACAAATGTACAAACATGTAATCTCAATATCTGTACTGTGTCATCATGATATATCAGATTATTTCATGTTTATTTTAATTATAATAATCAATATTTTATTCCAGATAAAATGAAAGATGCTATAATAGCTAAATTGGCCAATCAGGCTGCAGATTATTTTGGTGATGCTTTCAAACAGTGTCAATACAAAGATACTCTCCCCAAGGTCAGTTATTGTTTTTATAAACAATCAGTTTTGCATGTGGAAGTATTTTTGTGTATAAGAAGCAAGTTGAAAATAATATACTTTAAGGAAATTTTAAATTTTAAGACAGGCAATTTGAAAAATATATTTGTAGAAATAGTTTTTTAAATTTAAAATGCATATAACTTGTCTTGTATATAAAGGATGCCTTTGTCTTTGCTCTTTACTAAACTTGTTTTCCAAACTAAAATTCTTTCTGGAAACTTTTGACCATCTTGTCTTCATAATCCTGCCAGATCATGTAATTATGTAATTTTGAATCATTGATGATTTGGTAGAAGCATGAATACTTGTGCATGTTGATTATTCACACTTTTAATTATTGTCCTCTTTTCTTAAAGCTGAGTCTTAGCAGGAAGTTCAAAACCAAAGATAATGAAAAAGAAAAGACAACTTCATAGTTTCGTCTAATAATTTGATTAGAATTAAGTTTTGCTAATAGGGATAGAAGGTTGGGTTGCTGTTGGACAGTTTAGGAAATGAATTATCATAAACTACATCTCACAGGAAGTAGTATGTTTTAAGTAAACTTTTCTGAAGTGGCATTTGAAAAGACTGTTCAGTGATGACCATTTGTAAATGACAAAGCAGAGTACTAGACTGACAAAGTTAGAGTGAGTGAAAAAGGAAACTTAAAGATTGAGTGGAATATTGTGTCTTTCAACTACTCTTCTTCAGAAATGTTCAAGTAGTTTCATAGATATGACAGCATATGATATTTGTAACATCTCTTATAGGGGAATTTATTGACTTATTTATAAATCATGTTTAGGAATCTTTGTAAATGATAAAATTGCAGGTAACTTTGGAGTGAAATAAAAATGCATAGAAGTGCACCAGCAATACACTTTAGTCAGAAATGAACAATAATGAGTTAATGTGAAGGTGCCTGGGCATTTAAAATATGCCAAGAGCCCAGTAAAAATTTGCCAAGGCTCTTGAGTATTAATTACATTACTCTTAAAAAGAGAGTTGGGATCTCCTCTCACCTTTTCTCCATCTGAAAGACTTTACATTCAGCTGCACAGTGTACCGTTACATCTGCTTGGGCCATTAGTTCAGTCCTGTCATGGAGAGAAGAATGTGACCTACAAAGACTTGGAATCTACCTCTGCAGCGTTTCCTGGTATTCCTTGAAAATCTCCTATTTAAGTACTGAGTTGCTCCAGGCTTACTTTGAGAACTGGCAGTTTGAGATTTAGATGTCTTTTATTGCTCTGTTTGTACTAATAAAGCTCATAAGGTATTTTCATATTCTAGTTATAAAACTGGAGTATCTGCAAGTAGTGATCCAGGAAGCTAGGAAATTATTCACTGGGAGATAGGAAAGCACACAAGGTAGTAATTCAGTTTTTGATTCTCTTTATTTTTTTTTTGTCTAGACAGTGATTGTCTAGTGTATTTCTTGGAATTTATATGGCATGTACTTCATAATAACAATGAAGTTGCAGGTTAGGAGTTGGTATTTGGGAGAGCCTCTACCAGTATACCCCTGCTTTTCTGGTTCATGTCTTTGTATCTTTCAAAATGCATTTTGACTGGAATTTTTTCAAAACACATTAGGACAAAATAATACTTTATCCTCTTCTTAGTCATTAACTTAGTACATTTGTCTGTCTGCTATGTGTTTTTGAGTATATGGTACTGGAATGTTAGTGGTTATATGACATAATAATTTTTATGTGATTTTTTCTTTATTAAAAAGTCTCATAGGCTATCAGTTTAAGTGGGAACTTACTTTACTGTCTTTTGTCTTTTAAACATGATGAAAACAGTCAGCTATAGAGCAATTTCATTAGTATATGTGAGTAATGGTGATTTAGTTAACTCGAAGGGCTGGGTAATGGCTCATAAGAAAGCTTCTAAAGCCCTGTGCTTGGGATCCCTCTGTGATTATCCATTCTACTTTCTTTCTAATGCATGCTTCTCTTTCTTCTTTGTAAACAAAATGTTGACTTCATGGCTTGGTTAAAGAGGATTGCAAAAACCTAAATTGGCTTTAATTACCAGTTTGAGGGGGAAAAAAAAACCCCTTAATTTTAACTGGAAGAAAAAAATTGAACCATTAAATCCAGTCCATGCAAAAATCATGTGGTCTTCTCTGTTTACACCTAATGACTAACCTATCTCTACGCTTTTAATGGGGTGATTTTAATTTCTGTCTCCTTTTCCTTTTTCTTCCTGCATCCCATGTTGTCTGTGGTGATTTGTGTGGTTGGACTCTCCCCTGGTCAGTATTTTTATTTCCAGGAGGTGTTCCCTGTCTTGGCTGCAAAGCACTGTATCATGCAGGCCAATGCTGAGTACCACCAGTCTCTCCTGGCAAAACAGCAGAAGAAATTTGGAGAAGAAATTGCAAGGTTACAGGTGAGTGTACCGATTATTAATGAATGTTTACAGCTTGTTTCTTCCCATTTTGAGTCATGTTGCCACATCAGCAAATGAAGGTCCCAAAAGCTTTACTCTATCCACATCATTAAGGTCAACTTTACTTTGAGGAGGCAGCTCATTCCCCAGTCACATTTTGAGTGCCTTCCAACCTGAGAGGCTCATCTTCTGGCACTATATCAGATAGTGTTTCACTGCTCTTCATGAAGTTTTCTAGTAATACATCAAACATTGTTTCCTTGCTTTTCATAAGGTTTTCAATGGTCAGTTTTTTCAGAAGTTGATGGCCCTGTCTTTCTTCCCAGTCTGTCTTAGTCTGGAGGCTCCACTGAAAACCTGGCCACCATGGGTGACCCTGCTGGTATTCAAAATACTGGTGGCATATCCTCTTACCTCACCTAAGCCACCACAACAGATTGACAGATGAATGGTATAAAAAGTATCTCAGAACATCTTAAATTTTTTTAAAAAAAATTCTTATGAGAATATATATAGCTAAAGAGATGTTATTTCACAATTTCTTCAGGCACAATTCACTGAGTTGATTACATTCTCAAGTTGTGCTACCAACCTCACTTTCTTTTTTATTCTACCACCATTATCTTAAACTCAGTGCCCTGCTAAGCTTCCCATCCGTCCTTTCATTGTCAATTTGATAATTTTTTTAGAAGAGCATAATGCTCAAGGCAGACCCATACTTTGCTAAAAAAAAAAATAAGCTTTTTTTTTTGGACCGTCAGAGAAGACTTCAGGGTATTGGTTTAATATTAAAAGATTATTTCAGAGAAATAGTTTTGGGGTTTATGCAGACTCAGCAGAATCAGGAAGTCTGGATCCCGTTGAGAATTTGAAATTCTCACCCACATTTCCCCGTTTTGGTAAGGATCTTCAGTGGAATCTTTGATCAGAATGCTGGGCACTGTCCGTTTCTTCTGGTCACATGGCAAAGGGGGCAGCTGTAGAACAACTTTTTTTTAATTAAAAAATTAAGGAAATTTTCAAACATAAATAAAAGTTGAGAAAATAGGATAGTGAACCACATAGCAAGAATGATTATCAACTTATGGCCATTCTTGTTTGATTTGTACTTTCTTTCGTTTTCACTTTAGTATTTTCAGTCAAATCCCAGACATACCATTTCATATATTTTGTGTGTATTTGTATATATTGTTGTTGTTGTTGTTACGTGCCGTCGAGTCGGGCCTGACTCATAGCGACCCCTCCTAGGGTTTCCGACGCAGTATCACTACGGCAGTAGATTGCTCCGTCTTCCTTCTGAGGAGTGGCTGGTGGGTTTGAACTGCCAGCCTTCTGGTTAGCAGTCAAGTGCTTTAGGCACTGTGCTACCAGAGCTCCCATGTGTGTGTATATCTTATCTATTTTTCTTTTTTTTTTGTATATATTTCTAAAGATAACCAGCTGCTGTCTAGTTGATTCCAACTCAAGGTGTATGCGTTAAAGTAGAATTGTGCTCCATAGGATTTTCAGAGGCTGATTTTTTGGAAGTAGGTCACCAGGCCTTTATTCCAAGGCACCTCTAAGTGGACCCCAACCTTTTGGTTAGTAGCCAAATGCATTAACAGTTCATACTACTGAGGACATTCATTTCTAAAGATTCCCATTGTTGAGTTGATTCCAACTCATAGTGACCTATAGAACAGAGTAGAACTCCCCTATCGTGTTTCCAAGGTTGTAAGGCACCTCTGTGTGGTTGGACTCATCTCTTGGTTAGTAGCCAAATGCATTAACAGTTCATACCACTGAGGAACTTCATTTCTAAAGATTCCTGTTGCCACTGAATGGATTCCAACTCACAGTGACCTATAGGATAGCATAGAACTCCCTTATGAGGTTTCCAAGGTTGTAAGGCACCTCTGAGTAGATCCAACCTCTTGGTTAGTAGCTGAATGCATTAGCAGTTCGCACCAGTGAGGAACTTCATTTCTAAAGATTCTTGTTGCTACTGAGTTGATTCCAACTCATAGTGATCTATAGGACAGAGTAGAACTCCCCATAGGGTTTCCTGCTAACCAGAAGGCTGGTGGTTCAAACCCACCAGCCACTCCTCGGAAGGAAGGTTGGGCAATCCTACTTCTGTAGTGATACTGCCTTGGAAA
>NW_006921805.1:4527178-4545102 GCF_000298275.1 Orycteropus afer afer
GAAGAGGGTCTGTGCAATCCTTCTGCCTAGTCCGCCATCTTGCCCCGCCTCTCCTCACCTTATTCTTAAGATGTAGACTCTTTTTAAGACAAAACTGTAATACATACATAATACTGTTTCTCAGTGTAATTTTATTATCTATTTCTCTTATGGGTAAGGTTGAGTAACTATGTTTAAGGCCCATTTGTATTTACCTATGAACTGTTTTTTTAAAAAAATTTCTTTTTCTTAATTGATCTTTTCCTTTATTTTTAGGAGCTCTTTTTATATTAATAGGTAATTAGTCTTTTATAATATGAAATATTTTTCCAATTTGTGATTTTAGTCTTTTAACTTCTTTCTTTATGTGTGTTTGTTTGTTTGCAGAAAGTTTTGGCTTTTAGCTAAAAAAATATATCATTGTCTATCTTCTGTGGCTGTTGGATTTTGAGTCATGGTTTAAAATGCTTTTCTAGTGTCCACTCCAAGGCTGTAAAGAAATTAACCCATGTTTTCTTCTAGATGTGTATGTTTTCATGTTGTGCATTTGGATCCATGTAGAGTTTATTATGATATGTGATATAGTGGATCCAATTTTTATGTTTTTCAAGTGACTATTCAGTTGTTCAAAAACTATTTATTAAAATGACTTTCTTTACACCTTTGATTTGAGCTTCTGTCCTTATCATATACTTAATTCCTTATATATACATTTGAGTCAGCTTAACTACTTACAGATAATTCAAGTATAGACAAAAGTATGAATCATCCAGTATCACCCAGTTTCACTGATTATCAGTATTTTGGTATTTTTGTTTTATCTACTTCCTTTTTCCTCCTTATTTTTTGGGAGTATTTTAAAGTTATCTTGGACTTACCAATTCATCCTTAAGTACTTCAGTATGTATTTCTAATAAACCAAAAAACCAAACTTGCTGCCATTGAGTAGATTCCAACTCATAGTGACCCACTTTGGGTTTCTGAGGTGGTAAATCTTTACGGAAGTAGATTGTCCAGTCTTCCTTCCACAGAGTGTGGCTCATGTGTTTGAACTGCCAACCTTTTAGTTAGCAGTCAAATGCCTTAGGCACTATGCCACCAGAACTCTGTATTGTGAAGGTTGGGCAATCTACTTCTGTAGAGATACTGCCTAGGAAACCCAAGGGGAGGGGTTGCTGTGAGTTGTGACCGAGTTGTCGGCAGTGAGTTTTAAGGATAAAAAAAAAAAAATAAAACCACAGTGTCATTACCTTCACTAGAAAACTTAGTGCTAATTAATAATAAATAGTAATTAGTACTCTTAACTCAGTATTATCCAAATCTAGTTTAGTTTGCCCTGATTATTTTTAAATTGTCTTTTTACAGTTGATTTTGTTCAAAATCAGGATCCATACAAGCTTTTCACACTGCATTTGATTGATGTCTTTTAAATCTTTAAGTCTTCCTTAACTGTCATGTAAAATTTTCTCTTCTTTTTGATTGTTTTGTGATGTCTCTTTTCCCTTTGGCTCCTTGTATAAACGTTTCAGCGTGCCTGTCTTAAATGATTTTGTATCTTTTCTTCAATTTCTTCCCTGATTTCTGCAAGTTCTTGTTTCACATAGTTTTGCTATCTGGCTGTTACCCACTGTTATTGATGTCCTTTTGGTGCTGTGATTGCATCCTTAAGTTTTTTAGTTTATTTTGGAATGCTACTATACTGTTATCAGCTGTTTTGTGGTAACATTTCTTGGGTGAGTATTCACTGTCTCTTGGAAAGCTATGCTGCTCATTTTTTTATCCTTTTCCTTATGGTTTTTTGTGTCAAGGCAGATGGAATGCCTTTTCAGTTACTCAACTTTTAATGAGATGGCTTTTACTTGATGAACAGTAGGAAGAATTTCCTGGATTGGGGAGTGGGCTCAATTAGCTTTCCAGCTTCAAAACAGAAGTGTTGTCTCTTCAGCTTTGCTTTTCTGGCTATGAAAGCCTGGTCTGGTTAGAAAGGATTTTACTTTGATATCTGTGTTTCCCTGAATTCCTCACAACCTTTGCTTTTCAAGGGAATGCTTGTATTTTCTGAGTGCCTATTGTCCCCATTTTCTCTTTTCAGTTCTTCTCATTTCAGTCCTTTTCTTTTTCTTCTTCTCCCAGCAACCCATCCCCCCAACTTTTTAATTAACCTGCCTCCTGCTCTCATCTTCTCCCTCTTGGGGTGAGGCCCCTTAGTAGCCCATTTTTCCTGTGGCCTCCTAATGATTTGACCTAGATATTGCTGGTTAGCTTTGTCTTTTATGTCACCAGCAGATGTTTTCTCATTCTATTGTTTCCACTCAGGGTGGGTCCTCTGCACTCCCCTTTTCCTATAGTGTATTCAGCACACCTTGTGGTTCTTGTACTGGTATTGTGAATTCAGGGAGATTTTCGTCGCATTTCCAACTCAAATTTGATTTACAAATTGTAAAGATTTAAGTTTGTGTACTTCTCTCATCTACTAAAGATACAGCTTTTGTTTTGTTTTGGTTGTCCTTGTTTCTCTGTGTAGTTTTCATACTGATCTTAATATGTATCTTTTAAAATTTATTCCTGGATATTTTGTCTTTCTGTTGCTAATAAAAATGGGTCTTTTTCTTCAAACTGGTGGTTGCTTATTTGTATTCTCTATTTTGATCTTGTTTCTATGCTGCCCCTCTCGTTATTTAGAATAGTTGATTTTCTTAGATTTTCCTGGTATGCAAATATATCACCTCTCAGTGTTGTTGTTGTTGTTGTTATGTGCCCTCGAGTCAAACCCGACTCATAGCGACCCCTCCTTGGGTTTCCGAGGCAGTATCACTACGGAAGTAGGATTGCCCAACCTTCCTTCCGGGAGTGACTGGTGGGTTTGAACCGCCAGCCGTCTGGTTAGCAGGCAAGTGTCTTAGCCACTATGCTACCAGAGCTCCCTCACCTCTCAGTAGTAACAAGTTTTACCTTTTGTGTTCTAAATTTTATATCTCGTGATTTTATTCTTTTGTCTAATTGTTTGACATTTTAAATGGTCATGATGATATTAAAGATCTGTCTTTGTTTTATTCTTGCTCTAGGAGTGTTTCTTTCATTTCTTCATTAAGCATGATACCAGCATTGAGACTTAAGATTTTATCATGTTGATAAACTATAGCTATTTTTATTTTACTGAGTCAAGAATGAATAGTGAATTTTATCAAATGATTTTTAACATCTCTGGAGAAATTTTGATTTTTTAAATTTAGATCTATTATTTTGAAGAATTTCACAAATAAATTTTCTAGTATTAAGCCATTACTCTATTCTTATAATATTGATGTTTTAAACTTGTGTTATCTCCCCATAGGCTTGTTAAATAGTCTTTATATGCTTGAGAATGATCTATATTCTCTTAATTACGGAGTCCAGGCTTGCCCATTTGTCTAGTAAATCAAATTCATAATTTTGTTCAGATTTTCTAAAATCTTACAGATTTTTGTTTACTTGGTAAACGTTCTTGAGATACCCACCACTGCTGTTGATTGCAACTTCTAGTGATGTCGAAGGGGAGACTACACCTGCCCAATAGTGTTTCCAAGGCTGTCAGTCTTTATGGAAACAAACTGCCTCATCTTTCTTTTGAGGAGCAGCTGGCAGGGTTCGAACCACTGACCTCTTAGTTAGCAGTTGAGCTCTTTTAACCACTGTTCCATCAAGGCTCCTGTACTTGAGATAAACCAAAACCAAACCCAACCTATTGCCAGAGAGTTAATTCTGACTCAAAGTGAGCCTGTAGGACAGAGCAGAACTGCCCCATAGGGTTTCCAAGGCTGTAAATTTTCACAGAATCATGCTGCCTCATTTTTCTCCCATGGAGCAGCTTGTGGATTTGAACTGCTGACCTTTTGGTTAGCAGCTGAATGCCTTACTGTAGTGCCACCAGAGCTCCTATTCTTGAGATAGGAATGTTAATATCTTCCACTGTGATGATGGGTGGATTTACAGTTTTTCGTTACAATTATTTACATAAATAGAAACTATTAAATATAAAATTTAAGAAGTTTGATGTCTTTTTGTTAAATTGTCCCTTTTAACATATGTACTGAATTTATCCCTTATAATGCTGTTAGCTATATTGTTCTGTTTTATCTGATGCTGTAACTAATACCACCTAAGTATTATAATTTGAACTTTAAATTTGTGTAAGGTATATTCTCATCTTAGAGATGATAAGGGAAGACTTTTCTATAATTTCCTATTCATTGTGAACCAGATATGCTTCTTTATTGACCCTGTGTTGTTAGGATTGTAGCCCTTTGAGGTGCTTGTCTTTATGTGATGCGGTGAAAGGGATGCGTCTCAGTTTTTGATCCTTTGTGTTCCCAAGACTCATGGTCTCAGGTCTCCATGAGGGCTTAAGATGCTCATGGGTTACAGAAATAATCCGACAGCCAATTTTCTGTGTTGTCAGTTTATACTTATGACTCTGCTTTTGACTTTTTTTTTTTTGTAGGACTATGGATTTCTTTTACTTTCTTGACAACTCATCTATGTGTTTGAGGGGATGTTTCCTATGTAAACCTGTTGCCGTTGAACCGATTCTGACTCCTAGTGACCCTGTAGGACAGAGTGAAATTGCCTCGATATATTTCCAGGGCTGTAGATCTTCATGGGAGCAGAGTGCTCCATCTTTCTCTTGTGGAGCAACTGTTGGGTTCAAATTGCTGACCTTTAAATTAGCAGCTGAGTGCTTAACCACTCTACCAACAAGGCTCCTTGTCTGCTATATGACACTCTTCATTTTTTAGGTGTGTAATGGAAGAATTTCTAGGTGATCCTGTCAGCCACATTGCTGGAATTGCAAGTCCTCAAATTAAAGACTTTTCCTAAACCCATGATGGTGGATGTTTGATAGAGAGAGAGAAAGGAAAATTTCTTTCTGTTGACGTTTTTCTTTTTAGCATGCAGCAGAATTGATTAAAACAGTGGCATCTCGCTATGATGAATATATCAATGTGAAGGATTTTTCTGACAAAATCAGCCGTGCCCTTACTGCAGCAAAGAAGGATAATGACTTTATTTATCATGATCGAGTTCCAGACCTTAAAGATCTAGACCCTATTGGCAAAGCTACATTTGTGAAATCTACCCCCATCAATGTACCCATCAGCCAGAAATTCACTGGTATGTTAAGTATTCATATGTACTTTATGTAATATTCTCATCTTTTCTCCACCGTTAATGTTTATTTTGTAGCTAAAATCACATAGTTGCTGTTGTATGCTTTGAATTTGCATTCAGGTGGTTCAAAGTAGATGTGAGAATAAAAATTAAGTATCGTGATATCTTTACTGAAATTTTAAGATAGAAAATAAATGGTAATAAAGCATATGTGAAGTGTGTCACTGAGTGGAAAACTTAAAACTTTGTATATTTCAGTAATGATAAAGACTTTAAATAAGCTTTTGTCATTTATGAATGCAACATTTATTATTTATGATATCCTCATTAAAAACAAATATGTATCAGTGTGATTTTAAACATGTAAATGTTTAGAGTCATATTTGTATAAGATACATAAATGTTATGTTACCCTTGGATATTGTAGGTATATGCAATATATGGTAGCCTCTAGCTGAGACCCCAAGGATAATATTCTGAGTTACTGGGAAAGGATGGTTATTTACTCATTTTTATTTAGGAAACACAAAATATTTACCATGTGCCATGAACTTTTCTAAGCACTGTACAAACATTAGCTCATTTGTTTCTCATAACATCCCAGTGAAGCATAGGTGCTATAGTTATACCTCATTTGACTGATTAGGACATCGATGCACATAGTGGTGTGGTAACTTGCACAAAATCACATAGCTAGGAAGTGGTAGAGCTGGAAATCAGACGCTGGCACTGTAGCCTACTTACTAACCTGTTTAATCAACAATTGAAAAGTGTTTTCTCAGGTGTAACTCTTTTCTTTCTTACTAAAATCCCTCGAGCTCAGTTGTATGTACACATCTTTAAGAGCTAATAAAATTAAGTTTGAAGAAAAAGCTTTCATTATTGTCATTGACCGTAACTATGGTGATCTAAAAATTCTGTTCATTGTGCTTCTAGTAGTAATTTAGGTATTTTTTCTTTTTAATTTTATTATGAAATGTGTACAAAACTATTTGCCAGTTCAACCAGTAATGATTTAGCTTTGATCTTTAAATACCTGTAGACCCTTTTTGTGAATATTATAAAGAGAATATGAACAATTACTTTATAGTTTTGAGTTTTTGTCTTAAAGTTTTGTTGAAATTTCCATTTCTTGTTTTAGATCTCTTTGAAAAGATGGTTCCTGTGTCAGTACAGCAGTCTTTGGCTGCTTATAATCAGAGGAAAGCTGACTTGGTTAACAGATCAATTGCTCAAATGAGAGAAGCCACCACTTTGGCAAATGGGTAGGTAGAGCTTAACTTTCATAAATTTATTTCTGCAGCTCTAAGTTTCCTATCTGGTAGTTCTTTTAAGTGGTTTTTATGAACATTTTAGTTTTCTGAGCTTGGAGCTAAATGCCAAGATTAGTTGAGATACCAAATGTAGACACACACAAACATGCACAGGCACACACATTTCTTGGGGACACTATATTTACTAAGCCCTAGCAAATATGTTATGATTGGAAGAAGTTTAATTACTTCCACAAGGGGAAGATATTTTGAGTACTAATTTTTATTTTAGGAGCTATTTATTTGAGGGAAATGAGAAGTAGAAATGAACTTTTTAAGATGAATATGCATTTAGTATTCTACTTATTTATGGTGGATGATGGATCGAAGATTAAGGAAGTAATTTATTGGTTTAAAATTTTTTTAGGTATCATTTGTACACTATAAAAAATTTTTTTAAAAATACATTTTGTTGAAATATAATTTATGTACAGTGAAATACACAAAACTAAAGTGGCATGGGTCAATGCATTTTTTTTTTTTGCAGTGTTCCCTCGCTTCCCCTCCCACTCCGATAACCAACAAAGAAAGTTTCCTTCCATATATAAACCTTTCCTTGACTTTTTACAATAATGAACTAATACTATATTTGTTCTTCTGTGATTGACTTATTTCACTTAGCATAATGTCCTCCAAGTTCATCCATGTTATGTGGTGTTTTGCAGATTGTACATTATTCTTTATTGTTGTGTAGTATTCCATTGTGTGTGTTTACCATAGTTTGGTTATCCATTCTTCTGTTGATGGGCACCTAGGTTGTTTCCATCTTTTTGCTATAGTTAACAGTGCTGCGATGAACATGGGTGTGCATATATCTGTTCTTGTCCTGGTTCTCATTTCTTTAGGATATATACCTAGTAATGAGATTGCTGGGTCAAATGTATTTCTAATTCCAGCTTTTTAAGGAATCACCATACTGCTTTCCACAGTGGTTGTATTATTTTACAGTTCCACCAGCAGTGTACACATAAAATTTTAAGTGTATATGCACTTCTTTATTAAATGTACATACTTGTGTAACCACTACCATGATCAAGATAGAGAACATTTCTACCTCCTATAAATTCCCTCATGAATCTTTCCATTCAAATTTCCTCTTCCCTGACCTTAGCTACATTGATTTGCTTTTTGTCATTGTATTTTATTTTTACTTTTGATACAATTTCATATAAACAGAATCATTACTGTATGTACTTTTTTATGTTTATTTCTTTCACTTAGCATGTTTTTGAGCTTTGTCTATGTTGTTGTTGCAGTTTGATCTTTTTTATTGCTGAGTGGTATTCTGTTTTATGGTTATTCAACAGTTTGCTTATTCTTTCACTTTTTGACAGACATTTGAGTTGCTATGAGCATTCATGTACAAATCTTTGTGTGGTCCTGTGTTTTTATTTCTTTTAGGTAAATACCTAGGAGTGGATTTGCTGGGTTCTATAGTTAATATTAGGAGCTCTGGTGGTATAGTGGTTAAACCATTTGACTGCTAACCAAAAGGTTGGCTATTCGAACCCACCAACTGCTCTGTGGGAGAAATATGAAGCAGTCTGCTTCTGTAAAGATTTACAGCCTTGTAAACCCAACGGGGCAGTTCTACTCTGTCCTATAGGGTCACTGTGAGTTGGAATTGACTCCGTGGCAGCGTCCCCCCCCAATAGTTAATGTATGTTTAACTTTATAAGATTAAATTGCCAGGTTGTTTTCCAAAGTGGTTGCTGTTTTATATTCATATGTGCTTTGTTTGAGAAATGTAGTTGCTCTGTATCCTCACCAGCACTTGGTATTGGCACTCTTTTTAATTTTAATTGTTCTAGTACATATGTAGCAGTATCTCATTGTGGTTTAATTTGCATTTCTCTGAAGATACTGAGCAAATTTTCACGTGCTTATTAGCCATCTTTTGTGTAGGGCCTGTTGAAATGGTTTGCTTTTTTTTAATTTAGTTTTTCTTCCTAATGAGCTTTAAAGATTTCTTTACATATTTGGAGGCAAGTCCTACATATATATATATATATATATATATATATATATATATATATATATATTTTGAAGATATATTTTTTTCCCAGTCAGGCTTTCTTAATGATGCCTGTTGAAGAACAAAAGTTTTTAGTTTTGAGACATGCATGGATTTTGACGATTCTTTTTTTATCTAGCAAGAAAGCAACAGAAGTATAATATGTTTAAAAGGTACTCTGAGTTAATACAGAGCTTATTTTCTGAGGAGTTCATTGTGTTATATCATTGCCTGTTTTATCTTACAGTCCAAAACTAAAACCAAACCCATTGCCATCAGTCAGTGCTGATTCATAGCAACCCTATAAGGACAGAGTAGAACTGCTCCATAGGGTTTCCAACACTGTAAATCTTTATGGAAGCAGACTGCCATATCTTTTCTCCTGCAGCGTGATTGGTGGGTTTGAACCACTGAACATGTGTGTTAGCAACCAAACAATTTAACCACGGTGCCTCCAGAGCTATTTTATTCCATAGTACGATAGGGATAAGCTTTTTTTCCATCATGTAAATGAAGTACTTGAAGATTTATTGTGCTGTGAACAGAGGAGGATTTTCTAATTCAATGCTTAGATCAACTGTGTTGTGTTGACATACACATACAAGAACTTTTGTATGTTGTTTGACTTTACTGACAATATAATAAGACTAGGTATAAAAGGCTGCCTTTTTAAAGGTAACATTATTGACTTATAATTTTGATTGTAATTGGTAATTATTTCTTTCCTATGTAGGCATATAGACTGGAAGGCATTAGATATGAGCTTTGAGCAAGATACCTAGTAAATTTTGCCGCTATAGGTTTTTATTTTTTGTTTTTATTAACTTTTTGTCTTTTAATTCTAAAATATAAACAGGTAATTTAAATATTTAAAGATTCAAATTTTTACCATTTTCTGTTTTTTCCTTTCTCATTTTATTTTTCCATCAATAGAGCTTATTTTAGGAGCTCTGCTGGCATAGTGCCTAAGGCATTTGACCTCTAACTAGAAGGTTAGCAGTTCAAACCCACCACCCACTCCTCAGAAGGAAAACTGGGCAATCTCCATAGAGATACTACGTCGGAAACCCAAGGAGGGGTCGCTGTGAGTTGGAATTGACTCGACAGCAGTGGGGGCTTATTTACTTTTTTTTTTTTGATAGCTCCATTTCTGTGGATTTGGATATAGGAAATTAGTAGTTTAAAGATTGTCTAGACTTTTAGGTGACATAATATATCTTCTTTTTCTTTTCTCCTTCAGCGTGTTAGCTTCCCTTAATCTTCCAGCAGCAATTGAAGATGTATCTGGAGATACTGTACCTCAGTCGATACTGACTAAGTCTACATCTGTGATTGAACAGGGAGGTATTCAAACTATTGATCAGTTGATCAGGGAGCTTCCAGAACTACTACAAAGAAATAGAGAAATCCTGGATGAGGTATGGTAAAACCCTTCTAAGTTTTCTAGAGCTATTGAGGTTGGATGAGCTTTTGAATCTATTGCCCTGAGGTAGTCTTTAAATTTTAAACCTTAACCAAAAATATCCCCTTAAGTCTTCTTTAAACTAAACAGTACTTTAGATTAATTACTAAGGAATGTCTTCCTTGAGCATTGTGGTTTTTTCAGAACTGTTTATATGGGATCACATTGCAAACTGCAACTTGAGAGATTAGGTAAGAAACTTAGTGAGAAGTTAGTTCATGTTAATGGGTGAGGAACAGTTAGGAAAAGGAGGGCAAAAATGGTTACACTTTTGAATGTAATCAGTGTCACTGAATTATACATGTAGAAATTGTTGAATTGGTGTATGTTCTCTGTATATTCTCAACAACAAAAATAAAAAACAAAACAAAATGCACTGTGATCCCTCGGTATTTATCAGAGATCAGAGTGGAGGCTTCCTCCTGTTGGGTTTCACAGAGTAGTAGTCATCACTTTGAAGAATTATTGTGGTCCAGAGCCTGCCTTTCACTTCAGGAAAGGAATTCTGATTAAGAATTGGTTCATTTGTGTTTTAAGAGTAAATAAATCCATATTAATGAAAGTAATATAATTATGTAAAATTTGTATACTGTGAACAACTACTGTTACACAGATTGTTCACAGTAAATTCTTCAAGGTGATCTTTATAATTAATCATTTCTTTCCTACGAAGGGGTAGTGGGTTTCTTGGTGAACATGAAGCAGACAAAGAAAGTTAGGGTATCAAACGTTTTATAAGCCTGCTCACACATCCTTCAGTAAAGATAATGTTTTATCAGTAGAAATGAAAGACTCAGAAGTTTCAGTTCTCTAAAGTAAACTGTCAATAATACTCTCCTTTATGGCTTCTTCACTTTTTCCCTCTAAGTGATATATTCTTATAATCAATCCACCAAGAAGATATAACCATAATAAATACTTATATAACCTAATTATAGGGCTTCAAAATACATAAAACAAACTCTAACAGAATTGAAAAGAGAAATAGACGGTTCTACTATAATATTAAGAGACTTTAACCCACCAATTTTGATGATGGATAGAACGAATAGAAATAAGCTCAACAAAGATAAACAAGATGTAAATAACACAATCAGCCAACTTGACCTCATAGACATACACAGAACACTCACTCCAACATTGCACATTCTTCTTCAGTGCACATGGATCATTTTCCAGAATAGACCATATTTTAGGCCATAAAGCAAGTCTCAATAAATTAGAAAACATTGAAATACTATAATGTGTCTTCTCTGATCATAGCACTATAAAATTAGAGATCAATAACAGGAAAAATGAGAAAAAAAAATCAAATACCTGGAAACTTGAGTAACACCTTGCTTAAAAACCACTAGGTGATAGAAAAAATAAAAAATTTTAGAATCAAATAAGAATGAAAACACAACATACCAAAACTTTTGGGACACAGTACAAGCAATGCACAGAGAATTCATAGCAAGAAATGTACACATCAAAAAACACAAAGAAGATGGTCAAAATTAATAGCTTAACCCTGCAACTAGAAAAAATAGGAAAAAGAGCAGCAAAAGAAGCCCACAGTCACAAGAAGAAAGGAAATAACAAAGAGAAGAATTAAAAGAAACAGAAAAGTAGAATCAGTAAGAGTAGAAATTGGTTTTTTGAGAGGTTCAGTAAAATAGACAAACCACTGGCCAAATTGACAAAAAAATGAGAAGATGCAAATTATCAAAATAATAAATGAGATGGGTGACATTATAACAGAACTAACTGAGATAAAAAGGATCATAACAGAATATTAGGAAAAAGTGTACTCCAACAAACAAGAAGAGAAATGCAGAGAAAATTGAGAAGAATACACATTTCTGGAAACACACTACCTACCTGCAGTAACAAAATCTGAGGTTGAAAATTTGAACAGATCCATAACAGAAGAAATTGAAGAGGTTGTGCAAAAAACAAACCCAACCACAAAAAGCCTTGGCCTGGACAACTTCATTAGAGAACTCTACCAAACATTCAGAGTAGAGTTGACACCAATCCTGTTCAAACTATTCTTGAACAATGAAAAGGATGGAATGTGCCTGAATTCTTTCCATGAAGCCAGGATAACCTTGATACCAAAGCCAGGCAAAGATACCACTAAAAGAGAAAATTATGGACCTATAGCCCTAATAAATTTAGATGCAAAAATTCTCAACAAAATCCTAGCAAACAGAATTCAACAGCATATCAAATTATCATGACTAAATGGGATTCATACCAGGTATGCAAGGGGGATTCAGGATTAGTAAAGTAATGCACTGCATAAATAAAGCAGAAGAACCACATGATTATCTCAATTGATGCAGAAAAAAACATTTGATAAAATTCAACACTCATTCTTGATTTAAACAAAAAAACACACCTCAGCAAAATAGGAATAGAAGGCAAATTCCTCAGTACAATTAAGAACATAAAGACAAAACTAACAGCCAACATTATTCTCAATGGAGAGAGACTGAAAGCAAATTTCCCTTGAGAATGGGAACCAGACAAGGATCTCTTGTTATCACCACTTTTATTCAATATTGTATTGGAAGGCCTAGCTTGAGCACTAAGTCAAGAAAGGGAAGTAAAAGGAATCTAAATTGGTAAGGAAGAAGCAAAACTATCTCTACTTGCAGGTGACATGATCCTGTACATAGGTAATCCCGGAGACTCTATAAGAAAGTTCCTGAACCTAATAGAAGGATTTAGCAAAGTAGCAGGAGGAAGATCAGTGTACGAAAGTCAGTAGGATTCCTCTACACTAACAAAGAGAACTCTGAAAAGGAAATCAAGAAACTAATATCATTTACAGTTGTTGTTGTTGTTATGTGCTGTTGAGTCTGACCTGACTCATAACAACCCCTCCTTGGGTTTCTGAGGCGGTATCATTACAGAGGTAGATTGCCCAACCTTCCTTCTGAGGAGTGGTTGGTGGGTTTGAACTTCCAGCTTTCTGGTTAGCAGTCAAGTGCCTTAGGCACTATGCTACCAGAGCTCCCTTCTTGCCCCTGGAGAACAATGATCTACTTTATGTCCCTGGATTAACCTGTTTTGGACATTTCATATAAATGGCATCATGTACTTTGTAGCCTTTTGTGTCTTTTTCAAAAATTTAGCCATCCTAGTGGATGTGAAGTGGTATCTCATTGTCATTTTGATTTGCATTTCCCTAATGACTAATGAAGGAGCTCTGGTGACATAGTGGCTAAAGCACTTGACTGCTAACCAGAAGGCTGGTGGTTCAAACCCACCAGCCACTCCTCAGAAGGAAGGTTGGGCAATCCTACTTCTGTAGTTATACTGCCTCGGAAACCCAAGGAGGGGTCGCTATGAGTGAGGTCTGACTCAATGGCACATAACAACAACAACAACAATGACTAATGATACTGAGCATCTTTGCATGTACTTATTGGCTGTTTGTGTTTCTTTGGAGAAATGTCCACTGAAGTCCTTTCCCCAGTTTTAAATTTCTTTTTGTTGTTGACTTGTAAGAGATCTTTGTATATTCTGGATACTAGACCTTTATCAGGTAAGTAATTTGCAAATATTTTCTCCTATGCCATGGATTGTCTCTTTATGTTCTTGATAGTATCCTTTGATGTAAAGAAGTTTTAAATTTTGATAAAGCCCATTATGTATTTTCCTTTTGCCTTCATATTTTACTTTTGATGTCACATCTAAGAATCCATCATTAAATCCAAGATCATGAAGACTTAACCTCTGTGTTTTCTTGCGAGAGAATTATAGTTTTAGCTCTTACATTTAGGTCTTTAAATCATTTTGAGTTAATTTTTGCATATGGTGTGAGGCAAGTCTAAGCACCTTTTGTAGAAGAAGATGGTTTTGGCATCCTTGTCGAAAATCAGCTGACCAAAGATGTGTGGGTTTATTTTTGAATTCTGTTTCATAGATTTCTTTATGTCTGTCTTTATGCCAGTACCACAGTATCTTGATTACTGTAGCTTTGTAGTAAGTTTTGAAATTGGGAGCTGCATGAGAACTTTTTTTCCCCAAGATTTTGGCTGTTCTAAATCCCTTGCAATCCTTTATGAATTTTAAGATAAGCCTGTCTGTTTCTGTAAAAAAGACAAGTTTTGGAAGTTTCATAGGGATTGCATTGAATTTGTAGACCAATTTGAGAAATATTGCCATTTTAGCAACACTATGCATTTCAGTCCATGAGCATGGTGTTTTTCCACTTACTAATAAGATTTTTAATTTTTTCACAAAGTTTTGTGGTTTTCAGTGTACAAATCTTGCACCTCTGTGGTTAAATTTGTTCCTAAGTATTATTTTTGATGATATTGTAAATAGAATTACTTTCTTTTTCATTTTTTCAGTTGTTCATTGCTAGTGTGTAGAGATTAACTGCCAGTATTACATAGCCTTGATACATGTGCCCAAACCAAGAAATTACCATTGTTGCAGTGTTCCACTCAGGTTTTACCAGCTTTTCTGCTAATGCCCTGGACCCGGTCCAGAATATTACATTATATTTAATGTTTAATGATTTTTGATTGTGAATTCACATTTCCTGATACTTTGTTTGTGGGCATTCTTTGAGGACCGAGTTTAAAAAGAATGATTCTATAGGGGATTATCTTTTTTCTGCCATTAACAGGCACTAATACCTGAAACCTCTTAAGAAGGTTTTTTTTGGCTAGCTTTTTAGTTGGTTAGAAATTCATCTTATGACTTTGTGTCATACAGGTAGTGTGATTTCTAGTTCAGAATTCAGATTTTGATTTAGGAATCTCTGGTGAGAATTTTTCTTTTCTACTTAGAGCCCATGTGTTGGGAGAAGCAAGGTTTTTTTTTTTTTGTTAAATTTGTCTACTGAATGTCACCCCTTTGAGAGTGTCCAAAAATGGATGGGGGTGTCTTTGATCTGATCTTTTGGCCCAAACTAAGTATCTTGTTTTTAAATTAACATGCTAAGCTAAGTGGTCAGTGAGCTAAAGCTGGTGATCTGGTTTTAGTGTTTGATTTACATTTGTATAATTGACTAGTTAAGAATAATTTTTGCCACTTTTCAAGGGTTGTAAAAAGAAGATGAGAAATGTATGGCAGAGACCATATATGGCTTCCAGAGCTTAGAGTATTTACTACCTGGTTCTTTATAGCAAAGTTTGACAACCTCTGCTCTAAGCTCTTGTCAGATACCATTGACTGGCTATTGTGTTTACTGTTCCTTATTATTCTGTCTTCTATGCAGTTAAAAATTTTTTTTTTTTTAATATGTTAAACATAATTTTAAGTGTGTAGTAGTAGGATAGAAGTTGAAAATTTTTATTTTTATATAGTTAAATTGTTCTTTTTGTGTGTGTGTGGTTTATGACTTCTGAGTGAAAAACACCTATTTTTATTTTGGTCATGTAAAATCTTTGATTCTAGTACTCTTTGCACATCTGGATATAAATAATCCCTTATTCATTCTTCTTCTTTAAATGTTACTGAGCAGAGTAATGGATAATATAGCCTTAAATATTTTTTTTAGTTTTTTTATAATGCATTTTATTGAAATATAATTCAAATACAGTGAAATACACAAAACTAAAGTGACATGGGTCAATACATTTTTTTTTCTTTTTGCAGTGTTTGCTCCCCCCCCCCCCGGCAACCAAAAAAGAAAGTCTCTCTCCATATATAAACCTTTCCTTGACCCTCCACAACAACGAACTAATACTATATTTGTCCTTCTGTGATTGACTTATTTCACTCAGCATAATGTCCTCCAAGTTCATCCATATTATGCGGTGTTTTGCAGACTCTACATTATTTAGTGCTGCATAGCATTCCAGTATGTGTATGTACCATAGTTTGGTCATACCATAGTTTGGTCTTCTGCTGATGTAGGTGGGTTCCATCTTTTTGCTATTGTAAATAGTGCTATGATGAACGTGAGCGTGCATGTATCTGTTCCTATCCTGGCTCTCACCTCTCTGGGATATGTACCTAATAATGGGATTGCTGGGTCAAATGGTAACTCCAATTCCAACTTTCTAAGGAATCACCATATTGTTTTCCACAGTGGTTGTGTCACTTCATAGTCACACAAGCAGTGTATGAGAGTCCCAATCTCTCCACATCCCCACCAGCATTTGTTATTTTCTGTCTCATTGAACCTTGCCATAAGTGCTGGGGTGGGACGGTATATCTCATTGTTTTGATTTACATCACTCTGTTGGCCAGTGATTATGTGCATCTTTTCATGTATTAGCTGACCACCTGAATATCCTCGATGTAGTGTCTATTCATGTCTTCTGCCTATTTTTCAATTGGATTGTTAATTCCTTTGGTGTTGAGGCATTGGAGTTTTCCATCAGTCTTAGAGATAAGTCCCTTGCCAGATATGTAATTATCAGGAAATACGAATTTGTTGCTGTCGTTTTTGTCATGTGCTTTCTCATTGTGTCAATTTCTTTGTTCCATATAATTTTCTATGCTAAGCCTGTTTTATTTGTGAATCATGTTATCACTTCCTTCATTTCTATTGTTTTAGTGTTATTTTTTTTATTGTGATTTGGGTGAAAATTAACAGAGCAAATTCACATTCCATACAGCAGTTCACATACACTTTGTCTCATGACCTTGACCACAATTTGCCACAATGCAACAGCTCCCCTCCCCCTTCCTCCCGATAGTTACCTCTTCCCTGTGTCCATTCCTCCATGCATTCCTGCCCCCTGAGCTGTCTCCCTGTGCATAAGTAGCCCTTCTTTCTCCCATGATTGTTCTCTCCACGGAGTGTATCTACCTCAGGTAAATGGTAAATGTTCAGCTCATATGCTTGTCTGTTGTTTGGCTGGAAGCCACAGGCGTGAGTTCAACTCCAGACCTGAAGGGCATCTAGGGGCCATAGGCTCAGTGGTTCCACCAGGCTCTATCTGACCAGCAAACCTGGTTCCCCCATTTTTTTTTTCTCCAAATGATTTTGAGTTTTGTTCCACATTGTTCTCCCTCTGTATCCAGGATCTCCTACATAGGTCCCCTTCCAAGTGGTTGACAGTAGTAGCTGGGCACCATCTAGTTCTTCTGGTCTCATAGTCATATAAGCTGCAGATTGGACGATGTATCAGTGTCTGGGACTAATTGTTTCCATGAATTTTTGGTTTTCTTCATTCTTCTTTGCTCTGGACGATGAGAGACCCATCATTGCATCTACATGGCAGCTTCCAAGCTTTTAAGATCCCAGTCGCTACTTGTCAAAGTAGGAGGTGGAACAGTGTTTTGTGTAGTATGTTATGCCAATTGAGCTTGATGTCCTCTGCGATTATGGTCCCAAGCCCACATGTTCAACTACTCGGTCTGTTTGGGTAGCTGGCTGTGACCAAGCAGTGACTACAACCTTGCCCTCTGTCAGCTCCACCATACATCTGGGAATTCAGATCACACACATAAACTTATAGGACCATTGTCTGCCAACCCCATACATGGTCTTGGGTACACTCCTCGCTTCATAGACATACCTTATAGTTTAGCCTGTCCACCCGTCTATCCACCCATATACCTGTGTTTACCTTTACTGACAATGTAGTACTGTATGTGCAAAAAGGTTCATCTTTATTGTCTGTACCTCCCATGTACCTCTCTCTGTCTTTCTCTTCCTCAGTGCCACCATAGTGATCACTCTCATTTGGTACATTGCCCTTCTCTTCACCCAAATCAATACTTATCTCTATCTATCTAACAGTGTTCCCTCCCCTCCCTTCGAAACCCTAGTAACCAACAAAGAAAATTTCCTTCCAGAGAAAGACGTTTCCTTGACTTTTACAATAATGGACTAATACAATATTTTTCCCTTTGTGATTGACTTACTTCACTCAGCATAATGTCCTCCAAGTTCATCCACGTTATGCGATGTTTTGTTGATTCTACATTATTCTTTAGCATTGCATAGTATTCCATTGTGTGTATGTAGCATAGTTTGGTTATCCATTCCTCAGTTGATGGACACCTAGGTTGTTTCCATCTTTTGGCTATTGTAAACAGTGCTGCG
>NW_006921805.1:4548315-4556358 GCF_000298275.1 Orycteropus afer afer
GCTTCCTGGCTTTTAATCCCCTTTCTCCTGCTCTTCTGGCCTGCTGCTTTGGGCGTCCCTGAGTTGTCTCTCCTCACCTGTAACCCTGGGGCTGATTTTGGGCCTTTATCAAAGATCAGCTGACTATAGGTCGATGGATCTATTTCAGGGTTCTCAATTCTATTCCATTGGTCTATGTATCTGTCATTAAACCAATACCAGTAATGGAATAGCTGGGTCAAATGGTATTTCTAGTTCCAACTTTTGAACGAATCACCATACTGCTTTTCACAGTGGTTGTACCATTTTACAGTCCCACTAGCAGTGTATGGGAGTCACAGTCTCTCCACATCCTCACCAGCATTTGTTATTTTGTGCCTTGTTGAACTTTGCTACTAGTGCTGGAGCAAGATGGTATCTCATTGTTGTTGTTTTGATTTACATCTCTCTAATAGCTATGATCGTGAGCATTTCTTCATATGTTTGTTGACTGCTTGAATGTCCTCCTTGGTGAAATGTCTATTCATGTCTTCTGCCTATTTTTTAATTGGATTGTTTTATTTCTGTTATTGATGTTTTGGAGTTTTCTATAAATTCTAGAGATAAGTCCCTTGTCAGATATATCAGTACCAAATATTTTTTCCCAGTCTGTAGGTTCTCTTTTGACTCTTTTGGAGAAGTCTTTGGAAGCACGTAAAAATTTAATTTTAAGAAGGTCCCAATCATCTGGTTTCTCTTCTGCTGTTTGTGCATTTTGAGTTATGCTTGATAGTCTATTTATGCCATATATTAGGGCCCCTAAATTTGCCCCTAGTTTTTCCTTGAGGAACTCTATAGTTTTAGGTTTCACATTTAAGTCTTTGATCCATCTGGAGTTCGTTTTTTGTGTATGGTGTGAGGTACAGATCTTGTTTCATTTTTCTGCAAATGGATCTCCAGTTTTGCCAGCACCATTTATTAAACAAACATTCTCTTCCTTATTTAATGGATTTGGGGCCTTTGTCAAAGATCAGCTGACTATAGGTCGATGGATCTATTTCTGGGTTCTCAATTCTATTCCATTCGTCTATGTATCTGTCATTAAACCAATACCAGGTATTTTTGACTACTGTTGCTGTATAGTAGGTTTTGAGATTTGGCAGTGTGAGATCTCCTACTTTGATTTTCTTCTTCAATAGTGCTTTGCTTATCCGAGGTCTCTTTCTTTTCCATTTAAAGTTAGTGTTTGGTTTTTCCATATCCCTAAAGAATGTTGATGAGATCTGGATTGGGATTGTATTGAATGTATAGATTGCTTTGTGTAGAACTGACATTTTCACAATGTTCAATCTTCCTATCCATGAGCATGGCGTGTTCTTCCATTTATGTAGATCTCTTATGGTATCTTGAAGTAGTTTTTTATAGTTTTCTTTGTACAGGTCTTCTGTGTCCCTGGTAAGATTTATTCCCAAGTTTTTTATTTTTTTGGTACCTATGTAAATGGTATTGATTTCCTTATTTCTTTTTCAGTGATCTTTCTGCTGGTGTAGAGGAATCCATGTGATTTTTGGATGTATATCTTATATCCTGTCACAATGCTAAATCTCTCAATTAGTTCCAGTAGAGTTTTGACAGAGGCTCTTGGGTTTTCTAGGTAGAGGATCATATCATCAGCAAATAGGGATAGTTTTTCCTCTTCTTTACCAATTTTGATGCCTTTGATTTCCCTTTCTTGCCTTATGGCCCTGGCTAGGACTTCCAGTACAGTGTTGAATACAAGTGGTGATAACAGGCATCCTTGTTTGGTTCCTGTTCTCAAGAGGAATGGTTTCAGTCTCTCTCCATTGACAATAATGTTGGTTGTTGGTTTTGCATAGATGCCCTTTCTAATGTATAGGAATGTCCATTCTATTCCTGTTTTGCTGAGAGTTTTGATCAGGAATGGGTATTGGATTTTATGAAATGCCTTTTCTGTATCAATTGATATGATCATGTAGTTCTTCTACTTTGTTTTATTTATGTTGTGGATGACTGATTGTTTTTCTAATGTTGAAACATCTCTGCATACCTGATATGAATCCCACTTGGTCATAATGAGTTTTTTTCTTGATATGTTGTTGGAATCTATTGGCTAGGATTTTGTTGAGGATTTTTGTATGTGTATTCATGAGGGGTAATGGTCTGTAGTTTTCCTTTGGAGTGATGTCTTTGCCTGGTTTTGGTATCAAGTTTATGCTTGCTTTATAAAATGAGTTAGGGAGGATTCTATCCTTTTTTTATGTTTTGGAATAGTTTGAGTAGGATTGGTATCTGTTCATCTCTGAATGCTTGGTAGAATTCTCCAGTGACACCATGTGGGCCAGGACTTTTTTTAGTTGGTAATTTTTTGATGACCTGTTCAATTTCTTCTTTTGTGATGGACCTGTTCTACTTTTCCCCATCTGTCTGTGTGAGTTTAGGTAAATGCTGTATTGTTTTAGTATTTGCTCAATATTTATGCTGGTTTTCTTTTTTATTTTAATGCAGAGGTGTGTCATTTTTCTTTGAGATTACCCTGTGGTTTATAGTTTTCTTTCAAAGTGTAGAACAGTCCATTCTATCTTGTAGTTGTCTTGACTTCCCTACCATCTAGAAGTTCTGTGACAACACAGATTTTTTTTCCCTCTTTTTGGTTTGTAGTTGTCCTCATTTGTTGGTTAGTGTCTCCAGTTCCCTGTTTACAATCTTTGTTGGCTTATTTACTTTGGATACTTCCATAGCTGGGTTGGTTTCTGGGTTATATCATCATGTGTGTAATGGTCAGTTGTTGTTGGTTGTTGTTGCTTCTCTGTCCAAAGGGCTCCCCTTTAGTGTCTTTTACAAGGTTGATGTGGTTTTAACAAATTCCCTTAATTTCTGCTTATCTGGGAATGTCCTAATTTCACCATCATATTTGAGGGACAATTTTGCTTGGTACATAATTCTTTTTTGGAAAATTTTCTCTTTCAGTGTTTTATGTATACCATCCCACTGTCTTCTTGCCTGCATGGTTTCTGTTGAGAAATTCGAGCTTAGTCTTATTGGTTGCCCCTTGTAGGTAACTTCGTTTTTCCTGTGTTGCTCTCATGATTCTTTCTTTGTCTTTGGTTTTGGTGAGTTTGATGATGATATATCTTGTTGTTTTTCTTTTGGCATCTATCCTGTTTGGAGTTCGTTGGACTTCCTGAATGTATATATTCTCATCTTTCATCATATCAAGGAAGTTCTCCTCCAACAAATCTTGGACAATTTTCTCAGTGGTTTTATTTTTCTCTTCCTCTTCTGGAATTCTAATGATACGTAGGTTATTCCTTTTGATGGTATCCCACGTGAACCTTAGGCTTTCTTCATTTTGTTTTGATCTTTTTTTCTGATTGATCCTTTTCCAAAGAAATACTCAGGTATTTGTCTTCAATCTCATTAATTCTGTCTTCCATTACATCAATTCTACCCCTTTGCCCTTTCAGTGTGTTATCAATTTCTGACAATTTAGTATTAATTTTCTGGATTTCTATCTGTAGATTTAGAATCATTTCTAATTTTTCATTTATTTTGTCATTTTGTTCTTATATTTTATTCCAAAATTCTTCTAGGGTTTTGTCTTTGTTTTCCTTGGTCTATCTCTTGATTCTTTGAAGCTATCTAAATGTAATTCTTTTGAATTCCTTATCAGGGAGTTCCAATGTTGCGTCTTCCCCTGGGATGTGTTTGGGTCTGTATCCTGGTCCCTTGTTTCTCCTGCTTTATCTTGTTTCTTTGTGTGGACTGTGACGCTCTGTTGTCTTCGAGGCACTTGTGACATTTTTGTGTTAATATTTAATTGGTGATTATATGTTAGAGTGACTTGCCCACAATTTTTATTTTCTTTGTTTTGTTTGTATATTATCTGCGTTAGCAGGGTACTGTGCTGTGTACTCCTCCATTCAGTAGTTGACAGCACTTATACACTCACCACCTGTCCCCTTTCCTGTTGTCAGCCTCTTGTATGTCCTTGCCACCCTTGGCAAACAGAGCCTGTTCCTAAATCCCTGGAATCTGAATGAGAATGCTATCACTTTTAAAATCCAAAATGGTTGCCACTTGTAGACATTCAAAATTGTTGTGCCCTCCATCACTTTAAATATCCAAAATGGCCAACACTTATGAACATTCAAAATGGCTGCATTCTCGGTCACTTTAAATATCCAAAATGGTTGCCACGTGTGAACAATCAAAATGGCTGCCCCTTCCAGACAGCAGAAAGTCCACAGCTCAGGTTGTCTCCCTCCTTGCTGTTTCCCTTCCTAATCATAGGCCACCAGAGCAGTTGTCCCTGCAGCCCTTGGTGACCAGGACTGATCTTTATGTCAATTCTCAGGTCCCAACACCACTTGGAAATATTTAGGCTGTTGGTCTCTTCAGAGTAGCTGACAGTCTGCAGGTCCGACCCTCTCTGTACTCACTGTTTTTGTTCAGGTTTTTCCACTAGTTGGTGCCTAATCCACCTCTGTATAGTTTCTTTCAAAGTTCAGGATTCCAGGATTATCTTCTGTATCTCTGTCAATTGGTTTTTCTTTTCTTTGTTGAAGAGGGTCTGTGTCACTTGTGTGCCTATTCCTGCCTCTTCTATAGCCTTAAATTTTATAAAACTTTTTGGTAAATACATTATAATTTAGATTTCTGCGTCTAGAAATGTACCAGTTTATATCCTAACCAGTAGTAGAGGAATTGTTCCATCTCAATAAATTCTCTCCTAAGTTGAATATGATCATTTAAAACATGTTTTAAGTATTTACACCAGAAAAGATAACTCGTTGTTTTGCTCTTTTTTAAAGTCATTAAGATTGTTGGATGAAGAAGAAGCAAGTGATAATGATTTAAGATCAAAATTCAAGGAACGCTGGCAAAGGACACCATCCAATGAACTCTATAAGCCTCTAAGAGCAGGTAAAAATGTTCATGAAATGACTTTCGCTTGAATAAATTCCTAGTTTGGATCTGCTATTTATCTATTTATCTATTTATTTATTTACTTGATTAAATTAATCATATTTTTGCTGAAATTGAGTACTGTTAAGAAGGCTCAATTGTTTCCCTCCGTCATGTAAGATTAAAAAAAGTAGTTAGCTTCTTTGTAAGGAGTTCAGATTCTTATGAAGGGTGTAAAGTGAAAAAGAAAATAATCCATTTATTCTCTTTGTCTGTTCTAAGTAAGCCCTGTGCATTTTTTAAAACACAGATGTGATCTTACTTATACGTATGATTTCCTAATTCCTTTTTATTTAGTAATGAATTCTGCATGCATAGTGATAGATGAGTTATCTATCACTCAATAGTTAATAGTTACTCTGAAGCCAAATTTTATCTTTGAAAGAGTTTGATTATTAAAATTTTGTACTTTTATAATAAATGGTGTGTTTATTGCGGCCAGAGGCTTGTTCTTTATTTCTCTAAAAGGAATTATTGCTGTTGAGATTTTTCTGAAAATATATCTATTGTTTTTTAAATTAAGTAGAAGCATGATCCTTTGAAAGAATACTTCTAAAATAAATTGTAGCAATATTTGGATTTGGTGATTTCTTTCTATATTTGTGAATTGTAGGAAACGATTACTATATAGCTTTTATTTGATGGACAGTAACCACCAAATATAATTTAAAGTATAACTGTGCCTTTGATTTTATAAATGATTTTGTCATTTTTCCAAAAACAAAACTTTTAGGAACTGTGTTTTGATTTATATAGTGAATTGGAACCTGTAGAAGGGGATAATAAAATTTGGGGCCAGAAGTAAATGTACAACCAGCCCATAAACATCATTCTTAGATTTAGTCCTATGTTTGGGAAATTTTTGTTTTTTTACCAGAGGGTGCCAACTTTAGAACTGTTTTGGATAAAGCTGTGCAAGCTGATGGACAAGTGAAAGAACGCTATCAGTCTCACCGTGACACCATTGCACTTCTGTGTAAGCCAGAGCCTGAGCTAAATGCTGCCATTCCTTCTGCTAACCCAGCAAAGACCATGCAGGGCAGCGAGGTGAGAAGACTTTCCTTGATGTGGGTGGTGGTCTCCTTAAAAAGCTATCTTCAAGTCCTTACATACAGTGAACTGCCAATTTCTCTTTTATTGGTGTATTTTTGAAATGCAGAAGTAAATTGGAGTTGTTACATTTAAAGCATTCTGATATATACTGTGTAATACATAATTATACTAAAATTACTATCCTGTAATAATGTTTTACTTAGATTTTTAGAAAGGCAGAGGGTTGTGAGTACAAAAGTTATCTTGAAGCGGGACTAGGTTTTGACCAGATACTCAACTGTCTACAAATTCTTCGTTTTCTACATCATACTATACTTAAGGAGCTCTGATGGTGTAGTGGATAAATCATTTGGCTGCTAACCAGAAGGTCAGTGGTTCAAAGCCATCAGCTGCTCCGTGGAAGGAAGATGGGGTGATCTGTTTCCGTAAAGATTTACAGCCTTGGAAAGCAAATGAGGGTCTCTATGAGTCAGGATCAACTCAACTAGTTTTTGACTAGATACTTAATTGACTACACATTCTTTGTTTTCTACATCATACTGTACAACCTTCCAGCATATTCTGTTAGGAGTACCTTTGAAGGGAAAATTGATAAGGTGTGTGTGTTAATAAATGGACATCATCATGTATTTCTGATTGAGGTAAGCAGAAGTCAATAGTGTGGCAATTGATTTAGGAAGTCCTAACAGGAAAGTACAAGCATTATTTAGTGGATGGTCACTGTGAGAGAAAGCTATATAGTGGGATAAGCTAGAGACCCTGAAATGTACAGGAAATAAGCCAAATGACAGAAATACTGCTTAAAACTTCTTGAAAAGGTAAATTTCTCAGGAAAGGAAGTCTCACAAGGTATCAGTGTTGTTCTTGTTTTTCCACAGAAGCATTCATCTATTCATTCAGCCAAGACTTAGTTGAATATCTGTTTTATGTAAGGCAGTATGGTAGATGCTTTGAAAAATTAACAGGTGAATCACACATAGTGTTTACATTCAATTTATGGTCTACTGTAGAAGATTTGACATGTACAAAGAAACTGTAATATGAGGTAGAAATTAAAACTGTCAGAAGGAAAGTACAGTGATTATGCTGTGGAGGTTTAAGTGATGAAGCACTTCTTTTTTCTAATATTTAGAGCTCCTCTTTTAGGCAGCTTCTTTAAAAAATGGGCCCATTGTGAAAACAGAGTAGATAGGCAGAAAGGGTAAACATGTATAGGATCCAAGAGAGATTGAGTGAATGAGTGTGTCCAGAGAAGCTATTAGAGATGGTTATATGACAATTTAGTGGAATGGCAGCCACAAATGCTGGGTATCTCTCAAGGAGAAGCGACCATGTAGTCAAATATACAGAACCTGAGACTAAAGAGGGGAACCGCATGGAAAATGAATATGAATTAGGTACAATGAAGAGAAAAGGAAAATGATCAGAAGATTAATTTATGAAGAATAGAGACTACAGACCCATGGAACAATAACAATATCTAATCCTTTTTTATTTTAGAAGAAAATGTTTTGTAGCCTCTTTTTCTTCTTGGTATCTTATACATGACTCAGACATGGCTTTTATACTTTGATTCTCCTGTTTTCAATGTTGTTAGGTGCCGTTGAGTCGTCTCCAATTCATAGTGACCCTATGTACAGCAGAATGAAACACTGCCGGTCCTGTGCCAGCCTCACAATCTTTGCTATACCTGAGCCCATTGTTGTAGCCACTGTATCAATCCATCTGGTTGAGGGCCTTCCTGTTTTTCATTATCCTTCCACTTTGCCAAGCATGATACCCTTCTTCAGGGAATGGGCCCTTCTTACAACATGACCAAAGTAGGTGAGACGAAGTCTGGCCATTCTCGCCTCCAAGGGAGCATTCCGGCTGCACTTCTTCCAGGACAGATTTGTTAGTTCTTTTAGCAGTCCATGGTACTTTCAAGTGAAAACCGATTTTCAATAGGAAAGCAAAAATGGTTTGTGGTAAGTAAAATCAGAATTAACATGCACTGATTTGTTGATACTTTATTCAGTTGTAATAATGGCTACTTTTTATCCAAAA
>NW_006921805.1:4556458-4557634 GCF_000298275.1 Orycteropus afer afer
ATGTTTGTGAAGTTATTTTACTAAAGTTGGATTTTCTTGATGATAATAACCATTTTCTTCAGTGTTGTTGTATACATTTATTCATCATGTGCTTTTGTCAACTAATGTAAGCATTATGTTTATCATAGCTATTTCTGATAGTTGTCACAGTAGTTTTAGACAAAAATTTTATGGTGAAAAATCTGGCATTTGAATTGCTGATCATTAAAGTACAGTAGATGTGTTAGACTGGGTTCTTTAGAGAAACAAAAACCAGCAAAGCTTATATATATAGAGAGAGAGAAATTAGGAAAATGGCTCATAAACGTATAGAAGCCGACAAGTCCAAAGTCCCTGGAGGAAATGTTGGGCTGGAGGCAGCCTTAGCTTCCGCAACCACAGGGGGCTGAGAAATTCAAGGCTGGCAGGCAGTACACTGGTTGTTGACTGCCAACGAAAGACGAATCCAAGATCTCCAGGCCGAGCGGTGGGCTGCTCACTGATGGAAGGTTGTAGTCAGCACACCAGGGTCCTGATCCACAAAAGAATGTCTCTCTTCCCAGGATGTCCCTGGATATCCTGGAAGCAGGCCACACCCCTAGGGAAACGCCCCTTGGGCAGACTGGCCACTCAGAACACAGTCATACGATCCCATCATGGGAACAACCACACAGAACTGGGGTCCAGCCAAGTTGACACACAGCTCCAACTATCACAGTAGAGTACATATTTTATTAAAAGGTGTAAAGCTTGATGATAGGACTGTTTTTTCCTTGTATTGTGTAGAGACCTACTACCTAGTTATTTATCTTCAGTCTATTAGGGTATCTGGTTGTAGAAATCGATATACTTAGTGAAAATATTATAGACTATTGGTAATTTTTATTTAAAGATACTTATGTTAAATACTTAAGGAGCTTTGGTGGCACTGTGGTTAAAGCATTGGGGTGCTAACTGAAAGGTCAGCGGTTTGAATCCACCAGGTGCTTCGCAGGAGAAAAATGAGGCAGTCTAAAGATTTATAGCTTGGAAACCCTATGGGGCAGTTCTGCTCTGTCCTAGAGGGTCATTATTAGTTGGAATCGACTTGATGGCAGTGGGTTATAATAAATACTTAGGACCACTGTTTGTGGCCCATCACTTGTCATGTCAGGTGGAATATACAGGAATCAAATCAAGTACATCTGTGGCAAGAGG
>NW_006921805.1:4557734-4561526 GCF_000298275.1 Orycteropus afer afer
GCAAGTTCAAGTTAAAGCTGAAGACAAGTAAAACAAGTCCACAAGAGCCAAAATAGACGTTGATCATCTCAGGGCCAGTTGGTGTTTTGTTCTGTGGTACTTAGGGTTGCTATGAATTGGAGCCGACTTGTTGGCACCTAACAACAACAACAACTGCTTGTGGCTGTGTGCCTGTGATCAAGTGGGGTCTGAAGTATAGTCTGTGCTCAGTTGGCCTAGCCATGGCCCTAGTGTAGGGCTGAGTCTACCCACAGGGAGGGACACCCTCTTTGTACAATGGTGACATCTACTTATATTCACAGTGTTGCATATGTCTGGGGTGAGGGGAAGATTCTTTAGAAAACAATTCTCATCTCCTCAGAATAGTTCAAGAAGTAGCACTGTCCAAGGGTGTATGCTTCCCTGATGGGGGTGGAGTGGAATGTCTTTTTCTGTTTTACACAAAGGTACCTTGTAGAATAGGGGACAATCTGCAGACACAGCTTTGACTTTTAGTTTCTCGCAACAAAAGTTTATAGATAGGTGCTGAGGTTAGAATCTATTCATTCACTTGTTCACTAGATATTTGTTGAAGGAGCTCTCTGTGGGGCATCCTAACATGCAATGATGGGAAAACTCCCCAGGTTAGCTTTTTTCTAGGGTAGGTGCAGTCACGTTTTTGCTTTTCGCTCACTGTGGAGATAATCTCCTGTCTACGTTTTCTGAAAGTAAAATGACATTGTTTAAAACAAAGTTGAAAATTTAACTGAGAGCATTTCTTATGTGCTGTTTTGCATTTCATGCTATTAGCTGCTACTGAGTTTTATAACTAAAATGAGGATGAGCAAATATGTTATGTGGATCAGATCCAGTCTATGACATGTTTTTGTGTGGCTCGTGAGCTAACAGTGGTTTTTACATTTTTAAATTGTTGAAAAAGAGTCAAAAGAATAATATGACACATGAACAATATGAAATTTGTATTTTGATGTTTATAAATAAATTTTTATTGGAGCATAGCCATAAATTTCATTCATTTATATACTGTCTATGGCTGTTTTCATGCTACAAAAACGGCAGAGTTGAATAGTTGCAGCAGAGGCTTCATGGCTCATAAAGCTGAAAATATTTTCTGTTTCATCCTTTACAGAAAAAGTTTGCTAGTCCCAGATCTAAATGATGAAATCCAGACAAGTTAGGTGATCTGATTCATGCCTTTCTTTTTGACCTTTTCTCCCTCCATTTTACCTTTTCTTCACTATTCTGCAGCAAGACTGACATTTGTTTCTGACCTTGGAGCATGCCAACCTTATATCCTACCTTAGGATTTGTACCTTTGCTTTTTCTTTTGTTTGAGGCTTTGCATGGCTATTATCTCTTTTTCATTAAAGTCTCAAACGTCATCCTTTCCCTTCCTCGTCATTATCTACCATATTACCTTTTTTTGTGTATGTGTGTGTGTGTGTGTATGTATTTGTTTAATTCTTCCTCCACAGCCTCTCAAAATGAAGGTTCAAACACAACAATGCAGTGCACTGCTGTGGAGTTGGATCCGACTCATCCAACCCCTTCTTGGGTTTCTGAGGTGATATCACTACGGAAGTAGATTGCCCAACCTTCCTTCTGAGGAGTGGCTGGTGGGTTTGAACCTCCCGCCTTCTGGTTAGCAGTCAAATGCCTTAGGCACTATACCACCAGAGCTCCCAAAATAAAGGATAGGAGTCTGTTTTTGTTCAGTTTATCTGTAGTATCTAGAACAGTGGTTTGCACATGAAGATTCAAAAAATATTTTGTTGATTGAATGATAGACAGTAGCAGTCTAACTTAGTAAAACTCAAAAACCTCACTACTGTCGAGTTGATTCTGGCTCACAGCTACCCCTCCTTGGGTAGAGGCGGTATCTCTACAGAGGTAGATTGCCCAGTCTTCCTGCTGAGGAGTGGCTGGTGGGTTTGAACTGCCAGCCTTCTGGTTAACAGTCAGATGCCTTAGGCACTATACCACCAGAGCTCCCTTAACAAAGGGATGCAATTACTGCAGTTGGAAGCCAACTGGAGCTCTTTATAAAACAGAAATAAACCCCATAGGATTCTATTTATAAATAATGCATTGACTTGATAATATGTTAACTGCCAAACTTGAGGTTATAAGAAAATTTAGGCAGTGGTCTTCTTTTCTTACTATCCTGATCAATCACTTGTGGAAGCAGTTTAATTAATTTTCTACTTCATTAGCTCTGTTTAAATAAGATTGTTACCAAACAGTCTGAAAATGGACAGACTAGTATACATGCCAGTTTTAAGAAAAAGAGAATGTTTTAATATGAGGGTTTTCTAGCTTTGTATGGTGATCCAGGAGTTCATTTATAGATCAGTCACAAATAGCCGTGTTTTTAGAGACTTAGAATTACAGTGTTTTAGAATAGCACAGAACTATTAAATGACCCTAGGAGCTCTGGTAGCATGGTGACTTAGGCACTTTACTACTAACCAGAAGTGTTGGCGATTCAAACCCACTAGCCACTTCTTGGAAGGAAGATTGGGCAATCTACTTCTGTAGTGATACCGCCTCGGAAACCCAAGGGGTGGTTGCTGTGAGTCAGGTCAGACTTGACGGCACATAACAACAACAACAATTAAATGACCGTGGTCCTTCTTCATCACTCTGATTAGAAAATTGATAGGATGTTAGTTTGTCTTCATAAATAGAGCTGGGATTAAAATTTATATACTTGAATCCTGATGGGATGTGCTTTTCCCACAATATTCTGCTGCCCTTTGTATAGTTAGCTCCTCACTGAAGAGGAGATTGTACCTACATGAGCCATGGCTTTCTTACCATATTACTGATTAGCTAATGTGAAGCTGTTGTTATTGTTGTTATTTGCCCTTGAGTTGGACCCGACTCATAGCAACCCCCCTTGGCTTTCCGAGGCGGTATCACTACAGAAGTAGATTGCCCAGTCTTCCGAGGAGTGGCTGGTGGGTTTGAACTGCCAGCCTTCTGGTTAGCAGTGAAGTTGTTGTTGTTGTTGTTTGCCATTGAGTCGGCCCGACTCATAGCGACCCCTCCTTGGGTTTCCGAGGCACTATCTCTACGGAAGTAGGAATGCCCAACCTTCCTTCCGAGGAGTGGCTGGTGGGTTTGAACTGCCAGCCTTCTGGTTAGCAGTGAAGTTGTTGTTGTTGTTGTTTGCCATTGAGTCGGCCCGACTCATAGCGACCCCTCCTTGGGTTTCCGAGGCACTATCTCTACGGAAGTAGGAATGCCCAACCTTCCTTCCGAGGAGTGGCTGGTGGGTTTGAACCGCCAACCTTCTGGTTAGCAGTCAAATGCCTTAGGCACTATGCTACCAGAGCTCCTTAGCAGTGAAGTATTCCCCCATAATTCTGGCCCAGAATTATGATGAGAAGGATGTTCGTTTCCTTACCATATAAGTTTAATCTATTTCAGGATAATAGTGTTTTAATGCTTCTGTTACCTTTTCTTGCATATTCCTGTTCTCCCCTAGCATTAGTTTACTTGGCTAAGAGTTTTTTTTCCCCCTTCTTCTTTACCGTGCTTTTATTAGATATAACATCTAGAGAGATGAGAGTAACATTTCTTATTCTTCTAATAGCAAAACAGCCTTCACACAGGCTAAGATTTTAAGACAAATCATGGTTGAGGTTCCATTATCAGTTTAAATATGCCAATACGTAATACTGCCATAGCCTTTTTTTTTATTTATATCCATTACTCCCCCTGAGGAGCTCTGGTAGCATAGTGCCTAAGGCACTTGACTGCTAACCAGAAGGCTGGCGGTTCAAACCC
>NW_006921805.1:4561720-4563156 GCF_000298275.1 Orycteropus afer afer
CCTGGTTGAGTGGCTGGGCAGCTGGTGGTAGTTATTCCCGATAGTGAGACTGGCAATCATCTCCATGGTGGGATCTACCACGAGCAGCTTAGTAGCTGCTTTGGGTATGTGGTCTGCTTCCCGTATATAAGCAGCAGCTTTGGGAATGGTCTCTAGCTTATGGCACACTTGGACCCTGCATGTAGCCGTGACGTTCAGCAGCCTGCCATGCTCTGCTGACCTTGGGACTTAAATGGACTTGAGTTAATGGTCTGCCATGTTTGGTAACATCAAGACTGTGCCATTTTATTTGTCAACCTGGGTTTTGTTAGCCTCAGCAGACATTAGCTGTCTAAGTAAAGAAAAGCCTCTAGCTCTAGTGGGCTGGGAGCAGGAGGCATAGCTGAACCACAAGGTTGAGGGGCTTTCACCCAGCCCCTAGAGACTGGCACTTTGAACTTGGACTTAAAGCCTCCCAAACTGTAAGAGAATAAACTCCTCTGTTTGTTAAGGCCATCTCATTTGTGGTATATTCCTGTCAAAGCAGCACTAGGTAACCAAAACAATGTCCCATAATTAAATACTTATAATTTAGTAACATAGAGGATATTTTAATTATTAATCTATTTCCCATTATTCTTCTATCCTTTTTTGTGTGCGTAGATGCCTAAGCCTCTTTGATCCATACCAAAATAAACAAACCATACCCAGTCATCAAGTCGATTCCAACTTAAAGCAAACCTTTAGGACAGAGTAGAACTGCTGCTCTGTAGAGTTTCCATGGCAGTAAATCTTTAAAGAAGCAGACTGCCTCCTCTTTCTTCCACAGAGGAGCTGGTGGATTTGAACCACTGACCTTCTGGTTAGCAGCCAAATACTTTAACCACTGTGCCATCATAGCTCCCTCTTTGATCCATAATATACCCAGAAATACGTAGTTAAGCCATAAAACCTAACTACTAGTTAATTATAATGGCTAATACTGATCGAACACTTATCTTGTGTTAGAAATTATGTCGAACATTTTATATGGATTATCTCAGTCTTCACAACAGTTGTATGAGTTAAGTATTATTGTTCTTGTTTTTCAGATGAAGTTACATAGTAAATAACTTAGGCTGACACATTAGTCAGAGTTGAATTATTTTTTTTTCTATGTAATTAAGTTTCACTTTGATAGACAGGTTTGTTTCTGTCTTCCGTTTTTGAATTTTGTTTTTGCATTTGTAAGAAATGTTCATAATTTAAAGGAACATAAAGAGAAATCTCATCCCTCTTCCTTCCACCCCATTCCTACCTACTCCCTGTAAGTAACCATACTCATTTGTTTCTTGTTTGTCTTTACTGTTTTTCTTTTTACAAAAAAGTACACGTGCACACATTTATATGTATATATTATGATTCCCTTTCTTTCTCACTCAAAATGCAGCATAATGTATATGTGCTTTTTTTTTTTT
>NW_006921805.1:4566736-4574035 GCF_000298275.1 Orycteropus afer afer
CTCGCTCAGTAAGTGAAGTCACAGGAGGTGTGGGTGTAGTTGTGTCTTATGCGGATTGTTGTGTTTCACTCAGTTAGACACAGACTTTTCAGTCTTGCAGGCCCCAAGTGTCCTTGGGGTTGCTGGAAAGCAGAGCGTGTTCTTAAGCCCCAGAAATCTGCCAGAGCGCTGCCTCTTTAAATATCCAAAATAGTCCTGTATATGTGCTTTTATACTCTTTTTTCATTTAAGAATATATCTGGGAAGTCTCTTGGAAGCTACATTTTTATCCATATTGTCTAACACCAGATACCACCAAGTTCCCTAAAGAGACTTTGCCATATTCATCCACATATTATTTCTCTTCTCTCTTCTTTTTAGAGTAGCTGTAACTTGATGCTTCTTGGACCTCTCTCACTGTTACTGCCATCAAGTCGATTCTGACTCATAGTGATCCCCTTTGGGTTTCCGAGATGGTAAATCTTTATAGAAGTAGATTTCCCCATCTTCCTTCCATGGAGCAGCTGGTGTGTTTGAACTGCCAAACCTTCTGGTTAGCAGTCAAGTGCCTTAGGCACCATACCACCCCAGCACCTTTGACTCTCTAGTAGTCTTATTTCTCTCTACCACCCATACCTTTATTTTCTTAAAAGATTAGGGCACTTAAGAAATAATGCCTGTTTAGGATGTAAGCAGGCCCAAAGGAAGATCTTCTCAGTTTAGGAGAGGCCTTAGACTTTCCCTTAGATCTTTGGTCTTCACAAAGGAAGGTTACTCTGGCATTTCTATCTAGGAACTAACAAGGACTGTAGGATAAGAGTAGGATGGGATTCTTAGAAACAGACACTTACCCATGTTAGACAGTTGGTGAGGAGATCCACTGGAGTTGGAGATGCTGATAAGAGGAGAGATGAGCAGAGATAGGATTCATGGATGTCCCCCATCTTCCTTTGTTTTTACCTCTACTTCCTGTTCATGAGCACCCTTGGGACAAGCAGTAGAGAGGGATTGGGGTTAGTGCTCTCTCTGGTGGTCCTCAGAAAAGTGTGAAGAAATATGAGTGAAAGGGATAACTTATAAGTGGCATTAAAGGACACCTGGACACTGTCAGTGTAAAAAACAGACAACCAAACCAGTAGCCATTAAATTCATTCTGACTCATGATGATCCCGTATGTTTCAGAGTAGAATTACGCTTCATAGGATTTTCAGTTGCTGTGATCTACTGAAGTAGATTGCCAGGGCTTTCTTCTGAGGTGCCTCTGGGTAGATTCGAACTGCCAGCCTTTTTGTTAGTAGCCAACTAAGTGCGTAACTGTGCTACCCAGGGACTCCTGTTAATATAAAGGGGTGTTAATAGATCATGTGGATATAAATCAGTGATTGCTAGGACTGAATAGGAGGGGTAAAATTTTTTACTGATTTGAAAAAATAGGTGAGAACCTTCTCTCTTTCCTCTGTTAGCATGTAAAATAAACATGCTTTAGAACTTTATTTTTCTGTCTTTATATTTCTTTCTCCATGTAACGTTCTCTCTCCATGTATGTCTTTGTCTCTGTTTTGTTTCCATCTTTATATATTTCTGCATCACTATTTCTAGGCAAAAGATAGTATGTATTTACCTGGCCAAATCATACTGCCTTCCCCCAAGCCACAACAGGGAGGCAGTACAGTATACATGGTTAAGAGAGTAGTTTTGAAGTTAGGCTGATTTAGGTCTCAAATTTCACCTCTGCCCCTTCATAGTTATATAACTTTGGCATGTTACTTAACTTATCTGAGACTCAGTCTCTCCATCTGTGAAACAGAAGTGGTAATATATACCCTATGAGGTGTTGTCAGAAAGGACCATTCCCTGGAGAAGGATATCATTCTTGGTAAAGGGTCAACGTAAAAGGGGAAGACCCTCAACAAGATGGATTGATACAGTTGATGCAATGATGGGCTCGTGTATAGCAAGGATTGTGAGTGAGGTTGGCACAGGATTGGGCAGTCTTTTGTTCTGTAGTACTTAAAGTCAGAGGCAGCTTGAAAGTACCTAACAACAACAACAACTACAACAACAACAACATGGAATGTTGTAAGGAATATATTAAATTATATTTGTAAAGTGTTTAACATAATGCCTTGCACATAATAAATGTTCCATAAATAGCTGTTCCTGTTGTTACCATTATTGGTGGTGTTATTACTATAATCTGAGTCCTCTGAAGATACAATATCTGTATCTATATCTAAATAAACCAGATATGCAATTTATATGTGGCTGTCTGAGCCTGGGTGAACTTTTGTGTATTATTCTTGAAATTTGCTTTTTTGGCAGTTTAACTGAGATTTTTTATTGTTTAGGTTGTAAATGTCTTAAAATCCTTGTTGACAAATCTTGATGAAGTGAAGAAGGAAAGAGAGAGTCTGGAGAATGATCTGAAATCAGTGAATTTTGACATGACGAGCAAGTTTTTGACTGCTCTAGCTCAAGATGGTGTGATAAATGAAGAAGCACTTTCCGTTACTGAACTGGATCGACTCTATGGAGGCCTTACAACTAAAGTCCAAGAATCTCTAAAGAAACAGGAGGGACTTCTTAAAAATATACAGGTGATATTTTCCTTAAAATTTAAATGAATCATCCTGGCCTAAGCCTGTGTCTATTTAGGATAATGAAATGAGAGAATTTATATAATTAAGGGGCAACATTTGATATGACTGTATTTTGTAGAATTTAACTTGGCATATTAGTTTTAAAAATCTGTGAAAGAAAGTCACATTTCTGTGGCTAAAATATTGCATGATACTTGTTGTTATTATGTGCTGTCAAGTCGGACCTGATTCACAGCGACCCCTCCTTGGGTTTCTGAGGCAGTATCACTAGTTTGCCCAACCTTCCTTCCGAGGAGTGGCTGGTGGGTTTGAACCACCAGCCTTCTGGTTAGCAGTCAAGTGCCTTAGGCACTACGCTACCAGAGCTCCCGCAAAAATACCCTAAGAAGTAAAAAAACAAAAAATTATCCTAATTGTGTTTTTTGCAAGTGTTACCATTTATTACTAGAAATATAAAATCATTATTGGTTATGTTTTGACACCCACTGAATTTATATTTTTTACTTTAAGGAAAGGTTTCAAGTATTGTGTTTCCCTAAAAGAAATACTATGTTTGATATTTTTGGTAATTCTTGCATATAATCATGTATGATTTTCATCGTTGGAAAAGGGTATTTAAAAATGTCATATGCTATACTAATTTTATAAATAAATGTAAACACAAATCTTTCTTTTAATAAGGTCTCACACCAGGAATTTTCAAAAATGAAACAATCTAACAATGAAGCTAATTTAAGAGAAGAAGTATTGAAGAATTTAGCTACTGCATATGACAACTTTGTTGAACTTGTGGCTAATTTGAAGGAAGGCACAAAGGTATCAAGTACATAAAAATAAACAGTAGCTAACTATTTATAGATGTGAGAATATGGGTTTGGAGATGTTAATTGGTGTTTCCAGCCTCTGATTTATTAGCTTTAATCTCTTTTAACTCTTGTGAGTAAGATTAGCGAAGTTTTAATGAACATGGTTACATTTCATGTGAACTTTTGAAGAATATTTCACCAGGTAGAAAAGGGATATATGGTATAGGCATTCTAGGTAGCAGGAATTAGCACAGAAGTAGCAAAAGCCAGTGATACTTCTTTAGGGGTTTAAGAAGCTGATCAGTTTGAGTAAATTATGAGGGAATTGGGGTAGTGAAAGCTGATCTGTGGTTGGGAAGGAAGGGCGTGGCTTTCACATTCTTTGCTGGGGTTTGGATGATTGGATAGATTTGTTGCCTTACTATTTACTTACTAAATATGTTTTAAGTATTTTCTTGACTTGTTCTTCATGGAAGTTTAGGAGAATGTTTTATTTTTTAAATGGATTTCTTTTTAAGGGAACAAATGATTTTTAAGTATTTTAGATATAAAATTTCTATATTGATTATTCAATAAAGTTATTTTGATGTAGATATAGTAGGTATACTGCAAAGCCCGTTGAAGAAGAGAAGGTAGAAATATTGTAAAACTTTCCAAATAGAATAGTAAAATACCATTTTGGTTTGGTTTAAGATGCTTTTTTTAAAAATAGATAAACCAAGAAATTTCTCCAGAGAGCCTTTGGAAATTCTGTTAAGGATATCTGAAATGATTCCTGAATTTCTGAAGTCTGTGCAAATCTGATCCTTCCCTTTAAATAGGCTTAGTGTCTTCATTAAGATAAAGTAGTTGACTTTTCTCTAGGAATTGAGAATACATTCAAGATCTTAACTTGTTGATGTTTAGTTTTTGGTTAACATGTTCTTTTCAAAGAATTTTGTTTTTATGTTCTTTAAGAATCTTACATCATATTTAATACTAAGTTTTTTGAGTTAATAATTGGTAACTTTGTGTCTCATACAGAGGATTTCCATTCTTCAGCTTTAACCACTTGATAAATTAACTTTAGATGGTGTTCCTCCCTAGATTAAAAATTATTCTGGTTTATTACTTATCTTTGTTCTTTGCTTGTAGTTTTACAATGAGTTGACTGAAATCCTGGTCAGGTTCCAGAACAAATGCAGTGATATAGTGTTTGCACGGAAGACAGAAAGAGATGAACTCTTAAAGTAAGTTAGTTTGTGTATCTAATTGTACTTAAAGTAGTAGTATTATAAAAAAATCATATATGGAAACTTTTGGTGAATTTGGCATCATGAGCAGCAGTTTCCTTCCATTTCTCCTGGGTATTTTACAAAGCAACAAGCCCCATGATCTGGGAATGAAAGACTTAGAAGGGGTAGAAGCTATAGATGTAGGAAGTACAGTGGGGTCACAGAAATAATAACAAAATAGCTCAGGTGACAAATCTTAGAAAATGCTCACAATTTACCTTGAAATGGCAAATGTAGATTCCTTCAATGAAGCCGGAGGTACAGAAGAACATGGAGAAGACAAGGTGTATAGCTCAGAAAATATCAGCAAAACCACTGTTTGAAGGAGCCTTCTGAGAAATGTTGGGTCAGGAACATGTGATTCATTACATACTGAATAATCAATAAGGAGTTGGCACAGCATTGTTACAAAGGTACTACATTTATAAAAGTGAGAAAAAGGATAAAATTTAATAAAACTAATAGATAAAGAACATACCAGTATAATACTGGTACAGAACAGATGAAATCTTGAGGAAACATTTCACCATGAATTTAAAAAACAAAAACACCCCACAAAAATGCAAGCTAGCAATCACTTAAGGCCACACCAGAAAGTGAGCATTCAGGAAATGCTGAGAAAGCTGGAGGGTATAAAATGTAAGGTGTCTGCAAAAACGACAAGGAGGCCACATGTTCTGACCTCTAACCCTACAAGGGGAAGGCAGGATTACCAGCAGTAACCCAAGGCCTATTACTGCAAGGCCAGACATGCTGCCTCCCTCCAGCCCTTTCACCAACCGTTCCTCCCAAGGCACCCACCACCTCTCTCCTGGGTTCGATAATTCACTGCAGTGGCCACACAGAACTCACAGATTATGGGGTATATTAGGGAAGCACCAAGCTACAACTCAAGTTCAAGAAAAATGCTCAGTCTCTCTCCCAGCCCACCGTCACTCGGCCAACAGTCTCTCACAGTCTCTTTCCCAGCAGCACTGGTCCCTCGGTGTCTCACTCAGCAATGCGTGTCTCTTGCGTCTCTTTCCCAGCAACACGTGTCTCTTTCAGGGGTGCGTGTCTCTTTCGGCAGCAAGTCTTCCTCAACCAGCAGTCAGAGAGAGAGAGTTCTGCCTCTAGGAGGCCTCCTTTTGAGCCCCGCCGGGTGGTCAAACTAGCCAATCATGGCATCAGAACTCTAAGCACCTGAGAGAGAGTGGGCACCTCCCAGAACATTATATTGTGCCACGCCCAACAGAAATACTCCACTTGGATAACATTTACAATCAGCTCCTCAGTTGCTCATTCCACCACTGAGTTTACAATGACTTATGGGTAGAAAAGCCATACTAAGTAATTTACTACACTGCAGTGTCAGAATTAAGTAAAGAAGTAAAAAAGAAGAATAAAACCATCACAGACAAAGGGAGACTAGACACTGAAGGAAACACAGGAACATAGAGAATTGGAATGAGGAAATCAAAATGAAACCAGCGTAAAGAAAGAAGTTAAAGGGATTGCAGAGAAGCTAGGCAAATACAGGCAAAATCACAATCCCCTCAGAAGAAAAACCTTTGAAAACAGTAAACAAAACAAATGTTTAGTGTTACTCAAGAAAATTTTCCTAAAATAAGTGAAAGCTTATTGAAAGGATATAGCATATGGTAGGGAAAAGTGACCAACATCTGTCAACACTTTAGATATATAAGGTATTAGCCTTTAAAGATAATGGCAGATCACATCACTTTATAAAATTGTGAAAAAATTAGGATGGCAGCATTGCATGCCAAAAGAGAGTAGAATGATTGCTGTAAGAATTTAAGGAAACGACATAGGGGTCAAGGATTTACTATCCACTTAAGCTGTCCTTCAAGTATAAAAGCCATATTATTTTCATTAGTAATGTGCATGAAGAATTCAGGGAATATTATACCCGTAACCCCTTAGTGCCTAAGGCACTTCACTGCTAACCAGAAGGCTGGCGGTTTGAACCCACCAGCCACTCCTCGGAAGGAAGGTTGGGCAATCTACTTCCATACTGATAGTGCCTCGGCAACCCAAGGGGGGTCGCTATGAGTTGGGGCCGACTTGACAGCATATAACAACAACAATAAGCCCTTCTTGAACCCTTTAGTCAGCTGGACTTTTACTCATTTCTTTGTTCACATTTAAACAGTTTCCAAAAAGTAGAAGCTATCCAGAAACTACCTATCTCTACTCGAAGAAGGAGCAGGCCCAGTTGTATTCACAGAGTATTTCTATCAAACGTTTAAAAAGCAGGTAATTAGAATGCTTTTTAAATAGTTTTAGAAGGAGCTCTGGTGGCATGGTGCCTAAAGCATTTGACTGCTAACCAGAAGGTTGGCAGTTCAAACCCACCAGCTGCTCTACGGAAGGAAGATGGGGCAGTCTACTTCTGTAAACCCAGTGGGGGTTGATATGAGTCGGAATTGACTTGCATTAATCTTCTTGATAACAAATCCTGACATTAGAACAGAAGAAAACACAATCTTCAGACCAGTTTCAGTCATGAATATGGATGCAAAAATCCTAAATAAAATACTTGACAGCGGTATTCACCAGTATGTTAAAAAAGAATCACAACCAAGGAAGGTTTACTCGTAACTAGTGCAGTGATTGTTTCAGCATTGGTGCATCTAAGAA
>NW_006921805.1:4574135-4575990 GCF_000298275.1 Orycteropus afer afer
ATATATATATATATATAACTATATATATATAACTTGCTTGCCACTTATTTTTGTAAATAAAGTTTTACTGCAACACAGCCATGGTTATTTATGTATTGTCTATGGTTGCTTTCATGCCACAAGAGCAGAGTTGAGTAGTTGTGATAGAGACCCTATGCCTTCAAAGCCTGAAATATTTATTCTAGCCTTTTACAGAACACGTTTTGCCAACCCCTGGTGTAAATCATTTTCTTGTCCATGATAGATGACTTTCTGGTTAGAATGTGAGTTCTCCATTTAAGTCTTCATTTTACAACAGGCTAGCATAACTATCATTAGAATTTTATAACATAATAGAAATGCATGGCTCAGGAGGAATTTCAAATTTCTTAGATTTTCAAATATGTTAAACTTCAAATATCTAGCTTGAATATTAGGTTTGCATGTGTGTTTCTGTTTTTAAAATGTCAACAAAATCAGTTCTAGAACAGTGGTAAGCTTGTTAAATGTTTACCGCTCAGTGGTTGAAGGGTGAATGAGTGATGGAAAATTAGACCAAGTGGTCTTATCATTAGCTTTTTTTTTCTGTTGTTAAAATTATTGTTGTTAATTCTCAGGGTCTTAATTCTTTAAAACATTTTTTTTTTAAATTGAATCTAGTGTACACAAGAAAAGAATACTTATGTGTATGTACCAAACCAAAAAAGAAAAAGAAAAACTCACTGCCGTCAAGTTGGATCCGACTCACAGCGACCCCTCCTTGGGTTTCAGAGGCAGTATCACTATGGAAGTAGACTGCCCAATCTTTCTTCCAAGGAGTGGCTGGTGGGTTTGAACCACCAGCCTTCTGGTTAGCAGTCCAAATATCTTAGGCCCTATGCCACCAGAGCGCCCGTGTGTGGCTCAATTTGCCACAAACTGAGCGCACCCATGCAGCTTTCTCTTTAGATCAATATACAAAGCATTCTCAGCACCCAGACATTACTCTCTCCCGTGAGGGCAACCCCTATCCTGACGCGTGAGAGCAAAAATTAGTTTCTTGTTTTTGTACTTTATATAAATTGAATCATACAGTATATACTTGTTTTGGTTACCTTGTGCCATTCTGACAAGAGAATACCACAAATGGGATGGATTTAACAAACAGGAGTTTATTCTTATAATTTGGAGGTTTTAAGTCTGAGTTCCGAGTGCTAGGCTCTTGGGGCTGCATGAAAGCCTCTTAATCTTGGGCTTTAGTTCTGCCTCCTGCTCCTGGCCCACTGAAGCTGGAGGCTTTTCTTCACTCAGCTGCTGGCTGCTGAGGCTGACAAACCCATCCATGGTTGACAAGTAACAAGGCACAGTCCAATATTACCAAACCACATGGCACACCATTAATTCAAGTCCATCAAAAGTCCCAAGATCAGTAGGGTCTGGCAGGCTGCTAAACAATGACTTGGCTACGTGGAGGGTTCAAGCGTGCCATAAGCTAGAGACCATTCCCAAAGCTGTTTCTTATATACAAAAAGCAGACCCCATTTGTAAAGCTGCTATTCAGCTGCTCAGAGTAGATTCCACCATGGAGTTGATAACCAGTCTCATCATGGGGAATACTACATCCAGCTGCCCAGCCACTCATCCAGGCCCAACCAAGTTGACACACAAACTTGACTACCACAGTACATCATTACCTGTCACTCAGCTTATATTTGTGTGATATCGCCATTTCATTGTGTGTAGTTGAAGATCTTTTTTATTCTCATTTCTATATATTTCCTTGTGTGACTATACTACAGGTTATTTATTTGTTCTATCATTGAGTATTAGAGTAGTTTCTACTTTGGGATTGGTGTAAATAGTGCTGGCATGAATTTTTTTTTTTTTTTTTTTTTTT
>NW_006921805.1:4591297-4601957 GCF_000298275.1 Orycteropus afer afer
GTGCACTGGAGAAGAATGTATATTGTGCTGCTGTTGGGTGAAGTGCTCTATAGATGTCTATAAGGCCAAGTTGGTGGATTGTATTGTGTAGCTCTTCTGCATCTTTGTTGAGTTTCTTTCCAGTTGTTCTATCTTTGTTTGACACATTTCTTACTCTCACTTTAACTTACTCTATGAAAAATTTACTTTTTTCCCTAGTCTTCAGAAACAGAGTAACATTATTTTAATAGGAAGGAGGAAACTATAACTTAGGCCTAATCCAGAACAGAAATGTATTATTTTTAAAAATGTAGTTATTGTTGTTTTGGGCCCATTTTCTTTGTTTCATGTGTGAAGAAGGAAAAAGAAAAGAAAAAGACCTGGTATTATATAAAACCAAACTCTTTCTCATTGAGTCAGTTCTTACTCATAGGGCCCCATGGAACAGAAGAGAACTGCCCCATTGGGTTTCCAGGCTGTAATTTTTATGGAAGCAGATTACCAGGTCTTTTTTTGTGGAGCCACTGGTGGGTTCAAACTGCCAACCTTTTGGTTAGCAGCCATGAATTTAACCAGTGCACTACCAGGGCTTCTTGTGGTATTATACATGTCTTGGTATTTTTATTGTGTTCATTTTTAACATTTTTGTCTTTAATAAGGGACTTGCAACAAAGCATTGCCAGAGAACCCAGTGCTCCTTCAATTCCTACACCTGCATATCAGTCCTCTCCAGCAGGGGGACATGCGCCAACTCCTCCAACTCCAGCGCCAAGAACCATGCCGGTTAGTAAGCAAATAAATGTTCAAAATGCAAATTTTACGTTAGTGACAGCTTACTTTCTCTAAGGATACAGCAGACTTCTGTGGTGGAAAGATCTGGTGGTTACCACCTTTATCAAGCAACCAGTCTTCTCATTACTAACATTAAGTGCTTTGAAATGTTTTGCCACATGAAGACCACCACGGCATCACCCACAAATTCCTGTCAAAAAATGTTTAAACTGAATGTAATCAAGCCTTTAAAGATTTCATTTTTCATCAAGTTCAGTGATAAAAGTTAAACAGTGCCATTGAGAAATAATCGGACAAATCTGTGTGCCACCTGGCTTGGTGTTCATTGTGATAAATGGGGAAACTTGAATGTGGAGTGGTTACTCAGTGATAATAAGGAGTAATTGTTAATTTTATGGCAAAAATGGTCTTGTGTTTATATAGGAGAATATCCTTATTTTTAGGATTTGTGTGCTGAAGTCTTTAGGGCTAGTGTCATTAAGTCTGCAACTTATTTTCAAATGGTTCTGCAAATATAAGGTAGATAACTATATGGATATAAGTAGATAAAGCAAATATGGCAGAATGTTAAGTACTAAATTTAATTGGTAGATATTAAGTTTTTAGGTATTTGAAATTTTTCATATAGAAAGTTTGGTGGGGAGGGGTTACCCAACCATTGTGGGAGCAGTAATAAGCAGTAAGGGATTAAATATTAGGCATAAGAAAAAGAGCAGTGGCTGTGGATTATTTGCACATTGGAGAATTATGTCTCAACTATGATAAATTTCTAGAGCAAGCCAACATTTAAGAATGGGAATTAGAAATAATTAGGTTGCATTCTTGAGTTCCTCCTATGTCCTCATTTATTTTAATTAATAGCAATTTGAGAGAAACATGAAACATTTTGTGGTAAATGCTGCCTTTTTCTTACAGCCTGCTAAGCCCCAGCCCCCAGCTCGGCCTCCACCTCCTGTGCTTCCTGCAAATCGAACTCCTTCTGCCACTGCTCCAGCTCCAGCTCCGGCTCCGGCTCCGGCGACTACTGGGATCACTGCATCAGCTCCATCACAGACCCCTGGGTCAGCTCCCCCTCCCCAGGCCCAGGGTCCCCCCTATCCAACCTATCCAGGATATCCCGGGTAAGGCTTAAAGCATTGTATGATCCAGTTATTTGGATTTGGCCAATGTTGTTTCTTGCTCTGGTTAATCTTTTAAAACAAGATTATCTCCTCCTTAAATGGAGGTGTCATGAATGAATGTGAGTAAGCTAAATTGTCTGCTTATCCAGAAATACATGTTATAGTTGCTTATTTAGGAGCTCTGGTAGCATAGTGCCTAAAGGCACTTAACTGCTAACCAGAAGGCTGGCGGTCCAAACCCACCAGCCATTCCTCGGAAGGAAGATGGGCCAATCTACTTCCGTAGTGATACTGCTTCGGAAACCCAAGGAAGGGTCGCTATGAGTAGGGTCCGCCTCGACAGCACATAACAACAACAACAGTTGCTTATTTAAGTAGTTGAGTAACCATTTCCCAGGCTTTAAAATTTTATTTAATAGTTTTTTTTTATTTTGACACATAGGCTTATATTAAACCCATCTCTTACGTATAGAATTCAGTATGTAATTCCTTAGTTGTCGATTCTAGGTTGTTTTTCTGAACATAGTGTAGCAAGACTGATGAAATCCTGTTTGTTGTTGTTGTTGTTGTTAAGTGCCGTCGAGTCGTTTCCGACTCATAGCGACCCCATGCACAGCAGAACGAAACACTGCCCGATCCCATGCCAGCCCCACAATCCCTGCTATACTTGATCCCATCATCGCAGCCACCGTGTCAATCCATCTCGTTGAAGGCCTCCCCCTCTTTCGTCAACCCTCCACCCTACCAAGCATGACATCCTTCTCCAGGGAATGGTCCCTTCTTACAACATGACCAAAATAGGTGAGACGAAGTCTGGCCGTTCTTGCTTCCAAGGAGCATTCTGGCTGCACTTCCTCCAGGACAGATCTGTTAGTTCTTTTAGCAGTCCATGGTACTTTCAGCATTCTTCGCCAGCACCACAACTCAAAAGCATCAACTCTTCTTCGGTCTTCCTTATTCATTGTCCAGCTGAAATCCTGTTTATATATCTGTATTTTGAAATCTTGGTATTCTGATAAATTGCTTAACAGAAATTTATCTAAAGGTGGAAATACGCCTTTTCAAAGATTAACTTTCTTTGTGGTGTTTTCCCCCCCATTCTTAATAAATGCTTTACTACCTTTTAAGATGTACCAAACATTCTGTCTTTCAAATATTTGAGTTTTATAAACAGTAAAATTTTTGTACATTACAGTGAATCTTATGGATAAGGAAATATATTTATTACTTTTACCACTTTAAAATGAAGAATTTCCATTTTTGTTTCTTGCAAATTCATAGATAAATATGTATTTACAGTTAATAGTTAAATGGTTAGTTTTACTTCTTTTAACAATACTATTTTCTGGATGGTATTAAATACTTGATATGCTTTTATTTTAATTAGTAACAGTATAGGATTACTCTTCTTAGTAGTTACCTTGAAACAGCTCTTTTTTCTCTTACCGTAGACTATAAAATAAAGAATGGCTTTCTTTAAAAAAATTGGTTTTAGAATAAGTATGCTTCATTTTCTAGCATTTGATTTACAATACAGATTTTCTTTTTCTCTTTTCCCCATCAGGTATTGCCAAATGCCCATGCCTATGGGCTATAATCCTTATGCGTACGGCCAGTATAATATGCCGTATCCTCCAGTATATCACCAGAGCCCTGGACAGGCTCCCTACCCGGGACCCCAGCAGCCTTCATACCCCTTCCCTCAGCCCCCACAGCAGTCTTACTATCCACAGCAGTAATATATCTGCCCAGAAGCTCAGCTGGTTCAGTTCGAAGGGAAAGAAATACCAAACCTGCAATAAGTATACTAAACTCTATGCTCTGGTTAATATAATATACTCTACTGAACGTGGTGTATAATTTTTGTCGGCAGTGAAAAGCTGAAAGCTGTGCTCCAGTTTCACATTTGATCGCACATGTGAGATTTGCTGCTGTTGCAGTATAAACACTAGGTATAATAGGTTTTGAAATAAATTACGTTACCATTCATAAAAGTTGAAAATGAGAAATTAAACCTGCAAGTGAAACAATTGAAACTATTCTTCTTTCTATATAAGATATGGTTGGGATGTCGGATACTTATATGATATTTTAAGTACTGATATTCAGGAATACTAAGTTTTCTTTCTCTTTCAGTTTATTGATTTGGTTTGATTTCCATTTATGCTATTTTGAGTAATCAAGGCATTGTAAATCTTATAATTTAAAAATAAATTACTTACGAACAGTTGTTATCGTTATGTTTTGTCATTATTCTCATGACTGTCTAATGTCTTTCCAGTATTAGTCTCTCATTTTTTATGTACATAAGTTAAACAGATACTGTGCTGAAGTGCATGAGTAGTGTAAGTTAATAGTCAGGCTCAAGGCAAACCAAAAGAATAGTACCATAATTTATCTTTCTATGCTGATTATGAATGTTTGACATTTCTTTTAAAAAGTCTTAAAATGTGGACGATACACACAATTGCTACCAAAGATTCTTCAAATAAATATACAAATATGTATATTTAATGTTTTATTGTTAGCTTCTCCAAGAAATTGATACAAATTCTGGTAATACTTCCTTTAATTTTCATTTTTTTCTCATAATCACGGTTAAAATAAATACATGTCATTGACAATACTGTCTAATGTAATGGAATTGTTTGAAGAAAATTAAGCTGTACTTGTCTTTTCCTTTCTTCCACCTAACTGTCATAACTTACTAACATTTAATGCACAATGTGTATGAATAGATCTAAGCCCTTTCATTTTTATGCTACTAAAAGATTGGACTATTTTATAATTCAGGGAGCATGCAAAACAATTGTTTGGGAACATATGCTGATTCTGGAATAGGCTGTGATTTTAACAGTAATTGCTGCTGTTAGCGTATCTAATCACTGTATAAACCTCAGTAAAAATAATGAAGACATGCATCATGGAATGAGATAACGAGAAAGTAGTGAGTTATCTAACATCACAGTGGGATCTGTTCTGTGTGAACTACATTTGTGAACACATTAGGCATATGAGCAGATTGTCAATGAATCCATTTTTGTTTATTTTTTGAGTTTTAATCCCGGCCTGTTCTTTCATTATTGTTTCATTTCAGTGATACTGTTACTTGAGCCACTGTTGTTTTCTTTGACGGTTTGGATTTATATATATTTTAAATGTTTGACTGAAGGTATGATTGTAAAAGGGAGTAATTGGTTTAAAAATACGTGTATATTTTTAGAAAAATCTTATTTTGTTGTATGTAGAAAACTTGAAGGCATGTTACTTCAATATAAATGATCTTTGATTATGTGGAATATTGAAATTAATTTAAAGTCCAGTAGTTAAATCTTGGCAACAATGCTTTTCTACATATTGCTAAGTTTTAATAATACGGATTCATCGAAGTATGACATGGTCTTATTTGACTTCTGTATAAATGGCATTTAAGTTCTACATTCTTACTATTCACCTTATCATATACTAACATAAGAAACTCAGTTTGGGATATTCCAAATTGCTAGTTTATAATTCTTACTAATGCAGAAAAGAATAAAACAAAACTGGCCTGAATATTCTCTTGGGGAAAGAGGGCACTAAAGAAAAGGGTAAGTGCATCGGAGGGCCGAAAGAGAAGTTCTAAGGCCATTTAGCCCATTCCCCATGGTAAGCTAGGCCTGCTCCTAGAGAGCTAAAGGAGATCACTTAGAAGCTCTAGGGAAGGAGTTCCATGGCTGCCTGTGACAGCCTCTCTTAGCATGTCTGACTCCTCAACTCTGCTAGCAAAACCTTTTTGATGCAGAAGTCCAGACCCATTCCCTCTTGTCAGTTCGCTCACCCTTTAGGTAGTTGAGGATACTTTTTTTGGGTAACCCATGTCTAGGTACAAATGACCAAGTTTCCACAGCACTTCATTGTTGGGCCTATCTTGATAGGCATATCTAGTTTTGAAAAGATGGCTCATGGAGGGAAGCTTTCTTTATGTTATTTTATATTCTTGTTAAGGAGCTCTGGTGGTGCCATGGTTAAGCACTTGGCTGCTAACTGTAAGGTCAGCAGTTCGAACCCACCAGTTGCTCCATGGAGGAAAGATGAGACAGTCTGTTTCCATAAGCCCCATGGACAGTTCTACTCTGCCCTATATGGTCACCGAGAGTGGAATTGACTTCTCAGCAATTTTTTTTTTCCTGTAAAGGAGAAAAAGCCCTCGCTGAGATAGTTTGTTACTGAACTTGTGTATTCTTTACTTAGCTTTCTATCTAACACAAATACCCAAAACAAGTTGTTATGCATGGTGCTATTTATTTGGAGGTAGGAGGAAGGTGTCACTCTGGTTCAGGTATATTGTGTACATGTTTATAGTTAGTTTTTGATTATCTTCCTAAAGAAAGGAAACTATTCCCAGACCTTTTATGTTGGGTCTTGGAATACAATTTTAAAATAGATTATACATCAAGGAATGGAACTCTGCATAGAGGCCCTAGTTGGTAATGAGGAAGATACTGTCCAGCTTCTCGTATTCCATATTCTTGGTGGGAAACAGATGGGCCTCACTTCTCAGTCTGGTGTAAAGTGCTGTTCTAAAGAGAGCTACTCCTTTGCCCCTTATTTTTAATTTCTTAGTTAGGAAAAATAGTACGTTGCTGCAAGCCAGCCAATCTTTATTAAATATCCCTGAACCTCTGTTCCCAGCTTCTTTCAATTATTATTTCCTCCTACAAATCTAAATAGAGAAAAAAAGGATGAGATTCATGGAGCCATGTATCCTTAACGCTTCATCTCAGTTAGCCTTTTCAGTTACATTTAAAAAAATGTTTCCACTAGAGGTTTACAGTTTGCAAAAGTGCTTTCTACACATTTCTAATTTTGTAAATGTAATAAAATAAAATTTGTTAAGTAGATTTCAGTTTGCTAATGAGGAAATTTTTTCTTTTCAGGTCAGTATATCTTGAATCTTGCTATAAAATGTAGTGGCATCTCATTTTTAAAACTTGCAATTATCAATTATTAGTTGATTCACAGTGCAGATCAGGATTACAAAGTAGGAAACAATGCTATAGTGTTATAACTGCTGGTTTAAAAATAGACTTTAGAAATAAGTGGTTGATTATAAGATATACATGAAAAAGTAAAGAAGGAGAAATTATATTTTTAAAGAAAAGAGAATATTCAGGCTTTATTTCTGGTATGAAGTTTATATTTTTTAAAAAATCCTATATTATCACACCAGAGATTTTAGATTCTTTTCTGGTTACAAACATTGCTGGTAGTTGGATTATATTTTTACTGTATTCATTTCTCTTAGGGGGAAAATTGTAAAGAAAAAGGTTCCAGATGAATGTATCCTAGAAATAAAAGTTGAAGATTCTTACTTCCTTGGAGTATGAATTCTTATTTTAAGTGTTTATCCTTAGCTTTATAAGTTTCCAAAATTTCTTTGAAAAATGTTTGTTGGGAAAGAAAATACCCATTTTAACTAACTGCATGCAACTATTTAAGGAAGACAACTTGTGTAAATGTTTTCTTAATAGCTGTCAGCCTATAATTTAATCGTATGGATAGACTGGTTTTCATTCCTTTAAGATTTGATCCAATCTTTCAGATGAATAATCCTCTTCAAGTGCCTTTTTTTTTAAATTACTGAAAATGATCAGGAAGATTACCATCATACTCAGTCGATCAGGAAGGGGAGGGGGATGGTGAAACGTGTTCATCTTTTTTAGACATTCATGTATTTTTTTTTCTTCCTCAAAAAAAAAAAAAAACTGCCATAGAGTTGGATCTGATTCATAGCAACCCCTCCTTGGGTTTCGAGGCAGTATTGCTACGGAAGTAGATTACTCAACCTTCCTTTCTCCCATATTTAGGTCACATGTAACTGCTTTATTATGTAGCTGATAATACTCAAGTTTTACTAGAAAATATGTTGATTTTGTGTATCTGTCAAGTCTGTTGAATGAATGCGCTTCAGGAAATGAGTCAATAGTCTGATAATTCCTTTTATATACTAACTATAACAATTGAGCATAGTTCAGTATCTTTTTGGTGTTCATTTGTCTGGCATCTGGGTTGGAGAGTGTAAAGGATTAAGTGAGGGATTTGGGAACCAGATGAACAGGATAACAGACCAGTGGGACCCAAGGGACCATCCCTGGAATTTGGGTTCTGCTGAAGCCTAAATGGAGGGCGTCTGTGAAGCTGTGCTTACTTACACTGCTTGGGAATGACTTACCAGCAGATATGAGCAGCCCTTGGGAATTTTAAGAACTCCAGCGCCTGTGCCAGACTGCAGGCCACAGCCAACCAGATGTAGGTGGCACAAGCACTTGGTCTGCCTTTTCTCCTTGTTGGCACTCCTGCTTTCAGGAGACCCTGATTTCCCTGAATTCTGTGGCCCTCATAGACTTTCTTAAGAGTTGCCTAAGTTCCGTGCAACTAATGAAGCAAGTGATACAGGTGGATAAGGTAAACTCTCCTGTTAACCATTATGTCTTTTAAGTTCTATATTTTCAACTGATTCAGGCTTTGCATATTTTGAAGCCGTTCCACTCAAATTCATATCAGTTACATCTTTACTGTGAACATGAGATGACCTTTTTTCTATTCTGTTTGCCCCTTGTAATATATTTTGTTACTAATATCACCACCCTTTTTGTTTACATTAGCAGATTCTCTAATTTTTACTAAGTGTACCTTGGTTTTAGATATTTAGATTTGGTTATTTGATCTAATCTGATTTTTTAAAATGATAATCTAACAAATTTAACCAATTTGTAATTTTGTTAAAACTGTATGTGATATTTTGCCGTTTGTCTGATATAAACCTTTTGTGCTTTCTATTTCCTTTTCTTGTCGTTTGTTGCTCTGCTTGATTATGTTTTCTAATGATTTGGAACAATTTTTGAGAGCATTAGTAGACTATTTTCTTTCCACCTATCCTGGGCCAAATCTTTAGTCTTTAAAGTTGTGTCATTATTTTTACATTATGCATCTCTGATTGTAATTGTTGACTTTGCATTCAGTTTTACATTACTCACCTTATAAAAACTATTTAAACAGAGTCTCTTATAACACAGGAAGAGCTGGCCCTCTTTTCCCTTCCCAGGGTGGCCTTTGAACATTTAGGAGGTTAGGTCTTGTCTGTTTTCCATCCATCTTCCTCTGCCCCTCCAGCTTTTTGGGCTTCTCTGTTGACAGTTAGCAGCTATGATTCCAGATAAGGGTCCAGCAGGTCAACACTGCCTTTCTCCACTGGAGCCTGGAAGAAGGGATGAAGAAGAACTGTCAGCCTTACCAGCCCTACCACAGTAGACTTGACAGCATTATATATTCCTTTTTTAAAATTCATTTACTTACAGGTAATACAAGCATATGGTACAAAATTCAAAAGATACAAAAAGGTGTGTGGTAGGAAGTATCCGTCTTTTCCTCTCCCCCTCCAATGACCTAGACTGCCTCATTGGAGACTTTGTGTTACCAGCTCCCACAGAGCTCGATTGTGTTTATGTTTTTCATCTCCCTCAAGCAGGTGGGTTGTGACCTGTGGAAGGGATACTGTGGATTGTGACAGTTGATCTAAAACCAAAATCTGCCCTGGATTCTTTCACAGAGGCCAAGGACTGCATTTTTAGCTGGAGACCTCTGAAAGTTAATTTTTCATTCATTCATTCAGCTACACTTGACTTTAGTAACAGTAATGACGTGTGTGAGTAATCACTAATACCTAATCTGATCTATGCTTTGTGTTTTTTCCTTAATTATCTGGAACATGTATCATAATTTTTGACATATTTTAGACCAATATTTAAGTACTTTTCAGCAAGATAACTTTTTGGATCAGAAAATAGCTGCACCTAAAGAGGAAGCAAAAAGCACAACCACATTAATTTTCTTTCAACAATGTGGTAGCAGAATAGCCCAAAGATGAGGGATTAGGTCTGCGTCCTCATCCTCAGGACCTGTGGATATGACAGGTTACAAGGTAAAGGGGAATTAAGAGTGCATAAGAAATTAAGGTTGCTAATCAGATGGTGTTAAAATAGGGATAGAACCCGGCTGGAACGGCACGATCCTGAAGCTCCACTTCCAGGACAGACTGGCAGCGGCGCATGGCCCCGCGGTTCCACCACTTGGCACGGGACACCCGCAGACATCAAGGCCCGACAAGCAAAAGCCCGGCCTATTGCCCAATGCCTTGGAGGCCCGACCTACATAGTACGGTGCCCTATACCGCGGCACCACAGCAAAGTACGCGCAGGCAGGGGCTTGAATTTGGAAGAGCTGAACATGGCAGGCATGCGGGAATACCGATACTATCCATCCGGGGAGGCGGAACAACCTACCGAGTCCCTCAAAAGCCGCGTGCACCGACGTCAAGCTCAACTTTCTCCGCCTCCAGAAGGGAGACGGCCCTCAGGAAGAACTCCAGCGGGCAGTTCCGCTGAGGGGACAGGTGTTGCCCACACGGAATGTCTACAGGGAGAAAGCCCAGGTCAACATGAGAAGACTGCAAGGCTTTTACCAGTCTCTGCCTGGCCCGCGCCAACACCTGGCTCTTCGGGATCCCGGCAAGGAAGGGCAAGGAGGCCACAGAGCAAATGGGGAGAAAAAGTAAACCCGTATACGCAACGCACTGCAGTCGAGTCGAACCCAACTTATAGCTACTCCTCCCTGGGTTTCCGAGGCGGTATCACTACGGACCAGAAGGCTGGCGGTTCAAACCCACCAGCCACTCCTCGGAAGGAAGGTTGGGCAATCCTACTTCCGTAGTGATACTGCCTCGGAAA
>NW_006921805.1:4602057-4652590 GCF_000298275.1 Orycteropus afer afer
GGGCAATCCTACTTCCGTAGTGATACTGCCTCGGAAACCCAAGGAGGGGTCGCTATGAGTCGGGGCCGACTCGACGGCACATAACAACAACAACAACAATCACTACGGAAGTAGATTGCCCAACCTTCCTTCCAAGGAGTGGCTGGTTTGAACCGCTAGCCTTCTGGTCAGCAGTCTAATAGCCGTCAGCGCTAAGCCACCAGAGCTCCCAGACTTTTATAAGAGCCCTCAAATAAGAAGGCAGCAAACCGCCAAAAAAAAGGGGTGTGTCTGTGTGTGTGTGTGGAGAAATAATCCTGAATTGTGAGTCCTTGTGTGTCTAAATGGTTTTCGCACTTCCATGGCAACTGTTACCCTCAGTGTAATCACAGGGGTCCTTAAAAGTGTAAAAGAGAGGCAAAAGAGGGAGAACCAGAGGGATGGCACTCTGGGAAGGACATGGACTGACGCTGCTGATTTTGAAGATGGAGAAATGGGGCCATGAACCAAGGAAAGCTGGAAGCTCTAGAAACTGGAAAGGGTAAGGAAACATTGTCTCAGATTTCAGAAGGAAAACTACTACCACACTACTTTGGTTTACACTTCCTTTGTACAGCATTCCCTCAGAGTTCCCAAGCTAACATAGTATTTCCCTTCCCAAAATGCCTTGTAATAGGTAATGAAACTGGTGTGGAAAGAGAATGATATGAAGACCCTCTTTGAGAAAGCAAAACATGAAATAAGAAAGTTAATCTTCCTTTAGGAAACATGCTCTTTCCTTAAAAGAAAATGAAACCTTTATAGCAAAACATGTACCTTTTCAACATTTTTAACATATACAGACACAATTCATCATGTTGTGTATATATTTGACTTTTGGTGCAGTCTTTACCAATTTCTCATTTCCTCCTGTAGTCAATACCTGTTCTGTTTCATTGATATCATGATAGCTGCTTTATTTTACTTAATAGTTTCTTGCTCAACATCAACTACACATTTTACTAGTTCCGGGCACCTTGCTGACTCTTTAAATGATGATGATGACTTAACAGAAGGGTCACCTAGTTGTAGAGAAGTTGAGCAAGTTCTTATCCAGGGTCACAAGGCTGGGGTTCTGGTCTCCTTCACCTGATCACCTTTGATCTTGGGTGCTGCTCCTGCTGTTGCTGCTGCTAAAATTAGCTAGCGTTTATTGAGCCCTTACCTTGTTCCAAGTCCTCTTTTAAGCATTTTACATCCATTAACTTCATTTAGTCAAGCAGTGACTTGTGAGGTGCTTAGTAATTTTAATCCCCATTTTTCAGGAGATGAAACAGGGCACAGAAAGGTTGAGTTCCTGCAGCTGGCGTGTGAGGGAGCTGGGGATCGACTGAGGTGAAAAGTTAGAGCATTTCTAAAGTTTCTCTTGCTGCTTCTTGGAGTGTTTGTTTCTTGAGACATCATTTGTTCCCAGTCTTCCATCCATCTTTATCTTCCGAATCATTAAAAATTATATGTTGAGACACCACTTACTATGCTAGGTGCTGGGGGTACAGTTGTGCCCTCAAGGAATTTATATTGCCCTCAAGGAGGACAGAGAGAAAATGAAGTAGGACTAACAGATAGGTTTGAAGGAGAATACGTATTAAGATGTAGGAGTTCTCCATGTCTTTCTCCCTGTCTTTTGTTATTATTATTTTTTATTGTTGTGAATTTATTTCTCCCTGTCTCAAGCTCCAACCAGGTAGCTATGACCACATTTGACATGTTCCTGTCCCAGGGTTTGTTTGCTGGGGAAGTGGGGAGCAGAAGTTAGAGTCTTTGGGGCCAGGAGTTGAAGGAAGTGGCAGAAACTCAGAGGGCATGACATTTTGGTATGGGTGGTGGTGTCTCAGCATTCCTAGTGTGTTTCAGAGGAAATAAGAAAGCCATGGAACTACTGTGTTTGAGAGGACCACGAGGCTGGGTTAACATGGACAGATGACCCAGGACTACACCACCTTGGGTGTTGGTGTGCAGAGCCAGTTATTACTGAGAGTGAATGTCTCATCACACTGTGGGATGGGTATCAGAGTCAGAGACAAATTAATTCAAGAAAATAAAGAAATGGAAAGTGCTTGTGTACCTGGGTTGGTGGGCTTCAACTCACAGCCATACATTGCATTTGGGAACATCTCCGGGATGACACTGTGTATAGGGTGCACATCTGCCCTCATGGTCTGATGACAACGTTGTAATCATTTTATCGTATTGGCTACAGCTCCCGTTGGAGAATTGGTGACCAGGAATTTGGGGGTCTTAGAGATTGAGTTTGAAAGTGTGTGGTCTGAAGGCTTTCACTTGCCAGTCGCCAGAATGGAAAGAAAGTAAAGCACCCATCTTTTTCATCAGTGCTGAGTAGAATCATGTTTTACATTTTCAGGGCAAAGTGTCCCATGCCTGGAAGGGGATTCTTAAGCCCCCTGTCTGGGACTCCAGATTTCTTTCTCTTTTTTTTTTTTTCAGTATTCAAAAAAATGTGTATTTATTTATTTTTATTTTTGCAGTGTTTCCTCTCCTCCCCTCTCACCCCTGGTAACCAACAAAGAAAGTTTCCTTCCTAAACCTTTCTTTTACTTTTTACAATAATACAATTATTTGTCCTTCTGTGATTGACTTATTTCACTCAGCATAATGTCCTCTAAGCCTATTCACATTATGTGGTGTTTTGCAGATTCTACATTATTCTTTAGTGCTGCATAGTATTCCATTGTGTGTATGTACCATGGTTTGGTTATCCATTCTTCTGATGATGGGCACCTACGTTGTTTCCATCTTTTTGCTATTGTAAATAGTGCTGTGATGAACATTAGTGTGCACATATCTGTTCTTGTCCTGGCTCTCACTTTAGGATATATACCTAGTAATGGAATTGCTGGATCAAATGGTATTTCTAATTCCAGCTTTTCAAGGAAAGCCATACTGCTTTTCACAGTGGTTGTATCATTTGACAGACCCACCAGCAGTTTATGAGTCCCAATCTCTCCACATCCTCGCCAGAATTTGTTATTTTCTGTCTTGTTAATCTTTGCTGTTAGTGCTGGGGTAAGATCGTATCTCTCTAATGGCTAATGATCATGAACATTTCTTCATGTGTTTGTTAGCTGCCTGAATATCCTCTTTGGTGAAGTGTCTATTCATGTCTTCTGCCCATTTTTAAACTGGATTTGTTTGAGGACTCCAGATTTCTTAAACTATTGATGGAAAGGAATCCTGGCATTCAGGAATCCTCCCCAAATGGTTCCAGTCTTGTCCTGTCAGGTGCAGCTTAGGCCACAGGGTTGCACCAATTGTTGGCATGACTGTTTTGTTTGTAGTGGAAATGAACCCACTGGACATGGTGGTGCTTGGGGGGATGAAGCTCCTACCTGGCCCCAGAAGAGTCTTTGAAACCTGTTGGGTCCTATTCCAGAGATGCAGCAGATTTGAGGCTGAGAAATTGCAGAGCTGAGTGAGGCCTTCAGGCCTCCAGGCCACTCAGAGCAAAGGAAGCTTCTGCAACTCCTTTTGAGATCTCTAGAGCAGGCTTTGGGGTACACAGAGGGCTGCTGCAAGATGTTCGCTCTGACCTTGTGAGGAGAAATGGTGCAGAGGGCTCTTTCTCAGAGAGTCCTGGGCTTCATTTCTGGGCATTAGGAACAAGCTGAGTGGCACACCCCATCTTAAGCTCTGTCTGACAGACTCTTACCCTGACTGACACCTTCTCCCAACTGCTGACTCTGGTGAGGGTACAAGTGTGTGAGGGGAAGCAGTCAAAGAGGCAAAGTCTAGTTTCTGAGGCTTCAGCCCAGGTCTTGCTGCTCAGGCCAACAAATGGGGAATGCCTTTGAACCCAAATGCCCTGAAGGATTCTCTCTTTTTCTCACACTATTAGGAAATGGACCAGGGAGCCTGGCTCCCAAGAGTGAGGGGACTTGGCACATCTAGGTCTGCCACCTCAGTCTGCCCTTGGTAGGGTAGCTTGGGAGGCTCTGGGGAGAGGTCTGTGTGGTAGATAGAGCCAGGTGAGCCAGGTGCACCTGCTTCAGAGGGAGGTGGCCCTGAGGAGGCCATTGCCTGTTGGGGAGACACAGGGCATGTCACAGGGTTTGCAGCCATAGGGAGAACTTGCAGATGATGGTCATGGCTGCTTGCAGGCCAGAATCCAGATATCACTGATACTCCTTCCTCTTGTGGGTAAAAGCAGGTAAGGGAGTTTGGCCCCCACTCCCTTGTGTGTGTGCACGCACATGTGTGTGTATTGAGGGAGAGGTGGTGGTGGTTGGACAATAGGGCAACTTTTGGGGCAATCCAGAGGTGAGAGAGGGCGAGCAGGCGGGAGGAATCCATCTTGTTGGCAATAGAAAGCCCCAGAAGGCTGTGGTCAGATGAAGCTTATATAGTACAGCAGGGAGAAGGGACAAAGTTGGATTTGCTGTGGCATTGCTTGGTAGATTGTGGAAAGTGGGCCAGGCACTCCAGCCAGAGGTTTTTGGGGGTTCTTCTGTGTGATCACTGTCCATGGTGCCAGGCCATCACCTTTTGTCCTGCTCCAGGGGGGCATGGGTGGGAGAGATTTGCTTGCTACCCATGTGTTGTGGACTGACCTCCATGTGACCTTGTTACCAAAAATAAGCATCATTGGGCTTCTTCTGTGGTCAGAGTCCTCCCCACTGAGACAGTGCGGTGCAGTGGTTAGAGAGTTGGTTGTTAGAACCAGACTGACTGGGCTCAGATCCTGGCCTCTCCACTAACCAGCTGTGTAATTCTGGGGAAGATGCTTCCCCTGAAGCCTTCATTTCCTTCTTAGTGAAACTGCCTCAGAATGGTAGAATGTCTGAAAGAGCATGTGGCCAGGGACCAGTACCCTCTTAGGTAGTCAAACACAGTTGGCTGTTTTAATTATTACTACCTGTTGCAGTCCTGTTGATTCTGACTCCTCATAGTCACCCCATATGTTGCAGAGTAGGACTGTTTCATAGGGTTTTCTTGGCTGTAACTCATAAGGAAGGCACTCTTGTGGTGCAGTGGTTAAGTGCTTGCCTGTGAACTGAAAGGTCAGTGGTTCGAACCCATCAGCTACTCTTTTGGAGAAAGATGTGACGGTCTCCTTTTGTAAAGATTACAGTCCTGGAAACCCCATGGGATAGTTCTGCTTTGCCCTAAAGGGTTGCTATCAGTTGGAATCGATGGCAGACAACGATAACAACAAGAATCTTTATGGAAGCACGCCACCATGTCTTTTCTTCCATAGAGCTATTGAATGGGCTCAAACCACCACCAATCTTAAGGTTAGTAGCTGAGCACAAACCATTTTTGCCCCCCAGGGACCTTTAATTATTACCAGGATAAGCAAACTTCCTCACCACTTGTGGAGATTTTTGAGCATTTATTGGCCCTTTATGAATGCTGACTTACCTGCATTATCTCTCTGAAATTTCTTCTAATTTGGTAAGCTTAAGGAGCTCTGGTGGCCCAGTGGGTGAGGCATTTGGCTGCTAACCAGAAGGTAGGTGGTTCAAACCCACCAGCTACTCCTCAGAAGGAAGAGGAAGCAGTCTGCTTCCACAAAGATTTATTTACAACCTTGGAAACCCTATGGGATCAGTATGAGTCAAAATCCACTCAATGGCAGTGGGTTGGTTGGTTTGTTTGACAAGTTTAGCTTGGACAGGACCAAAGCTGGTGCTCAGAGTTAGATGAGTGTTGTCTCAGTTACGTTGAATGTGCTGAGTCAGCCTTGGATTCAGTTTCCCCAGATCCCATTCACCCTGGAGATAATAGCATTCTTGTCCTGAATTACTACAAAGTTGATAAACCCTTTGCTTCAACCAGAGAAACTGCTCAATGAATAGGTTAAGCCAGATTAGAAGAGCTAGGCTATACCAACCACAAGGGGTCTGTTGAAGAATTTAGAGGATCCATGAACTAGAACAGGAAAAAATTAGATCTTTTTTTTTTTTGTTTTTCACTAACCTCTAACTGAAATTTAGAATTTTCTTCAATTACAAATGATAGCAAACCTATTTTATAGTATTAGCAGAACCTGTGACTTTGTCATGTACAGAAATCCCAGCTACATCATTTCTCAAAATGTCATTTTTTCATCACTGCTTTGAATTTATGGTAATCAGACTTGCCACTAGAGGTCTTGTTACCTATTGTGCAAAAGGAGCAAGTGTATTAATCTATCACGAGTTTATTTCTTGTGTAATTTGTAAATGAATTCAAATATCTTTTTTTTTTCGTAATTCTGTGTATTTCACCTTATGAATTTGAGAAGGCGTCCATAGGCTTCATCTGATTGACAGTACGATGCAAGAAAGTTTATTAATCTTTAGAGATTGGAGAATTTACAAATTTGTAAATTGTTTTAATTGTGCAAAGTAATAGTTGCAATTCCGATTTATAACACTAGAGGGAACTATTTACCAACTTTTGTTTTTTTAAAAACAATCACAGCGGGGAACTTTCTTATTCCCTCTTAACCCTTGTTCTAAAATTAGTACAAGTTTTGCTCTTTATTGTTAGCAAGGTAATTGGGGCCTTGTGATGAGACTTTGTAGTTGATACCCCGCGAAGAGATGAAAAATCCTTGTATTATGAATCTATGAAGTGATACTAAAAAGTGAGCCTCCCAGGCACTAGATGGGAACAGGAAGTACACTGCCCACAGCTTGTTTGCTGTCTTTAAAAAAAAAAAAAAAAAATTCCAAAACTACTTGCAGAGCCTAGAGGATACTGAGTTTGTTTTTCTAGTAGGAACAGACCTTCTGTCAGGGTAGAAACATAGCTGAAGTGTTCCTTGCTTGTAATATTTGTGAATATAATGACTAATCTCAGAGAAGGTGGTGGGTGTGTGCCTTGTGTATGTGGGTACAGTGCAGATATGTGCATGTGTGTGATGTGTGTGTATATGGTGTGTGCGGTATGTGTGGGTATGTGTGGTGTGGGTGGTATACATGTGTATGTGGTGTGTGTATGTATGGTATGTGTGCAGTGTATGTGTGGTGTGTGTGTGTACATATGGTGTGTGTGTGATATGTTTGTGAGTGTGTGTATGTGTGCAGTGTGGTGTGTATGGTGTGTGTGTATGATGTGTATGTGTGTATGTGGTGTGGTGTGTATGTAGTATGTATGGGGTGTGTGTGTGTGTAGACTTGTGTGAAATCAAACCAAACCTACTGCCATCCAGTTGATTCCGACTCATAGCAATCCTGTAGGACAGAGTGGAACTGCCCCATATTGGTTCCAAGGCTATAAATCTTTACTGAAGCAGACTGCCTCATCTTTCTCCTGCAGAGTGACTGGTGGGTTCCAACTGCCAGTATTTTGGTTAGCAGCTGTATACCTTAACATACCTTAAAAGGTGCCACCAGAGCTCCTTTTGTGTAGGAAGGAGAGAGAGAAGGCGAACTTTTTAGGTAAAGAAAGACTGTGATCCTGTAATTTAAAACACTGAAGACCTCGCCAACCCTTCCATTTGGTTATACAGCTGTTTTAATGGGAACAATTTCACAAGTTTCCTTGTCCTTTGACCATATTAGCACTTAGGTCACTGTATATATTTAAGGATACAAACTAGAGGTTTCAGAGTGTCTAATTGCAGAGGGCAGCAGTTACTTATTTGAGTCAGTATTGTACCAGGAACAGCTCTGCACACCCTCAACGGAGCTGAAGGAGGTCAGGCAGGGGAATGCCTATGTGGATGGAGTCATTGCCACTTGGTGGTTAGTTCTATATTCACATCTACCTGAGTGACTCTGACATTAACATTTGTTACACTGCCTGCTTCTGTGACTGTGAAGAGGGCATTTCCAGTGACTATTGGCTGTCCTTTATGCAGCTTTAATAACAGGCAGCATTGTTCCATTCATGCCTTCATTTACTTGTCAGGGTCCACCTGGATGCTGAGGGCACAGAGGGAGCCAGACTCAGGATATGAGTCCATTGTACTGTACGATGCCTGCACTTGTTGGTTGAATGTGATTACTCTGGATAGGGTCCTTTTTAAGAATGTCCACCCATGACCATCCAGCAGTTTTTTGATCCTCTTTGAGCCTCAGTTTCCCTGTGTATAAAATGGAGTTAATATTACTTCCCTCACAAGATGACTGTGAAGATTAGGCAAGCAAAGTGTGTGCAGTTAGCATGGTACCTGGCTTTGATTCTTATTGAGGGCCGTACATTATTTCCTTGAGCATGTGGTATACAGACAGCAGACAAATATCAGTAGCCGAGAGTGTGAGCTGTTGCAACCTCCTGCTTCACTTTATGGCCCTAGTGCAGCCAGTCACCTGCTGACTTTAAGAATGCCTGTCACAAAAGCACTTTAGGTTTATATTGGGAGGTGGCAGTGTGACAAAATGTTAAGGACTCTGGGTTGGATGTTTGGGGCTAAATCCCAGGTCTGACAATAGCTGCAAGATGTTTGGTAAATCATTTAGCCTCTCTGTGCCACAGTTTCTCTGTCTTTAAAATAGGGGTAATATGGCACTAGGGAGCTCTGGTAGCATCGTGTCTAAGGCACTTGACTGCTAACCAGAAGGCTAATGGTTCAAACCTGTCAGCCGCTCCTTGGAAGGAAGGTTGGGCAAATCTACTTCTGTAGTGAAACTGCCTCAGAAACCCAAGGAGGGGTTGCTATGAGTTGGGTCCAACTTGACGGCACATAACAACAACACAACAACAATATGGCATTTACTGTGTAAGTATAAATATGCATTAAGGCATGAAAAGGGCTTAGAAAGGTCCCTGTCACATAGTAAGCACTCAGAATCATGAGCTGTTGTTATTATTGTCATTATCTTAGGCAACTTGCTAAATGCTCACTGATGACAAATTTAAAGGGTGGTATGAATCTTGGGGGTGGCTCTGTATTAAGGCCAGAGCCCAAGGTAGGTGGGCCAGGAGCTGGGGCCTGCTTTTTGCTTGGGAGTGGCTCTTTATTAAGACTGGGGCCTGATGTAGGTGGGCTTGGGGCTTGGAGGTTGCTTTTCGTGTGGGTGTGGCTCTATATTAAGGCCGGGGCCTGAGGTATGCAGGCCTGGGGTTGGAGGCTGCTTTTTGCTTGGGCGTGGCTCTATTTTAATACTGTTGCCCAAGGTAGGCAGATGCAGAGAGTTTAGGAACAACTAAGGGAAGGCTGGCGGTTCAAACCCATCAGCCACTCCTGGGAAGGAAGATGGGGCAATCTACTTCCATAGTGATACTGCCTTGGAAACCCAAGGAGGGGTCGCTATGAGTCGGGTCCGACTTGGTGGCACATAACAACAAGGGTGATGAACTTCTCTCTTAGTTTGTCATCCCATGGTGGCTTACATGGTGTTGTGAGGCTGGAGGCTATGCCACCGTGTTGCAAAATGCCAGCAGGGTTACCCATGGTGGACAGGTTTCAGTGGAGCTTCTGGGCTAAGACAGACTCGGAAGAAGGAAGAGGCCTTCCACTTCTCAAAGAATTGACCAATGAAAACCTTATGAATAGCAGTGAAACACTGTCTGATATATTCCTGGAAAACTTTATGAATAGCCCTGAAACATTGTCTGATATAGTGCCAGATAATGAGCCCATCAGGTCGGAAAGCACTCAAACTTTGATTGAGGAAGACCTGACTCCTCGCAGTAGAGATGCCCTTAACAATATGGATAGAGTAAAGCTTTCGGGACCTCCACTGGATAGTGTGGCACCACTGAAAATGAGTAGAAACAGATGTAAACGTCCATTAATAATTGGAACATGGGATGTATGAAGTATGAATGTAGGAAAATTGGAAGTTGTCAAAAATGAAATGGAATGCACGAAGACCAATATCCTAGGCATTAGTGAGCTGACATGGACTGGTATTAGCCATTTTGAATCAGACAACCATATGATCTACTATGCCGGGAATGACAGATTGAAGAGAAATGGTGTGACATTCATTATCACAAAGAGTATTTCAAGATACGTCCTGAAGTACAACACTGTCAAACCAAAACAAAAACCAAACTCACTGCTGTGGAGTTGGATCCAACTCATAGTGACCTCTCCTTGGGTTTCCGAGGTGGTATTGCTATGGAATACCTTCCGAGGAGTGACTGGTGGGTTTGAACTGCCAGCCTTCTGGTAAGCAGTCAAATGCGTTAGACACTATGCCACCAGAACTCCTTCAGTGATTGGATAATATCCATATGCCTTCAAAGAAGACCAGTTAATACTGTTGTTATTCAAATTTATGCACCAACCACCAAAGCCAAGGATGAGGAAATTGAATTTCTCTACCAACCTCTGCAGTCTGAAATTGACTGAATATGCAATCAAGATGTATTGATTATCACTGGTGACTGGAATGCAAAACTTGGAAACAAAGAAGAGTCACCGGTGGTTGGAAAATATGGCCTCGGTGATAGAAATAATGCTGGAGATCACGTGATAGAATTTTGCGAGACCAATGACTTATTCATTGCAATTCCCTTTTTTCAAGAACATAAGTGATGACTATACACATGGACTTCACCAGATGGAATACTCAGGAATTAGATTGGGTACATTTGTGGCAAGAGGCTATGGAGAAGTTCAATATCTTCAGTAAAAATATGGCCAGGAGCTAATTGTGGAACAGACCATCAACTGCTTGTATTCATGTTCAAGTTGAAGTTGAAGGCAATTAAAACAAGTCCATGAGAGCCAAAATATGACCTTGATAATATCCCTCCTGAATTTAGAGACCATTTAAAGAATAGATTTGATGCATTGAACACTAGTGACCGAAAACCAGAGGAATTATGATGACATCAAGAACATCATCATGAAGAAAGCAAGAGATAATTAAAAAGACAAGAAAGAAAGAAAAGACCAAAATGGGTGTCAGAAGCGACTCTGAAACTTGCCTTTGAGCAGAGAGTAGCTGAAGCAAATAGAAGAAATTAAAGGATAAAATAGTTGAACAGAAAATTTTGAAGAGCAGCTTGAGCAGGCAAAGTCAATTGCTATAATGAAATATGCAAAGACTTGGAGTTGGAAAACCAAAAGGGAAGAACATGCTTGGCATTTCTCAAGCTGAAAGAACAGAGGAAAAAATTTAAGCCTCAAGTTGCACTACTGAAAGATTCTATGGGCAAAATATTGAATGATGCAGGAAGCATCAAAAGAAGGTGGAAGGAATACAGAGTCATTGTACCAAAAAGAATTGGTTGATGTTCATCTATTTTGGGAGGTGGCATATGATCAAGAGCCAGTGGTACTGAAAGAAGAAGTCAAAGCTGCACTGAAGGAACTGGCGAAGAACAAGGATCCAGGAATTGATGGAATACCCATTGAGATGTTTCAACAAATGGATGCCCTGCTGGAGGCACTCACTCAGTTATGCCAAGAGATTTGGGAGATAGCTACCTGGCCACCTGACTGGAAGAGATCCATATTTGTACCCATTCCAATAAAAAGGTGATCCCACAGAATGTGGAAATTATCTAAAAATATCATTAATATCACATGCAAGTAAAATCTTACTGAAGATAATTCAAAAATGGTTGCAGCAGTATATTGACAGAGAGCTTCCAGAAATGCAAGCTGGATTCAGAGGAGGATGTGGAATAAGGGATATCACTGCTGATGTCAGATGAATCTTATCTGAAAGCGAAGAATACCAGAAAGATATTTACTTATGTTTTATTGACTATGCAAAAGCATTCAGTTGTGTGGATCCTAACAAATTATGGATAACATTGAGAAGAATGGGAATTCTAGAACACTTGATTGTACTCATTAGGAACCTGTGCATAGATCAGGAGGCTGTTGTTCTAACAGAACAAGGGGATAATACTGCATGGTTCAAAATCAAGAAGGGAGTGTGTCAAGGTGGTATCCTTTCACCATACTTACTCAACTTGTATCATGAGCAAATAATCTGAGAAGCTGGACTATATGAAGAAGAAGGTGGCATCAGGATTGGAGGAAGACTCATTAACAACCTGTGATAGGCAGATGACAAAACTTTGCTTGCTGAAAGTGAGGATGACTTGAAGCACTTACTGATGAAGATTAAGGACTACAGTCTGCAGTATGGATTACACCTCAATATAAAGAAAACAAAAATTCTCACAACTGGTCCAATAAACAGCTTTATGGTGGGTGGAGAAAAGATTGAAGTTGCCAAGGATTTCATAGTACTTGGTTCTACAATCAACACCAGGCAATGTATTGCATTGGGCAAATCTGCTGCAAAAGTCCTCTTTCAAATGATGAAGAGCAACGATGTCTCCTTGAAGACTAAGGTGCACCTAACCCAAGCCATGGTATTTTCAATCACCTCTTGTGCATGTGAGAGCTGGGCAGTGAATAAGGAAGACTGAAGAAGAGTTGATGCTTTTGAGCTGTGGTGTTGGAGAGGAATGCTAAGAGTACCATGGTGTGCTAAAAGGACTAACAAATCTGTCCTGGAAGAAGTGCAGCCAGAATATTCCTTGGAAGTGAGAATGGCTGCACTTCGTCTCACTTACTTTGGTCATGTTGTCAGAAGGAACCATTCCCTGGAGAAGGATATCATGCTTGGTAAGGTGGAGGGTCAACAAACTAGAGGAAGGCCCTCAATGAGATGGATAGACACAGTGGCTGCAATGATGGGCTCAGGTATAGCAAGAATCGTGAGGCTGGCACAAGACCATGCACTGTTTCATTCTGTTGTGCATAGGGTCGCTATGAGTCGGAGACACCTAACAACAACAACAACAACAACAACAATAACATGAATCTACCAGGTGGTCTATACACGTAGTCTCATGTCCCAGGACTTTGTTTCTTCAACATGCTGGGGTGGAATGTGATGATGAGATGAGAGTAGATGAGTGATGGGGTGTAGTGGTGGTGGTGGGACTGTGGTGGTGAAATAGTGGGGATGATGGTGAGATGGTGGTGACAGAATGATGGTAGGGTGAAGGTGTTGATGGAGTGATCGTGGGCTGGTTGTTGTTTGTGACGGTGATGGAGAGGTAGTGTTGCTGTTGATGGAATGATCATGTGTTGTTGATCGAGTAATGGTGATGTGGTGGTATTGTTGGAGTGATGTGGGGTGGTTGTATTGGGTATGGTGGGGTGTTTCTCATGTTATTGTTGGTGAAGTGATGGTGGGGTCGTTGTTGTGGTTAGAGTGATGGGGTAGTTGGTAGAGTGATGATTGTATATAGTTTGTGATGTTGATGGAGAGGTAATACTAGTGTTGCTGATAGAGTGATGGTGAGATGTTGTTTGTTGAGTGATGGTGTATTGTTGGGGTGATGTGAGGTGGTGGTGGTGGTGTGGTGTAGTGCTGTGTTGTTAGTGTTGTTGTTGGTAGAGTGGTGGTGGGTGGTTGTTGGTAGTCCAGGTGGTAGAATGATGATGGAGTAGTTGCTGTTGTTGGTGATGGAGTGGTAGCAGCAGCAGTGGTGGAGTCATCCTTGTTGTGATTGTCATACTCATGTCATTTGCAGGAATTAGTTTTGTCCCTGATCCCAGTGTGGACGGCAGGCTTGGAGCTCTGCAGGCCTCCTGACCATCTACCAGAGTGTTTAAGTGCTTCCTCAGCCTGTGTGTGCTGAAATTCTAAGCAGCAAGATCAATTTCTGCATGTGGTCCAAGAACTTGTTTCACTTATTTATGGGCATGCTCATGCTTTATTTTATAGTCTTGCCTTATACTCCATCTTTCTTTGAGAAACCACAGCCCTTTATAGATATTGTACAAATGTTTCTTATAACATCCCTTTGATGTAGGGGTCAGGTAAAAGAACCCCACTTTATAGGTGATGAAATTGAGGTGACTCTCCAGGTCACATGTTTCTTAAACTATTGAGAAGTGGCATCTAGTTTACTACACTTCTTGTGGCTAGAAGTATTTATTTTTGTGGGGATTAAAAAAAACCTTTTTGTTACATTTCAGACATCATTCAGCTATGGAAAAAGAGATGACAAGAATAACTGGTTCTCCCCGCATCCCCCCCCCCCCAGAGAGTCATGCTGAGCACCTTCTCTTCTGTGTATTTTTCTGTGACTCTAATTCCTTGCTGAAGCATCAGGTCCTGGGGCTCAGGACCTCGTGCTGCAGGTGTGGGAGGAGACAGGAGTGGAACAGGAAGTTTGCAGGTGAAACTTGGGTGAGTGAGTGGTATTTGCACTTACCCTTGCCATCTCAGAAGGAGCCGTGGTGGCACAGTGGTTAAGTGTTTGGTTCAAAGCCACCAGCTGCTCTGTGGGAGAAAGATGTGGCAGTCTCTTTCTGTAGATCCTGTGGGGCAGTTCTGCTCTGTACTGCAGGGTCACTATGAGTTGGGGTTGACATGACAGCAATGCCTTTGGTTTGACTGTCTAGGGGAACTATCTTGGAGAGATAAAAAATTCTGCTGTTTTTGACTACCTAAAAAAAAATTATATATATATATAATATATAAGTTTTTATATATATATATATATATTATATATATATATTAATATATGTATATGCTATTTGCTCTACATTTGGTACAGCTGAGCAAAATCCCATTTTCCTTGCTGAAAGCAGCTGTGGTTGCTTCAGAATGCCTTTGAAGACGGTGCTGCCACCGCCATCCCTGCTGGAGATGGGGCCTAGTGGTACATGTGCATGGACGATGTAGCTTGCCTTTGAGCTGGTGTGTTTAAACTGAAAAAAGGAATAAAGGATACTAGTTTAGGACATACTGATCTCTAAAAGGCTGCTTCCTAAAAATGCTAATTGTGCATGTTTAACAGGAACCCTAGGCTCCTGGCAGCCTCACAGATGCCTATTTGCAGATGTTTTATGGAAGTGATTTAAGCCTGAGGACGCTTCCTTTCTTCCCCCTTGTGAAGGAGCTTGGTGTTATCAACTCATTAACTTGTGTTCCCATTATTTGCATACAGTTGCAGTCCTCTGCTTTCAATAAAGGCCCATAGCACTGCCCAGGGATGTTCAAGTCACAGAGGTGGACTAGTGGACAGTCAGCAGGATGGCAACTTTGCAAATTTAGGAACAGCATATCAGGCAGAAGTGAGACGCAGCATCTGAAGTGCTGATGAAGAAGAGTTTTTAATACAGTCACACATTGCTGAACGTCCATGATATGTTCTATGAAATAGGACATTTTGTGATTTGGACATTGTGTAACACTGTATCGTAGTCTGGTCCTGCTTTTTTCTTTAAGCATCTTGAACAATCTTCTTGCCTTAGCATTGATCATCAACTTGCAGAGAGAGATTCACTTTTGTGTTTGGTCCTCAATCCAAATCATTAGCAATTTATCCATATCTTACATGGGTCTCTCTTCCATTTTTGTTAGCCTTGTAGCTTTCAGTGGAGTCAATCCTTTAACATTGTGGAGAATTTTTTCATTTTTGAGGATTATAGTGATTGTTGAGTGAGACATGCCTAAAATCATGAGCCATGTCATTCACTGATTTTCTACCTTCATGTTGTTTAATAACCTTTTGTTTCACATCCAAATCTATACTTCTGGTTTGTTTCTTGCTGCCACTATCACTAGCACTGTTTTTTTTTTTTTTAATTTTATTGTGATTTGGGTGACAGTTTACAGAGCAAATTCATTTCCCATACAGCAGCTCATGTACACTTTGCCTCATGACATTGTCACTAGCACTGATTTTGCTGTGTTTGGGAGCCATGATGCACATCATGGTAATATTTTCTAAAGAAAATTAAATAGAGATATAATACTACAACACTCAAGAGATGTGTGACACGCAACATTAGATGCCGCTGCCTATAAATCGAAGCATACACTGTTACATGGTAAACTTTTTAGTTAAGAAAGTACAATATAGTACATGTATAACCATGTATACAGTACATTTATAACCATGCATTTATTCTGACTGTCAAGGCATATGTGTTATAGGTTACATATGTACTGTACCATTATATGCCTGGCAGCACAATCACTTTTTATATGAGATACACATGTTGCATGTGGGAAGCATTCTGTCCCATTTTCTGGTTGGGATTTCTGAACTTTTTTATAACCTTATGGGACCACAGATGTATATGCAGGTGGATGTTGCCTGAAAGGACATTATGTGGTGAATGACTGTATTGCCATCCTGTGGTTCTGCATGGGAAGTGGGCTGCAAAGGAGGAAGAGTTGTGAACAATTTGGTGCTTGGAATTGACATTCTCAAAGTTCTGTTCATGCTGCTTTGTGGTAGGGAGTTTTGGGACATTTATTCAATAAAAACATCCTAGGGACTTACTCTATGCCAGTCCCTGATCTGGGTACTAGAGATACAATGATAAAGAGGGCACAGAACCTGTCCTCAGGGAATAAATGGTCTTGTGGGTGAGAGGTACTGGGGAACGTATATACCAAGAACTGCAATACATTGTAAGACGTGTTGCAACGAAGTATTGTTCCAAAAAGGATGCAAAGGAATTGGGAGTATGCACAGGTAATAGAGAAAAACATGAGAGACAAACCTTGCTATGCAGCATTGGAGAAGGCTTCAGAGAGGAAGAGACTGTCAGTGGCCACTGGTCAAAGACCACTAAAAATACACCCACAGTTAAAGTTGGATTCATGGCTTGCTCCACCAAAGGAGAACACACACTATGGAGAAGTGTGGAGTGTGTGGGTAAGAGGTAAGTGTGGAGTGAGTTGTTATTTGCTGTTGAATTGGCTGTCACTCAATGGTGACCTTGTATGTAACAGAACAAAGCATTACCTGGACTTGAGCAGTCTCCATGATCGCTGGTATCTTTGAATTCATTGTTGCAGTTGTTGTGTCAGTCTGTCTCACTGCAGGGTTCTCTTGTTTTTGTTGACCCTCCACTTTTCCAACCACAATGTCCTTTTCTAGTGATTGGTCTTTCCTGATGGATTTGTCCAAAGTAAGTAAGATGAAGTCTCACCACCCTTACTTCTAAGGCACATTCTGGTTGTACTTCCTCCAAGACTGAGGTAAGTCTCTGGTATATTCAATATTCTTGCCAACACCATAGGGTTCTGGACTTCTGTTTGGTGATTTTTGGGAGAGTACAAGGAGGTGGGGGTCTGTTGTGATTGATACTGTCAGAAACTGGGGCCATTAGGTAACTGATACTTTTTTTTTTTTTTTCAAACTATAAGGTGACGTTTTTGCCAACTGTGCCTCCCCCCAAACATGTTGCTATAAAAAATTAGCATAGCATGCTTATGAAAATACTGTGAAGTGAGAGTGCAGTTGGCAGGAAAAAAAACCACACATATAATGTACATATTATTTGTGTAACAATACAGTACTTCTGGAAGATCAACCGTTGAAAACCCTGTGGAGCATGGTTCTACTTTGAAACACATGGAGTCACCATGAGTTGGAATCAACTGAATGGCAATTGGTTTGTTTTTAATTTTATTTTTAAGGTCACTGCATAGCTAAGAAGAGTTCTGGTGGCACAGTGGTTAAGGCATTTGGCTGCTAACCAAAAGGTCAGTGGTTCAAATCTACCAGCTGCTTCATGGGAGAAAGATGGGGCAGTCTGCATCAGTTAAGATTTATAGCCTTGGAAACCCTATGGGGGCAGGTCTGTTCTGTCCTATAGTATTGTTATGAGTCAGAATTGACTTGATGGCAGTGTTTTTTTTTTTTTGAGTAGCTCAGGATACCAAAAGGTGAGAGTGTGTGTTAGAAACCATGGGGAAAAAAGCTGAAGAATCAGAGGGAATCAGATGATGAAGGTCTTGTAAGTGTGGCAGAGGAGCTTAGACTGGGTCCTTAGGCCCCCTTCATCTGAATGCTTAATTTGGAGCAGCTAACTAATAGATGTTTATTGCATTGGAATGGGTTTGATTTGATTTGCATACTCTTCTCTCTTCTAACCCATATATTGCCAACAAAGCCAAAAAAGGAAGCTACCTGAAGGAAGGACGCTCTTCCAGCAGACCAGATATACTTCTCTTAAGTAACTCTTGGAAGACTGTAGTCTCAGAACTAGAAGGGTTTTTACAGAGCATTTGGTCTGCCTCTCTCCTTTCACAAAGGGGACCTGAAGCCAGGTATGGCAAAAGACTTACTTAAGACTCCACAGAAAATTGTGAAAGAATGAGGACTTGAATTCCCATCTCCTGTTTCCTTGTTTCTGCTCTTTCTACCCCATTAGTACTGATCATTGAGAATTTCCCTAAATTAATACTTATATAACACTATTAAATCCTGGGGCCCCACATGGCTCAGGCTCAGCACGTTGACAATAAATGTTACATTTTAGGCTTTGTTCTTTGAAGCTCCTGACTTATGGGTACCAAATTCTGTTCAAGTTAGGATTAATTGTTGTTTTTCTGTCATGTTCAGTGTTCTGTTTCCATTCTGTGATCCAAGACGGCTGCTCCAACACCAGGAACTATGATCATTTCCCACAAATAGGAAGGAGCGAAGGGAATAAAATGGGCATTCTCTGTCCCGTTAAGTATATTACCATACCATTTCAACTTATATTTGATTGTCTGTAACTAGTTACATGGTCATACCTAGCTAGAAGAGGCTCGGCAGCCAACTACCCAGCCAGTATTCAGGTGTTCAATTACTATGGAAGGACAACATCTGGAGACAACTAAGAGTTTCTAACAGTCTATAAAATAGGCTTAAGATCATTCCTATTCTTAATAAGAATGAAATAATCTTCTAGAATGCATGTAATTTCATTAAATGCCTTTTAAGCTTCTCTGGAGATGATTACATCATTTTTGTATTAAGGTAATAGAATTCCTAATACTAAACCATCTTTGCGTTACTGGGATAAATTCTATTTACAATCATGGTGTATTAATTTTTAAATTTGTTCCTTGATTCTATGTGCTAATATTTAGTTGAGAATTATTTTTGTAGTGACATTTATAAGTGAGATTGGTCCACAGTTTTATTTTTTGTTGCATTAGTGGTATGCTCTGCCCTGACTGTGAAGCTGTATTCATTTGGGCATGAAAGGGGTGCCTCTCATTGGAACTAAGACCTATTAGAATCTTGGGCTTGCACCATGTCTGGAATGTGGGATGTCTCATTTTGGTCTCTATGGCCTCTCAATCCTCTGATGTGCAGGAGCCCTTTCTTGGCACCTCTTGTAGAATCTGTCACCTTCAGTCTGTGTTATAGGCATCTGTGTCTCTTTTCTCCTGTACCAACCTAGGGTCTCCTGTGTGCCCAGTCATTTATTCCTCACCTAAGAGTGAGCAGTTCTTCAATGCCAGGTGCTGGAGATCCAAGGAGGGAGGATCCCAGTGCTGTGCTACGGTAGTTCCCAGTCTGGAGGGTAGAGGGTTTTTGTGGAAATACGTCTGTAACTGCAAGGAAATGAGAATGATGGAGGATTTTACAAAGCGTTGGAGCTCTAGAACTTGGAAGATGCTCATGTGAGATGTTGATGAACCTGCTGAATCTTGAAGCAAGACTGGAAGTGAGCCTAGTACAGTGCCTGACAGACATCCATTCAATTCCCAATATATATTTGTTTAGTGAATGAAGGAAAACAAGACAGGGAAGATACAGCACATGAGAAGACAGGGAGGAAGGACCCGATGTGTTCAGAGCATGGTGAGGTATTCGGAGTGGTTGGAGCACAGGAAATGGGATGGAAGGTAGTGAAGCTGAAGAGAAAAAAATCTGAAAACAGCAAGGAGTGAAGCAGTATCTCTCTTTAAGATGGATTGGTTGTGATCAGATTTGAGGTCTGGATCTGAGTCTGACTTATTTTTCCTTTATTATATTGAAGGATATCTTACATACAGTGTGTAAAGTGTGCTACTCTGAAGTGTACAGCTTAATGAACTTTTATATAGGTTGTTGTTAGGTGTCATCGAATTGGCTCTGATTCATAGTGACCCTATGTACAACAGAATGAGATGTTGCCTGGTCTTGTGCCATCCTCACAATCCTTGCTATGCTTAAGCCCGTCGTTGAAGAGAGTCTTCCCCATTTTTGCTTTGCCAAGCATGATATCCCTCTCCTGGGAATGATCCATTCTGACAACATGACCAAAGTAGGTGAGACGAAGTCTGGCCATTCTCATGTACAAGGAGCATTCTGGCTGCACTGCTTCCAGGACAGATCTGTTCGTTTTTCTGGCAGTCCATGGTATTTTCAGTATTCTTACCAACACCAAAGGTATCAACTCTCCTTTGATCTTCTTTATCCATTGTCCAGCTCTCACAGGCATATGAGACAATTGAAAATATGATAGCTTGGGTTAAGTGCACCTTAGTCTTCAAAGTGACATCTTTGCTCTTCAACACTTTGAAGAGGTCTTTTGTAGCAGATTTACCCAGTGCAATGTGACATCTGATTTCTTGACTGCTGCTTCCATGGGTGTTGATTGTGGATCCAAGTAAACTGAAATGTTTGATAACTTCAGTCTTTTCTAATTTATCCTAATGCTTCTTGTTGGTCCAATTGTGAGGATTTTCATTTTCTTTATATTGAGGTGTAATCCATACTGAAGGTTGTTGTTTTTGATCTTCATCAGTGCGTGGTTCAAGTCATCTTCAGTTTCAGCAAGCAAGGTTGTGTCATCTGCATATCATAGGCTGTTAATGAGTCTTCCTCCAATTGTGATGTCATGTTCTTCTTCATGTAATTCTTGGATTATTTGCTCAGCATAGAGATTGAATAAGTATGGTGAAAGGATACAACTCTGACACATACCTTTCCTGATTTTAAACCATGCAGTATCTTCTTGTTCTGTTTAAATGACAGCCTCCTAGTCTATTTACAGGTTCCTCAAGAGCACAATTAAGTGTTCTGGAATTCTGATCCTTCACAATGTTATTCATAATTTGTTATGATCCACACAGGCAGATGCTTTTGCATAGTCAATAAAATACAAGTAAACATCATTCTGATATTCTTTGCTTTCAGCCAAGATCCATCTGACATCAGCAATAATAGCTGTCATTCCATATCCTTTTCTGACTCCAGCTTTAATTTCTGGAAGTTCCCTGTCAATATATTGCTGTAACTGTTTTTTGACTTTTCAGCAAAATTTTACTTGTGTGTGATATTAATGATATTGTTAAATAATTTCCACATTCAGTTGGATCACCTTTCTTTGGAATGGGCACAAATATAGATCTCTTCCAGTCAGTTGGCCATATAGCTCTCTTCCAAATTACTTGACATAGATGAGTAAGTGCCTCCAGCACTGCATCCATTTGTTGAAACATCTCAGTGGGTATTCTGTCAATTCCTGGAGCTTTGTTTTTCATCAATTCTTTCAGTGCAGCTTGGACTACTTCCTTCAGTACCGTTGGTTCTTGATCATATGCTGCATCTTGAAATAGTTGAGCATTAACCAATTATATTTTGTACAGTGACTCTGTGTATTCCCTCCATCCTCTTTTGATGCTTCTTGCATCATTCAATATTTTGCTCATAGACTCTTTCAATATTACAACTTGAGGCTTGAAGTTTTTCTTCAGTGCTTTCAGCTTGAGGAATGCCAAGCATGTTCTTCCCTTTTGGTTTTCCAGCTCCAGGTCTTTGCACATTTCATTATAATAATTAACTTTGTCTCCTCGAGCTACTCTTTGAAATCTTCTGTTCAGTCCTTATAGCTTGTCATTTCTTCCATTTACTTTAGCCACTCTCCATTCAAAAGCAAGTTTCAGAGTCTCCTTTGACATACATTTTGGTCTTTTCTTCTCTTCCTGTCTTTTCTTTCTTCATGTATAATGTTCTTGATGTCATCCCACAACTCATTTGGTTTTCAGTTAAATGTTCAGTGTGTCAAATCTATTCTTCAGGTGATCTCTAAAATCAGGAAGGATATAATCAAGGTCATAGTTTGACTCTTTTGGACTTATTTTAATTGTATTCACCTTCAACTTGAACTTGCAGGTGAGCAATTGACGTTCTGTTCCACAATCAGCTCCTGGCCTTGTTTTGGCTAAAGATACTGAGCTTCTTCATTGCCTCTTTGCACAGATGTAGTCGGTCTGATTCTTGTGTATTCCATCTGGCAAAATCCATGTGTACTTGCAATGAATGAGTGATTGGTTTTGCAAAATTCTATCATGTGGTCTCTGGCATCATTTCTATCATCCAGGCCATATTTTCCAATTACCAATGATTCTTCTTTGTTTCCAACTTTTGCATTCCAATCACCAGGGATAATCAACACATCATGATTGGGTGTTTGATTAATTTCACACTCCAGAAATTGGTAAAAACGTCAATCTCTTCATCTTTGGCTTTAGTGGTTGGTGTGTAAATCTGAATAATAGTATTAACTGGTCTTCCTTGTAGGTATATGGATATTATCCTATCACTGATAGCATTGTACTTCAGGATAGATCTAGAAACATTCTTCTTGACAATGAATGCAACACCATTCCTCTTCAATTTGTTATCCTCAGCATGTTGTTGTTGTTGTTGTTGTTGTTTGCCATCGAGTCGGCCCCGACTCATAGCGACCCCTCTTTGGGTTTCCGAGGCAGTATCACTACGGAAGTAGGAATGCCCAGCCTTCCTTCTGAGGAGTGGCTGGTGGGTTTGAACCACCAGCCTTCTGGTTAGCAGTCAAGTGCCTTAGCCACTATGCTACCAGAGCTCCTATCCTCAGCACAGTAGACCATAATATTATCTGATGCAAAATGGCCAAAACTAGTCCATTTCATCTTATTAATGTCTAGGATGGGAGCTCTAGTGGCATGGTGCCTTGGCATTTGGTATTGATCTTTATGCATCCCATTTCATTTTTGACAACTTCCAATTTTCCTAGGTTCATACTTTGTACATTTCATGTTCAGATTGTTAATGGGTGATTGCAGCTGTTTCTTCTATTTAGGTAGATCTCTTATGGTTTCCTAACGTAGTGTTTTGTACTTTTCTTTGTACAGGTCTTTTGTGTTCCTGGTAAGATTCATTCCCAAGTATTTTATTTTTTGGTAGCTACCCTGGTAGCATAGTCCCTAAGGCATTTGACTGCTAACCAGAAGGCTGGTGGTTCAAATCCACCAACCACTCATTAGAAGGAAGGTTGGACAATCTACTTCTGTAGTGATACTGCCTTGGAAACCCAAGAAGGGGTGGGTATGAGTCAGGTCTGACTTGACAGCACATAACAACAACAACAACTGTAAATGATATTGCTTTCCTTATTTCCTTTTCAGCAATCTCTTTGCTGGTGTAGAGGAGTCCAACTGATTTTTTTTTTTTAATGTTGATCTTGTATCCCACCACTATGCTAAATCTCTCAATTAGTTCCCGTAGTTTTCTTGCTGGGGCTCTTGGGTTTTCTATGTATAGGATCATATCATCAGCAAATAGGCAGAGTTTGACTTCTTCCTTACCAATTAGGATGCCTTCAATTTCCCTTTCTTGCCTTATTGTCCTGGCTAGGATTTCCAATACAATATTGAATAGAAGTGAAGATAGAGGGCATCCTTGTCTGGTTCTTGTTCACAAGGGGAATGGTTTCAGTCTCTCTCCATTGAGATGAATGTTGGCTGTTGGTTTTGGATATATACCCTTTATTTTGTTGAGGAATTTCCCTTCTATTCCTATTTTTCTGAGAGTTTTTATCAGGAATGGATGTTGGATTTCATCAAATGCCTTTTCTGTATCTGTTGTATAATCATGTGATTCTTTTCCTTTATTTTATTTATGTGATGGATTATGTTGATTGTTTTTCTAATGTTGAATCAATCATCCTTGTATACCTATTATGAATCCCACTTGGTCATGATATATTATTATTATTATTATTATTTTGTAATGTTTTATTGGCTAGGATTTTTGTTGAATATTTTTGCATCTATATTTATGAGGATAGGGAGCTCTGGTAGCATAGTGCCTAAGGCACTTGACTGCTAACCAGAAGGATGGTGGTTCAAACCCACCAGCCACTCCTCTGAAGGAAGGTTGGGCAATCTACTTCCATAGTGATACTGCCTTGGAAACCCAAGAAAGGGTCACTATGAGTTGGGTCCAACTCGATGGCACATAACAACAACAACAACAACAACAACATTCATGAGGGATATTGGTCTGTAGTTTGTCTTTCTAGTGATGTCTTTGCCTGGTTTTGGTACCAGGGTTATGCTTGCTTCATAAAATGAATTTGGGAAGATTCCATCCTTTTCTGTGTAGTGGAATAGTTTGAGTAGGATTGGTGTCAGTTCTCTGAATGATTGGTAGACTTCTGCAGTGAAACCATCTGGGCCAGTGCTTTTCTTTGTTGATAAAATTTTTTTTTTAATGACCTGGTCAGTTTCTTTTTTTGTTATGGGTTTGTTCAAGTTTTCTACTTCAGTCTGTGTTAGTTTAGGTAAGTAATGTGTTTCTAGATATCTGTCCATTTCTTCTAGATTTTCAAATTTGTTGGAGTATAGTTCTTCATAGTATCCTGATATTATTCTTTTTGTTTCACTTGGTTCTGTTGTGACATCATCCCTTTCATTTTTTATTCTATTCTTACAGTTTTCCAGTAATATATCAGACAGTGTTCCACTGCTATTCATAAGGTTCCCACTGGCCACTATTTTCAGAAGTGGATGGCCCCATCCTTCTTCCCAGTTTGTCTTGGTCAGTCTTAGGTATATGGTGTATAATCACCACCCACATCAACAGATAGAACATCTTCAGTTCCTGGGAGTCTCTCTTGGTGCCCCTTCGAGTCATTAACCTCTTCCTCTGGCTGTTTTGACTTTCATCAACATGGACTTGTTCTGCCTGCTTTTGAATTTCCTATAAATGGAATTACATAGTGTTGTTCTCTTTCATGTCTGGCTTCTTTTGTTCATGATGTCCATGAAACTCATTCATCCTGTTGATGTATCAGTGATTCGTTCATTTTTATTTCTCTATGAAGTAATTTTGATTTTACAATGCTAATATAATGGTAGTGACCCCAATATTATAAAAAGCCCAATGAATATAGGAGTGAGTGAGTGAATGAATAAATTAAATCTCCTCTCTACACATCTTACCACTGAGATTATATTTATGGATGAAGAGAATCATGGATACCTTTTTTTCTTTTTTTTTTAAGTTTTTGTAAATGACTATTATTTGTACTATTGCTACTTATAGAAACTACTGTCTAGGAGAAACCACTCTCTAGGGCTGTACCCAATTCATCCAAGGTGCTTGAGCTTATCAATCACCTGGGATCCTCTCCTGGATAACTTGACAAGAGTCCTGCATCCCAGGGTCCTGGCTTCCCTGGACTGGTCATCAGGCACATTCTGGGAAGCCACCTCTGCACTCACATGTCCTGTTTCTTACTCTTGGAGATCACATTGGCAGGTCCCACAAGAGAGGCAACTTCTCAGAACATGGTTGACTTCTCTTGCTGTCAACCTCTTCCTTCAGGGCTCCCAGCTACTCAACTGAGTCATGCCTATGAAGGAGGAAGACTGCCAAGCCTATACCAGAGGTGCATTGAGGGCCACAAAAGATTCTGGGACCCCAGGGCATGACCTCTGCTGACTCTTCATCCCTGCCTGAAATTATTACAATCCCTGCTTTAGAGTGAAAGGAATGCTGAGGATGCTAGGATGGAGTCTTGGACCATGCAGAGGAGGGTAAGACTGTAAGGGGACAGAGGAGAGGCCTGAGAGGTAGGTGGAAAACCAGGAGAGTTTTGTGAAAAGAACCCATGGGAAATGAGTGATCCAAAAAAGCAGTGGTCAATTGTATCAAATGTTGAAAAGCCCTATAATGTGAAAACTGATAAATATGTGTTGCATTTACTGGTTTTGCAGGGAATACATTTGTCTTGTTTATTCCTTAATTCCTGGTACATTTCAAGATGCATGAAAACTGGTTGCCGTTGAGTTTATTCCAACTTATGGTGATCCCATGTGTGTCAAAGTAGCACTGTGCTTCATAGGGTTTTCAATAGCTAGTTTTTTGGAAATAGATCGCCAGTCCTTTTTTCTGAGGTGTCTCTGGGTGAACTTGAACCTTTAACCTTTTGGTTAGTAGCTGAGTGCGTTAACTATTTGAACCATCCAGAAACTCCAGGGCACATGGTATGCACTCAGTATCTGTTGAAGGAAGAGATAAGTTGCTGTCTTTTGTCATCAGGCCCAGAAGCATATTGCCTTTGGATAATAGTATCGAAGGCCCATTCTAGAATGCACAGGTGTTTGACAGCAGTGAACCGTATCCTTCATACATCTTTATATTTGTTTTTGTCTTTGTGTGACAACATCTACTGCTCTCCAGGGACCTTTTCAGCTCAGCTTGAGCTTACCACACTCCTGGTTGGGCCCTGTTCCCTCTCAACACAGGGCTTTTCCACACGCTGTTTTGTAAACCAAATTCAAAACCCAACCAAACTGCAAAGCTTGTTGCTGTTAAGTCTGCTCATGGCAACCCAGTGAGTTGCAGAGTTGAACTTCTCCATAGGGTTTTCTTAGCTGTAGTCTTTACAGAAGCATATTGCCACACCTTTCTTCTGTGGTGCTGCTAGGAGGATTTGAATCACCAATCTTTAGATTCGTAGTCAAGCACACTCTGTTTGTGCCACCCAGGAATCTAAAGTGCTCCTAAATTCTTATTTCCTGCTTCTGCATCAGATGCAATCCACTGTTGAATCTACAGGGAGGAAGCCCTTTGTGTACCTCAACCTTACACTAAGTCTGGGCCTCTTTTCCTAAAGTGTAGGACCTACATTCTCATCATACTCTGAACTTCTGCATAGCTGCTACTACAGACCATAATTGTGCTTTTATTTCTGTGATTGCTTGATTCAAATCTGATTCCATCACCAGCATATCAATTCCATGAGAGAGATCAGGGACCATATCTGTTTTGTTCACTACTGTGAGCTTAGTGCCTAGTATAGAACTTGAGTGAGTGCTTGGCAGATTTTTCTGAATAAATGAATGAATGAGCAATTCCCATTTTGTGTAAGGGTTATAAAGGAAAAAGACAACATCTTTCTGCTCTTCTTCTCCCTAGCCCATGCCTCCCTCCCACATGTAGCTGTTCTGATGAAAACAGGTAAGTGGCTCCTGGTATGTAGGCTGCAGCTTCTAGCTGACCTCTTGGGGCCTGTGTGGACATGAGCAACTTTGAATTAATGGCAAGAGCAGCCCTGAGAGCATTTACAGGCGGCACAGGGTATGAGTGCATAAAGCCATTGGCACTGCCAGGCTGTGAGGCTATTAGCACAGGGGACAGGGCTTGCTTAGAGAGACCTGGCCAGTTACCATGAGTGCAGGTGGCAGGAAGGTACACTCAGGTTCACACCAGACCAGCCTGCTGGTTTATCTAACACGGCAGGCCTAGCATGATTCTTCTTCCTTTTGGAATAGAGAGCTGCCATTTAGCATTTTTTGACTCTGGCAGGAGTAGCATGCTGGGGTGAGAAATCTTTTCTTGCCAACTCATTAAGGGTTGGTCCTGAGCCTCAGGAAGCCTGAGGTCTCCACCACTTAGCAGGAAAGAAGGTCCTGGAGGCACTTTCTCACCTGCAAGGCCTCCTTGCTTCTTTATCATTTCCCTCTTGCTCTCTGAGTCAGGCTATAGGAGGGGTTAGAGAAAAAGGATGGAGTGGGATGGAGGGAACAGTTGTGTGGAAGATGAAGATATTTGGGATTTTTCTTGGGGACAAAGTCACAGGTTCTGCATTTATAATTAAAGAAATTGCTAAATTTCAGTAAGAGGTGAGTGAAAATAAAGATGAAGTGTTTTTTTTTTTCCACATTCAAGATCATTGACTCCTTAAGGGATTTTGGGACCCAAGGTTATATCCCTGCTTTAGAGTGAAAGGAATGCTGAGGATGCTAGGATGGAGTCTTGGACCATGCAGAGGAGGGTAAGACTGTAAGGGGACAGAGGAGAGGCCTGAGAGGTAGGTGGAAAACCAGGAGAGTTTTGTGAAAAGAACCCATGGGAAATGAGTGATCCAAAAAAGCAGTGGTCAATTGTATCAAATGTTGAAAAGCCCTATAATGTGAAAACTGATAAATATGTGTTGCATTTACTGGTTTTGCAGGGAATACATTTGTCTTGTTTATTCCTTAATTCCTGGTACATTTCAAGATGCATGAAAACTGGTTGCCGTTGAGTTTATTTCAACTTATGGTGATCCCATGTGTGTCAAAGTAGCACTGTGCTTCATAGGGTTTTCAATAGCTAGTTTTTTGGAAATAGATCGCCAGTCCTTTTTTCTGAGGTGTCTCTGGGTGAACTTGAACCTTTAACCTTTTGGTTAGTAGCTGAGTGCGTTAACCATTTGAACCATCCAGAAACTCCAGGGCACATGGTATGCACTCAGTATCTGTTGAAGGAAGAGATAAGTTGCGGTCTTTTGTCATCAGGCCCAGTGGGAGAACATCTGCCTAGTGGGGTGAGCATTGAAGCCTGCAGATACATCCTTAAATCAATCTCTTGACTGAGGACAATGGATGCTGTAGAGGCTCTCCAGAGATTAGTGAATCCCCCAGAGTTTGAGGGATGTTGGGGGTGGAAAGGTTGGGGTTTGAAGTCCTGGGCTTTGTGATGGCATTCATTTCACTCTGCTCTGCCTATAGCTGTTGAGCTTCTTCCATTGTGTTATTCATGCTCAGAGTTGAAGTCTCCCAGTAAATAGTGATTTTCCCTGGAGATCCTCCTTCATCTTTGCCTTTTCTTCCAGTACCTGATAGTGGGCAATGAGTGGACCCATGTGTTTGAGAAGGTCCATGTTGTGTGCTGGGAGTTCTGGACTGTCCCTTTCCCAGTGTCTTCCTGGGTGAGTTGAGCCATTTGCCCAATCTGTTCAGTATCCCCCCTGTGAAGTGGGGCCACTGCTGTTGGTTGTCTTATCTATGCCTTAGTGCTGTGGGTGAGAGGCTGAGTCATGTGTGGTTACTCCAAATAGAGTGACCAGGATGAATGTTTGTTGTGGAAGTTTTTCTTTTATAGGTTTGAATTGTTTAAAACAGCAAAATATGATGAAGTGATGGAGGCAAGAACTTGATAACAACAGTAACAAAGATTGGGTTTTGGTGAAGATTTAAAACTCACTCAGTTCAGACGGTTTTAACCCTTGCTCCAATCTTTATGTCAGGACACATCTTGGAAGTTCCAAGATGGAGTGAGGAAAGTCAACCAGTTGGGATTCGGGACTTACAGGGTCTGCTGGAGCGTCTCCTTCATATATTGAACACCCACCTACAATATCATTTAAAGAAAGAATTGTGGTGCTGAAAATTTTGAAAATCATTGATTTAGTCCAACTCTTTAATTTTACACAAAGAGGAGGAAGGCCATGCCCAGAGAAATGCAGGTTATCAGTGGCAGAACTGGGACTAGAATGCAGACCATGTATATGTTTTTTTTTACAGTTTAATTAATGAAATATTGCAAAGTCATCTATATTATTGTGTATGGATGTAAGATACCATGATTACATATGGATCATGGATAGTTTCATTTTTTTTAATCCCATGGTGTATTTGTTTATTCTGAAAGGTGTTTGAGGAAGGACACTTAGGATTCTTACAATTTAGCAACTCTTTCTCACTTTTTTTGGCTTAAAAAGTACAAGGTGAATTGAGCAGACCTATGAAGATGTTGAGCATTTTTTATATTCAGAGGAATGAACCTACCAAAGAAAATGGTCTAATGGGGTTAATAAAAGTCAGTATTCCTCAGGGAGCTGGAAAATTAATCTGACGGCTAAAACCTCTGAGGGGGTTAATGAAAATTGTAAAGCAACAGCTCTGCATATTGAAAAGACTATAAATAGCTCAAAGTCCTGAACTGCCTCTTGAAGATGTGATATCTTCCATATTAACTGCAGTGGCTTTGTGTCAGGCCACGATACAACCTGAATTCATTCCAGCTGCATCCAGAAGACCTCTGATCAGTACCTTTTAGCCATGACTGAAAGAGTGGGAGGTGGGAAGGCTGATTGCTTTTAAGTTATTGCCAAATTTGCTTAGTGTGAGTGGTGAGGTGTGTGTGTGTTTGTGTGTGTGTGTGTGTGTAGAGCAGAGAGAGAGAGAGAGAGAGAGAGAGTGAGAGTGAGAGCTAGAGCAATTTATATGGACATCTCAATTTGACCAGAGCATGTAGGCCTCTTGATTCTCTCTCTTTCTCTCTGTATGTTTTGTTTAATTTTTTAGTAATAGAATTCTGGGTAACAGGACATGGTAGACTCATTTATGTACCTTAGACAGCATCTACTTCAGTTTCTTCAATTTTATGTGTGAAGGCCTCCAAGGACCAGAGAAGCCAGGTAACTTGCCTGAGGCTGTGCCTCAGTCAGCCAAGAAGTGGTTACAAGGTTCAGCCCTGGAGACCTTCCCTCACATCCTGACAGAGCTGGCTACCCCTCCTCTGTGTTTCTGTAGCTTCCTGTCCCATCCCTTTGCAGCACCTCTCACTTTGTTTTCTATTTATTTGTCTATCTAACTAGCCTGTGACCTTCCCTGATAGCAAGGACTCTGTCTGCCTTGTTTAGCTCTGATACCAATACCTAGCAGAGGGTCTTGGTACATTGAAGATGCTCAAGAAATGTTTGTTGAATGTTTTAAGGAATGAATGAACTTTCTTAGGAGACATCTTCTAAGACTCAAATATTTATATAAGGAGACAGGCAGTCATGGGAAAAGTTTTGAACAGAAGCTAAGGACTCCCCCATTCTCTAAATTAAGAAACAATAATGTCTTTCATTTTTATAAAATTAGTTTGTTTGGTCTTCCTGATAACTTGTGAGAGATAGGGCAGGTAGTAACTGTTCCCATTTCATGGATGAGGAAACTTGAGGCTACAAAAAATGTTCATTGAGCCTTCTGACAACTTGTGAGATTGGAAGGGCAAGTAGTTATTATCTCATTCCTAGGATGAGGCACTTGAGGCCCTGGGAGACTCAACACTTGTTCAAGGTCACACAGCTGCTAAGAGGCTGAGCCAGGGCCCAAGTTCTCAGCTTCAGCCTGAGTCCTTTTATTTTTTAATTCTTGGCGCAGGTATCCTGGTGTATTGCCTCAAGAAAACTTTGCAGGAAATCTCAGAAAAGGAGAAATCATGACTAGGCTTAGTGAAAGAAAACCAGAGTTAGCATCTGTTTAGTGCTTTTCAGACCTTTTGACGTGCTTTCTCATTAATCATCTCATTTGTCCCTACAACAACCCTAGGATGTTGCTATTATCACTCATATTTCACAGATGAGGAAACAGACTCAAAGTCATTAAGTGATTTGCTCCCATCACCTAGTTGATAAATGATGGCTTTGGAGCTGGGCCCAGGTCTTCAGTCACCTAAGCCCCAGTACCAGTGACTGCACAACCACACATCAGCCCAGAAATGATGGATGGGCCTGAGAGCAGGAAGGAAGACCCCATAATCCAAGGACATTGTGTCCAGTGTACAAGATGGGGAGTATTCCAGGGCCAAATACTGTACTGGAGAAGGGGCTACTGGGGAGATTGGTGGGCTTAGGAGACAGGGAAGCAGAGAGAGGAAAAGTCCCACAGAAGATCAGAAAGCAAGCAAAAACAGGGAGAGGAAAGAAATCAGTGATTTTATCAACAGGAGACGGATGGGAAAGAATGATGTAAGCCAAACAAATGTAGAGAAACAGAACATATAGTCCTCCCTGTGAAATGCCTTTAAGCTGCAATGTGTAAAGAGATGTTATTTTTGTATTTGTGACATTTTAGGCTTCAGCTACTTGCAATTTAAAATGAAAAAAGAAAATCCCAAATCAACCTCACTTATTCCTTATTGAGTTAAAGAAAATGACAGAGGAAGGACACAATACTTAGCTGCTAATTGCCATTCTTTGACAACCCAGGAAGACTGTCCTCAGCTTATTTAAAGTAAGTATGTTCTCAACTCCTCACTTCCATCTCTGACATCACTGCCGGGGAAGAGGAGGTGAGAAATGGAAACACATCATAAACCATGAATCAGAGCAGGGAGGATAGAAATAAATTTAAGAAAACTTAACATTGCCGTGGAAAAAAGACCCTGGGACAGAAAGGACAGCCCAGGTGCCTGTTCCCAGCCAGAGCTGGGGTCACAGGTGGGGTTTCCTGGCCCTTGAATACCTCTGACTCATGACCCTTCTTCCCTGAGTTGTAACAGGGCTCTCTCCAGGCCTTAGCTCTTCAATCAGATTCTTTTCTTTGTTTGAAGTTTTGATTGATCTCAGATTTAATTTTGTCTTCTGGGTTTTCCTGATAAATCTTCAAGCAGGAAACAATATTGCTTTTCCTTCTCCTCAGTGAAAAGAGGGCAGGACCTTAACAATAATTTTTCTTTGTGAAAGAGGATGAATTGAGATGTTTGCAGGGCAGGCAGGAATGAAAAAAGGATTGTAAATAAAAGGAACTTGGAAAGGCCTGATGAGTGAACCCCAAACTATAATGAATAGCTGCTATAATCAGATTAACACCCTCCGGTCCCTAGACCAAATATTTCAGCTACATCACTACTGCCAACTCCCAGGACCACAAAAAAAAAAACCCAAAAAACCCAAACCTTCAAGTGAATGGGTTCAAATTCAAACTAGAGCGTGTCTGTTGTCTAATGCTGTTGGATTAGTTACAACATAATTTTCAAAACATTAAAAACATGACTCTCATACAAATGTAGAATACATGTGTCGAAGAAAACACACATGTCAAATCAGCCATTGGAAACCCTATGGAGCACAGTCCACTGTGACACAGATGGGGTCCTCGTAAGTTGAAATTGACTCCACGGCAACTAGTTTAAAGATTTATTTAACTCATTAATGAGGGAAGCAGCAGGATGTTAAAACTGTTCCCAAGAGAAGGTGGTGACCCTGAGGCCCAACTCTTCCTGGATAAGAACTGTTCTTGGCCCAAACAAGGCTCCACAGTGTGACTCTTGCCTTTTGCTTTCTTGACCCCCTGTTGTTGTTGTTATGTGCCGTCAAGTCAGACCTGACTCAAGTCGGACCTGACTCATAGCGACCCCTCCTTGGGTTTCCGGAGGGAGCAACTAGATGAAGGTGGAAACTCCACATTCACAGGGTACACAGAGCTGCCACCTCTTACCCTGTTGCTGTTTGGTTGATTTTGTCTCATAGTGATCCTTTAGGACAGAGTAGAACTGCCCCAGAGGGTTTCCAAGGCTGTAATCATTATGAAAGCAGACTGCCACATATTTCTCCCATGCAGCGGCTGGTGGTTTGAACCACTGATCTTCCAGTTAGTAACCAAGTGTTTAGCCATTGTGCATCAGGGCTCCTTAGAGCTGCCACAGTGCATAACTTTTCTCATGCCAGATTATAAAGAGATGTTCTTGTCTCTTCACAGCTCTGCACTGTCAAGTCCTGAGTATAACAGACTCTTGCAAGAGGGAAGGAGGCTGTTTTCTTTGGAAACTGAGTTGGGTAGGATTGAATTTCAGATGGTTGCTCTTTCTCAGGCAGGTTTAAAACAAAAACACCCAAGAGAGGAGATGGTGACCAGGAATTTTGAAGTCAGACTCACAGGACCTTGCAAAGGTTGAACTCCTATGATTTAGATTTTCACTTGATACATTCTGACACAGAACCTGCCACATAGTAGGTATGCAGGAATGGTCAGCTGAACGAATCATCTAAAGAATTTGCCTTAAGAAAGCAAGGACCCCTGTTTCCAAGAGGGGGTGTGTTGAAGAGGTGGTAGGAAGGAGGAGGCTATTTGTTCTGCTAAATGGTCTTCATTGCTGAGAACATCTTTTGCTCTCTCACCTTCATTTCATGTTTCAACTTTTTTTTTTAAAAGGAAAAGATGAATTTCAGAGTATTTCCTCTTACTCTCCCTTCTTTTTTCCTTTTTGAATGTGATGAATTCACTGTCACAATCCTCATTTTTTTTTTGCCATTTTTCGGTGACTCACTGCTTTGCTATTCTGGTGGCTGTTCATTTCGGTGGATAATTGTCCCTCTCCCACCCAGAGCACAACACCTGTTCACATTTGTAGAGTTCCAATTACCAAGTTAAGTAACAATTCATTGAGCCTGGTAGTGAGACGGAGAGTGAAATTTATGAATGAATGATGGTAGGCAAAGCAGTGAGTGAAAAGATAGGTCTGCTTCACCAGTCATGAGCTGTAAGTTAGTCCTAAAAGACACCCCAACACTCAGTTTTTCTAAGACACGAGGATTAGAGGGAAGTCTGTCAGGAAATGAAGGCCCCTATCCTTAAAGCTGGAATCCTAGGGTGCAAATGGTTAATGCACTCAGCTACTTTTCAGCTGCTCATTGAAAGATTGGTGATTAGAGTCTACCTGGAGATGCCTTGGAAGAAAGACCTGGAGTTCTGAAAAATCAGCCATTGAACACCCCATGAATCACAGTTCTACTCTAACACACATAGGGTTTCCATGAGCCAGAATTGATGCCACAAAACTCGTTTTTTATCGTTGAAGCCGAGCATGGTGTCGGTGTTCCAAATGGCATTGAGATACTTCAGCTAGACACTTTGGAGACAGGGGGAAACATTTAGAGCACAGTGTTCTGGGGTTTAGTGATTCCTTAGTGGGTCTGGTGTGTATCTGGGGACAGTTCCCTCCCTCTGCAGGAAATTTCTCCATTTCCTCTGAGGGAGCCCAGGTCTCTTCTATGTGGTCTTCAAGTTGGCTTGGTAAATGACACTCAGGCTTCAGCTTGCTTTTCCTCTACCTGGCCTGCTTGAAGTGAACCTAGGTGATACCTCCTGCCCCCGACTCTGGGTAATAACCTTCTCTGGGTCCACATGGCAACTTTAAGCATACCGGTTCATGGTATTTCTTTTATGGTGATTTAAAAGTCTTGTGTAACACTTCATGCACTAACTTTGGTATATTTTCCTTTCTCTGTTTTGGCAGCTTCTCTGCTATACTCCCCTCACTGCCGTTGAGTCAATTCGACTTATAGCAACCCCTCCCTGGGTTTCCAAGGCGGTATCTCTACAGAAGTAGATTGCCCAGTCTTCCTTCTGAGGAGTGGCTGGTGGGTTTGAATTGCCAGCCTTCTGGTTAGCAGTCAAATACACTAGTCCTGTCATATCTATAAGACTGACTCATGTACGTGTTGAGTTTTTTTTCTTTTCCATTTTGTGAAGATAGAGGACTCTTCAGTGAATTACACTAAAACCAAACCACTGTCATTGAGTTGATTTTGACTCATAATGGCCCCTTTAGGTTTTGAAGACTATAAATCTTTACGGAAGGAAATTGCCTCATCTTTCTTCCATGGAGCAGCTGGTGGGTTTGAACTACTGATCTTTCGGTTAGCAGGCAAATGCCTTAGCCACTACCCCACCAGAGCACCTTCTTCAGTGAATAGTGAATCATTAATTCCATTAAACCAGAAATCCTGCATCCTAGGTCATAGGGATTTTATTTTAAGAGAGATCAGAAAGATCTGATAGACCACAAAGGGTTAAATCTTTTGTTATAACCTAACTTCTGTGACATTTATGACTCATCTTCCAAAAAAGACTGTGCATTTTGAAGCAGGAACTGTACAATATTGCTCATTGAATTCCTTGCAGCACCTGGCACAGGTCTTTGCTGATCAAGGCTGAACCTGATTCATTCATTCATTCAACATGAATTTACTGAGCTTCTACTTTGCTATTTTGGTTAGCAGCCAAATACCTTAACCACCATACCACTAGAAATCCTTGTATAGTACATTAGGCAGAGATAAATGCTAAGAAGAAAAAGTAAAGGAGGAAAGGTGGATTGAAGGGTAGATGGGTTGAAGTATAGAGAAGGCCTCAGTGAGAAGGAGACTTCTGAGTGAAGACTGAAGGTGAGGGAATGAACCTTATGGGTATGTAAAGGAAGAGTATTGGGAGCAAAGAGCATAGCAAATGCAAAGATACTGAGGCAGAGATGTGCATGGCATGTTACTAATCAGCAATGAGGCCAGTATGGCTGGCCTGGAGAGAACCATGGGGGAAAGTGGGAGGAGAGGAAGCCAGAGATGCCAGATCATGCAGAGCCTGGTGAGTCAGACTTTGGCTTTTATTCTAGGTAAAATGGGGTATCATTGGAGAGATTTTGAGTAGAGGAGTGACATGATAAAACTCACTTTAACAAGATCACTCTGGCTGTCATGTTGAGAATAGACATAGGGGAGCAAGGGAATAAGTTACACTATTTTAGAGGTAATAATAAGAGATGATAGAGGGTTGGGCCAGGGTAGAGAGAGTGCAAGTAGTCACATTTTAGGATTTATTTTGAAGGTGGTATTGACAGGATTTTTTAATAGACTGGTGTGGGATGAGAAAGAGAAGAATCAGGTAATACCAAGGTTTTTGGCCTGAGCAACTGGAAGATGGAGTTGTTGTTGTTGTTGTTATGTGCCGACGAGTGAGACCCGACTCGAGCAACCCCTCCTTGGGTTTCTGAGGCAGTATCACTATGGAAGTAGATTGCCCAACCTTCCTTCTGAGGAGTGGCTGGTGGGCTTGAACTGCCAGCCTTCTGGTTAGCAGTCAGGTGCCTTAGGCACTACGTTACCAGAGGAAGATGGAGTTAGCTTAACTGAAATGAGGAATACTGAGATAGGAGCAGGCGTGGATGGGTGAGTGTTGTTGTTGTTGCTAGGTGCCATCAAGTCAGCTCTGACTCATAGAAACCCTGTGTACAACAGGATGAGACATTGCCCGGTCTTGCACCATCCTACAGTCATTACTCTGCTTGAGCCCATCATTGCAGCAACTGTGTCAATTCATCTTGTTGAGTGTCTTCCTCTTTTTCACTAACCATCTACTGGATGGGTGGTTGTGGGGGGCAAATATCAGGAGCTCACTTTTGGACGTAGTAAATTTTTTTTTTAATTTTTATAACTTTTTATTGTGATTTGGGTGAAAGTGTTTTTTTTTTTTTTTTTTAAATAAATAAATAAATAATTTATTTCTTTAGTTATCTTTTATAATTTTATTAAATAGTATTAAGAAGTTCTCTCAGTAACAAGAATATTCATTTCTCCAAACATTCAAATTGAAAGTGTATTAAAACAAATGCCAAAAACCTTACATAGAAATAAAAAGTAACAAAAATCACATTCTTGGGTTGCAGTGCATTTGGCAGTGTTAGCTGTGTTGCCTAACCATCCTTAAGCTAGTTTTTTAAAAATAGCACCTTAGTATATAAAAATACCTATTTTCTACTTGGTTTTTAAATGGAATTAATAATTAAGACCACTTTTTTTTGGGGGGGTCATTTACAACACATGTGATTAGATGATTTGATTGTCAAGGTTTAGTCTTCTTCTAAACAGTATAAAACACCCACAGTTCTAAGTATGAAGGGACACAAATGATCTCCTTGGAGAATTCCATAGGACGATGCAGGTCACCAGCCTGTTCTTCATAGAGTGACAAGACTTTTGCATATTGACAATTCCCCCGGGTGAAATACTTTCCATCTAGTTTCAATACTTTCGTGAAAAGATCAAGAATCAGTCTAAACAACTGCCATGTAGAATCTTCTTGGAGATGTGGAGATTGGAACAGCTGTCAAATCATTAATTGCATAATCAAATGTTCTCCCTTCTTTGGCATTCTTCTTCAGTACTGGAATACAATCTACTATTAGTACCTGATAGCATTCTTCTTTAAGATTAAGATGTTGCCACATGTTTTTCACATGTATTTCTATACCCACCAGTCACCATTTGGTCAGTATCTCTCATAGTGACCATCTTTGGTTTGAGTTTGACTTTCACGTAATATGTCCTAATCATCACCTCCCAGAATCAATACATCTTTGCCAATGTAATCTTCTTTTCCACTGCCTATCATGTCCTGGGTCAGTGTCAAATTATTTTCTGCCAAAGTCACATCCTCACTAAGGATGAGAATATTTCCAAATTGCTTCAAGTGTAGAGTTTTAATGTTCTCATAAGGTGGATCTTTTTAATACATCATATATTACCCCATCTATGTTGTACTCAACCAGGCATCCATCAATAGCTATTAGTGGGCCAGTAGTTGTTGATGGCTCCTTTTTGAACAAAGAGTGGCAATCACTTCACTTTCTCAGTAGTGTCCGGACTTGGTTCTTTCATTCTTCCTTTTACTTTGTTCAAAAGACTGTTAATTTCTTCTTTATCCTGCACATCACTATCTTAACTCTGAAGGTCCAGCAACACCAATCCCTGGTGGGTAAGTTCTTATATTGGCAAAGTTACCATTTTTGTTGGTGCTGGTTGCTAAGTAGTTATAGTCTTGCCTGGTGCATCAACTGTTATTCCCTGCTCCTGGAAAATGGACCAGTGGTCTTCTAGAATGGCCTCATTGTCAGCTTTGGCACTGAGTGTGAAGTCCATGGTGCTGTGTTGTGTTGCTGCCATAGTGCAGCAAGGCCCTTGCCCATGTCTGGGAAGTTGTGGTGGGAGACTGTGGTCAGCTAGGAGGTGGCAGTAGGGAGCCTAGGAGGAGTGGAAGGGCCATATGGGTGAACATTTACAGAGAAAATTGCTTTTCCATTTAACAATTCATATACATTTTGTTTCGAGTCATTAATTGCAGTCCCCACAACATAATAGTACTCTTCCCACTTCCTCCCTGTATTTACCATTTCCATTTGTCCTTTTCTATTCCTTCCTGCCTTTGGGGTTTTATTCTTGGGCAAATGCTGCCCTTTTGATCTTGGGTGATTGATCTAAGGACCTCCATGGTGTTATTGTTCACCTCCTAGGGCTGTCTGTTGTTTGGCTGGAAGTTGAGCTATGGGGGTGAGTTCACTTCCAGATTTGAATGATGTTTGATGGTTCCACCAGTCTATTATCAGACCACAGTAAGCTTGGATCTTTTATATGATTTTGAGTTTTGTTCTACATTTTTCTCCCACTCTACCCAGGACCTTCTATTGTGATCCCCTTCAGAGTGGTCAGCAGTGGTAGCTGGGCACCATCTACTTCCTCTGGTCTCATAGTTGAAGAGGCTGGGGTTTGCATAGTCCTTTTACCCTTTTGACTAAGACTGTTTCCTTGTGTCTTTGATATTCTTCACTCACTCTAGAGGGGGAGAAACCAATAGTTGAATCTTAGAAGTTCTCACAAGTTCTTTTCTTTTTTTTTTTTTAAATTTGTATTGTGATTTAGGTAAAAATTTACAGAGCAAATTGACCTTCCATGCAGCAGCTCATATGCACTTGGTCCCATGACATTGACTGCAGTTTCCCACATTGCAACAGCTCTCCTCCCACTTCCTTCCCATAATTACCTCTTCCCTTTGTCCTTGCCTGCCATGCACTCCTGCCCTCCAAGCTGTCTCTCTGTGTGTACACTGCTCTTCTGTTCTCCCATGATTGATCTCTCCAAGGAGTGTATCTAACTGATGTAAATGTTCAGCCCATATGCCTGTCTGTTATTTGGCTGGAAGCCACAGGAGTGAGTTCAAGTCCAGACCTGAAGGACAGCTTGTTGTTGTTACATGTCGTCGAGTCGGCCCCGACTCATAGCGACCCCTCCTTGGGTTTCCGAGGCAGTATCACTACGGAACTAGATTGCCCCATCTTCCTTCTGAGGAGTGGTTGGTGGGTTTGAACCGCCAGCCTTCTGGTTAGCAATCAAGTGCCTTAGGCACTATGCTATTTCAGAGGTTCCACCAGGCTCTATCAGACCAGCAAACCTGGTCTTTTTTTTTTTTTTTTTCTTTTTTCTTTTTTTTTATGATTCTGAGTTTTGTTCCACATTATTCTCCCACTCTTTCCAGGATCTCCTACACAGATCCCCCTCCAAGTGGTTGACAGTGGTAGCCAGGCACCATCTAGTTCTTCTGGTCTTATGGTCATATAGGCTGAGAATTGCATGTGTACCAGTCCCTTGGACTAATAGTTTCCATGCATCTTTGGTTTTCTTCATTCTTCTTTGCTCTGGATAATCTCAATGGCCACTTGCAAGCTTTTAAGGCCCCATTTGCTACTTACCTAAGTAGGATGCACTCACAAGTTTTTAAGAACCTAGTTGCTACTCACCAGAGTAGGATGTAGAACATTGTGCAAGAATGGTGTTGGGGAAGCATCTGACCTCCTCTAACTTCTCAAGCTGGGAGGAGCATCAAAACCCAAAGCCCAAGGCTGATTCTTGTGAGGCAGAAGTCAGACATGGCTCCAGTCTCCAATCTTTTTACCAATTCTAACATCAACTGTCCTTTCCACAGCACTCTCTACTTCTCTTCTTGTTTGTTAATTCATTGTAACACAAAACTTGCAGACAATACTCACAATTGTGGAGTTTATTAGGGAAGTAACAGGTTATAATTCAGGATCAGAAATGACTCAGGATACAGTTCTTTGATCAGGACAGCCTCTTCTTAGCCATGCCCACAGGCATGCCTCTCTCTGGCCCTCAGTTGAGAGACTGTGGGCCTCTGCACTGCTCAGGCAAATGTTACAAAGCTCTTTTAGTTCTGCTGATTAGCACCCAGAGGCACCCCACTCTTCTAGTAAGCCTTAGCCTAAAGGCACTCAGTTCTAGCTCTGTGAGTTGACAACTCTAACTCTACTGAGTGCCAGGAGGCACCCCACTTTGCCAGCAACCCTCCTCCCTGAAGACATTCAGCTTTTTTAATGCCGTTCCAGACATCCACTGTGTTGTCTTATGCTGTCTCCAGGTTCTGTTGCCTCTGCTGCTGCAGTTGCTCTGTTGCTACTTCTGTGCCACCGTTTCTCACCATCTCTCGCCATCTCCAGTGTTAACAGCTTTCTGTCTACTAGTTCTAAGAGGGTCTTAGATCATGGACCCTGGATCCAAGGGACACACTCTGCTCCCATCTCTTCTTCTTGGTGGTAGTCAGGGCTCCCTTTTCTGCCTATGGATGGCTCATTTTAAGCTGAGTGGGATGACAAAACTGACGAATCCCCATCTTAGGGTTGCATACACCTTATTTGCATGGTCTCATCCCATCAAGGGTGTTATGCACCTTATTTACATTATTAGCAAGCTATCCAGTCCCCTTGGTGGGCCACAAGCACCACATTTATATCGTCCTACCCTGTCGTTTGGTAGGAGTTACAAAGACTATGGCTAGAAGGGTCACATTAAGTAATTCACTGCACCACAATTGTCTTTGTGGACTATATTACACCAGTTGACCTTGATGTCCCCTGAGACTATGGTCCTGAGCCTTCTAGGCCCAGCAACTCACTCCCTTAAGGTGTTTGTATATAGCTAAGAAGTTTTCATAACTTTGCCCCCGTATGCTCTACTATATTTATGGATATATTTGCAGCACATACAGATACGTATGTAGAAATATCCTCTGTCAAATCTACATGTATTTGTGAGTGTAGTCCCATTCGCCTTCCCACCCCTGTTCAGCTTGAGTGTCTATGTGTCCCCTCATAGATTACTGTTATTACTGTTATTACAGATTGTATGTGTAGTAATATTTACTTTTGTTGCCTTAACTTTTGTGCTTCTCTCAATGTCTTCCTATGCCTTGATCATTTTGTGCTGACCTCCTCCTTATTTCATGTCACTCAAGTTAATACATGCCTACCCTCTAGTTAGTAATTTACTCTCCCTTCCCCTCCTACCCTGGTAACCTTCATAGAATGTTTCTTTCTGTGTAAACTTTTTTTTTCTTTCACTTTTTACAGTAGTAGTTTCATACAATATTTATCCTTTTGTGATTGACTAATTTCACTCAGAGTAATGCCCTCCAGGTTCATCTATATTATGAGGTGTTTTTTTCAGCTTTTTTTTTTTTTTTTAATTGTGATTTGGGTGAAGATTTACAGAGCAAATTCACTTTCCATACAGCAGTTCACATATACTTTGTCTCATGTCATTGACCACAGTTTACCACAATGCAACAGCTTCCCTCCCACTTCTTCCCCATAGTTACCTCTTCCCAGTGTCCCTCCCTCCATACACTCCTGCCCCCTGAGCTGTCTCCCTGTGCATAAGCAGCCCTTCTTTCTCCCATGATTGTTCTCTCCAAGGAGTGTATCTACTTGAGGTAAATGTTTAACTCATATGCCTGTATTTTGTTTGGCTGGAAACCACAATATATTATGAGGTGTTTTGCAGTGACCTGTTAAGTTTGACATGCCTTATACATGACCAAAACTAAACTCATTGTTATTGTGTTTGGAGATAGAGATATAATATTACAGTCAAGAAAACCATAGAGTGTTTTTGGCTGTAATCTTTATAAAGGCAGATCACCAAGCCTTTCTTCTGCAGCACTGCTAAGTGGGTTCTAACTGCTAACCTTTAAGTCAATTGTCGAGTGCAAACTTCTTATACCATTCGGGGACCAATAGAAAGTGATATAATTAATACTGGGCCAGTTCTGACCCTGGGACTCAAGAGGCCTTGGACACTTCTACTCACTCTCTTGGATCTCTCCCACCACCATGAACAAGCCTGAGCTAGCCTGCTGGAAGATGAGAGCCCACGTGGAACAGACTGAATCAGCTCCCATTCTCCCAGTTGGGACCCCAGACTTATGAGAAATCCCAGCCAAGATCAACAAAACCAATCAAGGAGTGACACATAGCTAACGCATGAGGGAGCCCTTAATTGTTCAGCTTGAAGATCGTGGGCTAAATAAATGGTTGATGTCCTAAGTCACTATGTCTGATATATAGATAAAGAGAAATAAATGCAAGTAGGCAGTTGGATATATGGGTCCAGAGTTCAGGTGAGAGGCCCAGGCTGGAGACAGATATTTGGAAGTCAAGGGCGTATACTTAAAACTCACTGCTGTTGAGTTCTTTCCAACTTACAGCGAACCCTCCTTGGGTTTCTGAGGTGGTATCTCTATGGAAGTAGATTGCCCAATCCTCCTTCTGAGGAGTGGCTGGTGGGTTTGAACTTCCAGCCTTCTGGTTAGCAGTCAAATACCTTAGGCATTATGCCACCAGAGTGCCCTTATGCCACCAGAGCTCCCCTCAAGGGCATACAGATGGCATTTAAAGCCATAAAATGATACGATCTTTTGGCAATGAGCAAAGAGATCCAAGGGCTGAGCTGTGAGGGCATTCCAACATGTAGGGGAAAGGAGACACCAGTCAAAGAGAGAAGGAGAAACCTGAAAGATAAGAGGAAAACCAGGAGCATTTGCTAAAGTAAAAGTTTGTGTTTGGAGAGGTGACTATTCGAAATTGAAACTGTGGAGAGACTGTAGTTGTTAGCAATGGCAAGGTCAAGGTATTACCATGGGAGGGAGTAGCAAAGGAAGAGTGGATGATAGTATAATTGGAGGAGAAGTTGTTCAACAACTAGAATGTGAAGGCATTGAATGAATCATATATACAGTTATGGACATCTCCATGAGTGTTGGTGGAGTGTGATGGAGAACCAGCAGTGAATCCCATGGGCCCTGGTAGGTGACTGAAGCAGGATGGGTATTGACTGGTTGTCTTGGTTCTTTAGAGCTGCTATAACAGAAATACCACAAGTGGGTGGCTTAACGAACAGGAATATATTTTCTTGGAATTTTTCTGGAGATCTACTTTGGTACAAAGATTACAAGCCAAGAAAACGCTATGGAGCATTCTGTTCTATAACACAGAAGGTTACTGTGAGTTGGAATCAACTCAACAACTCAACAGCAATTTTTTTTTTCAGGAGGCCACCTCAGTGGTATCTTCCTCACATAAGGTAAGACTGCCCCTACTCTGAGCTAGCCTCAACTAGGAGCTCTGACACTAGTCCTTTGAAGGAATTGTCTTTGTGTTCCCACTGCAAAATGGGGAAGGCTGTAACCCTTAAGTCATTTTTTCCCCAGGGTTTTTCCTGGAGATTTGTTAAAAAATGCTCCCAGCTTTCAAAATAATAATAATATATATTAAAAAAAGCTCTGCTCTTTTTAAGAAATAAAATCATTTTATCTCAGATTGCCATTCAAACATAGAAAAGTATAATGGAAAAGGCCTTGGGAAGAATTATTTAGAACAATTACAAATGTATTCACCTCTCAGTACTTCTAAAGCTTTAGCTTATGGCTGCTTCACATGGCTGATTATGGTTTCAAATAGCAACAGGGTTTAGCTTGCAAGAAGACTTTCTAGCTATTAGATCGAGGAAGTTGAAACTAGAAATAAACTCTGTTCATAAAACTTTGTAATCGTTATTCCTTTGTGTAGGAATTTTAGTACAGATTGTTGTTGCTGATGAGTAGGCCCCTGACTCATGGCGGCCTCATGCACAAAGGAAAAATACGCTGCTGAATCCTGTGCCATCCAATGATTGGTTGAAGTTCAGGCCATTGTGCCACATGGAGTTTTCACTGGCTAATGTTTGGAAGTAGTAGACCTTTCTCCCTTCGTCTGGTTAAAATGACCATCTTGAATAACTCCTCACACTGTCAGATTTTTGAGGGTTTTGACTTGGGAACTGAGCAGTTATTCATCATCCACCTCTCTTGCTTAGCACCCAATCTTCATAGTGTCAACCATAAAGCACCCAGTACGGTGTGGTGGTGGTGTTGGAGCTGGCTAACTGCTTAGTTCCTGCCCAGCGGAATGTGGACATTGAAGGCGTTAGAGCCTGGTTGTGCGGAAGTAAAAATGCCATCACTGCCAAGTGGAAGGGTGGGGAGGGGAGGTGCGTGTGCATGGCCCGATGATAGCCCCTGAGCAGGGTTTTTGTTGCGTCCCCTTTGAGAGCCATTTATAGCTGATGAAGCCCGTTGCAGAGGCTTCAGCAGAAATCAGAAGGCAGCAGCAGTTGTTGCCTCATCTGCTCCTCACATGCCTCTTTTGTACCTCCTGTTGTTGTTGTTGTTATGTGCCGTCGAGTCAGCCCTGACTCATAGCAACCCCTCCTTGGGTTTCCGAGGCAGTATCACTACGGAAGTAGGATTGCCCAACCTTCCTTCTGAGGAGTAGGTGATGGGTTTGAACCGCCAGCCTTCTGGTGAGCAGTCAAGTGCCTTAGCCACTATGCTACCAGAGCTCCCTTGTACCTCCTAGCTTTTCTTAATATAAGGCTCTGCTCTTTTGACCTCGGGAAGCCGCTGTCTGTTCTAATATTCAGCATCCCTCATGTTGTTGTTGTTGTTATGTGCCGTCAAGTCAGCCCTGACTCATAGCGACCCCTCCTTGGGTTTCCGAGGCAGTATCACTACGGAAGTAGGATTGCCCAACCTTAACAGTTCGGGGCAGTGAGAAAGGGAACATAGCACTTTCCCAACAGCAAATGATGACAATATTGGGGTCACTCAGTCAGTGCCAGGCACGGGGCTAATTGCTTTATGTGCAATGGTAGTAGTATTGTCTCTATTTTATAGAGGAGAAAACTGAGGAAGAGAGAGGTCCGGTGGTTTTCTGAGGGCCACACTGTAAATAGTAGAGTCAGATTTTAAACCCTGATGTGTCCCACTTGAAAGCTTCAGTACTTAACCACTCCCTTATGCTGCTCATCACACTTCAAGCAGGCACAAGCAGGGTTCTGCTGTGAACTATGGAGGGGGTTCTGTGCTATTTAGAGAATGAGAGGCACCTCCTCATGGGTATTTAGCTAGTAATTCATGCTTGATGAGTCTCTCATGTTCTTCTAGCTCCTTGCTACTCAAGCGTGGTCCAGGGACCAGCAGCATCAGCATCACTTGGGAGCTTGCTAGAAATGCAGACTCTTGGGCCCCACCTCAGACCTGCTGGATCAGGATCTGCATTTTAACAAGATCCTCCTGTGATTCGAATGCACATTAACTTTTTTTTTTTTTTTCCCAACTACTTCACTGAAATTGTGTTTCTGAACATTTACCTGCTCCCTGTATCTAAGGATATGAATGTAATACAATGGTTGTTTGATATTTTGAGCAGGGATTCTTGGAGTTTATCCCACAGAACGTGGTTCCTGTGTGTTGTTAACAGGAGATTAAAACAAATAGAAGTTTCTGTGTTTCATGGTTACATGAGCTTAGGAAACACTGATTTAGACAAGGTTAAATGCATTTAGTTACTGTAGGACTCTTCTGTACTGTTCATGAAAGTGCATTGAGGCTTTTCAAGAAGACCAGAGAATATGGGGACCAGGCAGTGCTTCATCCTGTTGTATATAGGGTCACTGTAGTTACAGCTGACTCACTGGCACCTAATGACAACAACAACAACAACAACAACAACAAGACAATATGGAGTAGATACACTTGAAATTTGAAGAGCATTGCTCCAGAGTGTGTTTCCTTAGATTAAAGCTCAAGAAAGCTTGTTCAGGGGGCTTCCTTCAGAACGAAGCCTAAGACAGACATATCACCAAGAAGCTCCATGCTTGTGTGTCCCCAGTGTCAAAAACGGAAGATTTCCTGGAAGAGCTGGTCAAAATGAAACCCACTCCTGGCATTTATCTCCAAGGTTATGAACAAAAACAGTGCAAAGAAACGCTTCCAGCAGCTCTCGTTTAGGCAGATCTGACAGCGAGCAAACACTAGGTGGCAGTGGATGGACAGGCATTGCCTGAAAGCCTGCAGAGCTTTGTTACTGCCAAGGGTCAAGACGAAATGATAAAGGCAGTGGGTGGTGGTGGGGGTTCTGAGCACAGTTGGGTCGTGAAAAGAGATTGTTGGGATGATATTAAAGAAACTGAGATTTCACCAGCAAGTCTAGGAAGGCTGTTTTATGGAATGAGAGATTTGTGCAAGAGTAATTGCTTCTCTTTTTGCCTCTAGCTATGTTAAACACACACCCTCTCCCCACAGGGGAGGGATGTCAGCAGCTGGGTATGGTGAAGCTGAAGGGAATTAAGTATGGGTAAAAAGTTCCCAATCCACTTGGTTCTGCTCCCTGAGGTCAGGAGAGGCAGCGAGAGTCAGGCTGCAGCATCCATTAGTCAAGACCTGCCTGCAGGGAATGAAAGCATCCTTTCCTACCATGCATGGGGCTTGCAGTCTATGCCCACATACAGCCCAGACATGCTTTGGTGACACTCTCCTGCCGCTGATGGGATAAGAGCAGGATTTGAAAGAGAAGTGGCCAGACATAGCTACTTCCCCACCTGTACCCAGGTGTTTGGCTGAATCCAGGCTGGGAAAAGTATATGCAGAATCATCAGAAGAGAGATCTTCTGATCCTTCATAGGTTACCTGGGACTAGACCATGGAGCAGCATTCTCCTGTACATTGTGAAGGGGTCTCTTGGTATTTTAGAGATGGTGAAGTGGTTCCTGGGACTAGGCTGTGGAGTAGAGTCATGTGATGCCTGTGTTGGAGAGGGTCCATCTTTGGCCTTGAAGAACTTGGCTTTCAAGAAGATGGGGCAAAGAAAGACTTCATGAAATTCCCAACTGTGGGGAGACCAGGTCTTTTTCACTCTGTAGCAGTCTGTATCAGTTGGGACTCTCTCATTTAGTCAATGGACCTAAAAGTTGGAAACTTTGTTGAAAATTCACTCAAGAAACAGTAAGGGTTTCCCAGCTATTCGGTGGACGTGCCATCTGAAAATATTGGGTGGAGACTCATTATTCTTAGAGATTTCAGTGTTTAAGTCAGGGTCTGGACTTTTTCAAGTTATTCTCTGTCTTTGAACACAATTTAGGCTTGGCTGGACAACTTACCTCTGGAGAAGTCTGCAAATCTCTTGGTAATGTTGTTAGCTGCTATCTGAGTCTATTCCAGGCACAATGGGATCGGATCATTGTGATCCATAGGGTTTTTGTTGGCTGATTTTCAGACCAGCAGGTCTTCCTAGTCTGCCTTACTCTGGAAGCCCCAGTAAATTATGTTCAGTATCATAGCCACACTCAAACCTTCACTGACAGACAGGTCGTGGCTGCATTCAACACACATTTGTTGGGAATCAAACTTCTATTTCCAGGCTGGAAGGCAAGAATTCTACCACTGAACCACCATTGCTCCCATGGGTAACAGGGTTGTAGAATTATAGAATGAACATTAGAGATTGTCCTGTCTCTATCTTGCCTTTTTCATGTGGGAAAACAGGTCCAAAGAATTAATTCCATTTAGATTATTTTGGCAAATCTTGAGTGTCCATTCTGTGCTAGATTCTGTGCCTGGGCTGAGGCCATACAAGGAGTATGAGACACACTCTCTACTAATTTATGGATCACTGACTAGCTAATGCATCAGCTTTAGGAATCTCTGGGTTGAGCAAATGGTTAATTGCTGACTACTTACTGAAAGGTTGGTGGTTTGAACTACTTGTCAATCTGCTTCTGAAAGTTTACAGCCTTGAAAACCTTATGGAGCAGTTCTATTCTGCACACATGAGGTTGCCATGAGTCAGAATCAACTCGATAGCAATATATGTACACATATATTTTTGTTAACTGTGGTGGATCAGTGAGTGTATGGCTCTGGTCACCTGCTGGTGAGTGGTGAATGCAGGTACGGGAGAATGCTTGCCTGCTTCTCCTCTTTTCTTCTCTCCCTCCCTTTCTTTTTTTTTTGAATTTTGATTATTGTTTAAGCTCTAGGGGGCCTTGTCTTCACCAGGTGGATGTAAGTAAGCAGCATTAGTGATTCCAAGGACATCTTTGATCACTTTTGTCCTTCCCCAAAGGCCTCAATACAAGATGAGCTGGTTTCAGCCCTGAGGAAGCAAATTTATTTTATTTTTTATTTGTAGGAACTTGCCTTGAATCCTGAGAGGGGAAAAAAAACCAAGCTAGTACACTTAAAGGCTTTATTTTTATAACTTTTTTTTGCCCGAGGAAATATACCTTCTGCTATAAATAAGCTTGAAAACACCATCAGGATGATGCTGTCCAAACCACAACACGACCACAATTTATGGTAGGCTGCCCTCATTGTCCAAGTTCTCACCTCTCCCTGCTCTTTTAGGGTGCATTACTTGAGTAGATGTTGTATGTGTGTGTGTGGGAAAGAAATGATAAATTAAAAATGAAGATGTTACCAAATGTGGGAACCGAGCAGTGGCCATGGTAGCAAAACAATAACTGGGAGATTGACATAGAATGTCTGCCTGTACTACATGGTGATGGACAGTGGTATGCAAACAATATGCAAATGAATCTCAGCCCATGTCACTGTAGCCAAATCTGGTAAAGACTGCTGTCTTGCCTCTGTGTCCAGCTGTCCAACAGGCAGAATCAGAGGCCTGGATGTCTGGCATTTGAAGTTTGCACATAATTGAGATTTTAGGACTCTAAAAATCTTACATTTTATTCACAAACACAGGCATCTGCTACTAATTAAAGTATCAGGGTATAATTATACCCTTTCTTATTAGTAGATATGGAATCTGACAGTTGCTTAGATACAAAATAAGCAAATGTAGATTGCGTTCTGCATCCTTACCAGGCTGGGAAGACAGAACAACAGAATTTCCAAATGATCTGAGTATAGTAAATTTCCAAGTTGCGAACATCTGACTTACTGACAATTCATACTTGCCCTTAAATGTTGTGTAAATTTACCCTAACTTTGAAACGATTGAACAATCCCCTACTCACAACAAATTCTTCATCACAATCACCTTCACTTGCTGCGTGTGCAGCTTTTAAATCATTGAAAAGGCTTTGAGCCTTTTCTTGCACTAAAATAATGCTAAGTGAGAACCATATGCACCTGTCCTAACTTATATACATATCCAACTTAAAGATACACTTAGGAATGGTTCTCGTTCATAACCTGATAACTACCTGTAAATGAGTCTTGTTGCCCAGAAAATGTAAAGTTCTGAACTATCATCAGTAAATTTTCCAGGAACAGATGTTAAACCCATCATAACTCTGAGCTCTGAGCTTTAATGTCATTCAATTATTTTCCTTGCTCGGACCCCTCAACCTTGTACTGCACCCCAATCCATAGACAAAAAAGTACCCATCTTTCCAAGGTACCAAAAATGAAAGCCAGCCTGAAGTTTAACAATAATACAGGGGAAAGGCAGTTATGGCTTCTTCAAGGAATTTTGGAAGTAGAAGACACCATCTTGAGTGACAGTGCTGTGGTGTGGCTGGCTCAGCCTTTGGGCTTGTCAAAAGCCCACTTGGGGCTCAGTGGTATGGATCCAGTGTCTTGAGGAGCCTCCTGGTCATTCTAAGGTGTCTTTACCTGCATGGGTATATCTTCACACAATACAACTGGGGAAGCTCCCTGCTAAACCATCACCTCCAAGAGTTCAGGGACCAGGTCTTTTCTTTGCCATCTGTTATATCTTCAGTGTCTTGCATGGTGCTTAGAATTTTGAAGCTGCTCAATAGGTATTTGTTGAAAGTATAAATTCCTTTGACTTCCTCACATGCAAGTCACTGTGGGAGAGGTAATACTTTTAACTTTAGTAGTCATTTACCCCTCAATCTGTGAACTGGTTAGATCTGAGGTGGGCAAACTATGGCCCTTGGTCCACATTTGGCCTGCCACTTGTTTTTTGTATGGCCTAGAAGGGAGCTCTGGTGGCGTAGTGCCGAAGGCATTTGACTGCTAACCAGAAGGCTGACAGTTCAAACCCACCAGCTACTCCTCAGAAGGAAGGTTGGACAATCTACTTCCATAGTGATACTGCCTTGGAAACCCAAGGAGGGGTCGCTAAGAATTGGATCTGACTCGATGGCAGTGGCTTCTTCAAGGAAGACATGTAGACGTGAGTTTTGAGGCTGAGCCTCTGGTGTTTAAAACCCAGCTAGATGCACCTGGTGCATAGGTAACAGCCCAGCTTATAGACTGAGACAGACTAGGAAGAAGGAAGAGGCCATCCACTTCTCAAAGAATTGGCCAGGGAAAACCTTATGAATAGCAAA
>NW_006921805.1:4655726-4664156 GCF_000298275.1 Orycteropus afer afer
GCCCCTATCCTTAAAGCTGGAATCCTAGGGTGCAAATGGTTAATGCACTCAGCTACTTTTCAGCTGCTCATTGAAAGATTGGTGATTAGAGTCTACCTGGAGATGCCTTGGAAGAAAGACCTGGAGTTCTGAAAAATCAGCCATTGAACACCCCATGAATCACAGTTCTACTCTAACACACATAGGGTTTCCATGAGCCAGAATTGATGCCACAAAACTCGTTTTTTATCGTTGAAGCCGAGCATGGTGTCGGTGTTCCAAATGGCATTGAGATACTTCATCTAGACACTTTGGAGACAGAGAGGGAAACATTTAGAGCACAGTGTTCTGGGGTTTAGTGATTCCTTAGTGGGTCTGGTGTGTATCTGGGGACAGTTCCCTCCCTCTGCAGGAAATTTCTCCATTTCCTCTGAGGGAGCCCAGGTCTCTTCTATGTGGTCTTCAAGTTGGCTTGGTAAATGACACTCAGGCTTCAGCTTGCTTTTCCTCTACCTGGCCTGCTTGAAGTGAACCTAGGTGATACCTCCTGCCCCCGACTCTGGGTAATAACCTTCTCTGGGTCCACATGGCAACTTTAAGCATACCGGTTCATGGTATTTCTTTTATGGTGATTTAAAAGTCTTGTGTAACACTTCATGCACTAACTTTGGTATATTTTCCTTTCTCTGTTTTGGCAGCTTCTCTGCTATACTCCCCTCACTGCCGTTGAGTCGATTCGACTTATAGCAACCCCTCCCTGGGTTTCCAAGGTGGTATCTCTACAGAAGTAGATTGCCCAGTCTTCCTTCTGAGGAGTGGCTGGTGGGTTTGAATTGCCAGCCTTCTGGTTAGCAGTCAAATGCACTAGTCCTGTCATATCTATAAGATTGACTCATGTACGTGTTGAGTTTTTTTTCTTTTCCATTTTGTGAAGATAGAGGACTCTTCAGTGAATTACACTAAAACCAAACCACTGTCATTGAGTTGATTTTGACTCATAATGGCCCCTTTGGGTTTTGAAGACTATAAATCTTTATGGAAGGAAATTGCCTCATCTTTCTTCCATGGAGCAGCTGGTGGGTTTGAACCACTGATCTTTTGGTTAGCAGGCAAATGCCTTAGCCACTACCCCACCAGAGCACCTTCTTCAGTGAATAGTGAATCATTAATTCCATTAAACCAGAAATCCTGCATCCTAGGTCATAGGGATTTTATTTTAAGAGAGATCAGAAAGATCTGATAGACCACAAAGGGTTAAATCTTTTGTTATGACCTAACTTCTGTGACATTTATGACTCATCTTCCAAAAAAGACTGTGCATTTTGAAGCAGGAACTGTACAATATTGCTCATTGAATTCCTTGCAGCACCTGGCACAGGCCTTTGCTGATCAAGGCTGAACCTGATTCATTCATTCATTCAACATAAATTTACTGAGCTTCTACTTTGCTATTTTGGTTAGCAGCCAAATACCTTAACCACCATACCACTAGAAATCCTTGTATAGTACATTAGGCAGAGATAAATGCTAAGAAGAAAAGTAAAGGAGGAAAGGTGGATTGAAGGGTAGATGGGTTGAAGTATAGAGAAGGCCTCAGTGAGAAGGAGACTTCTGAGTGAAGACTGAAGGTGAGGGAATGAACCTTATGGGTATGTAAAGGAAGAGTATTGGGAGCAAAGAGCATAGCAAATGCAAAGATACTGAGGCAGAGATGTGCATGGCATGTTACTAATCAGCAATGAGATGGATTGACATGGTGGCTGCGATGATGGGCTCAAGTATAGCAGGGATTGTGGGGCTGGCGCGGGATCGGGCAGTGTTTAGTTCTGCTGTGCATGGGGTCGCTATGAGTCGGAAACGACTCGATGGCACTTAACAACAACAACAACGATGGCAGTGAGTTTAGTGAGTATGAGCTAAGAATGGCTTTTACATTTTTAACTTAAAAATCAAAAGGATAATATTTTATGACACATGAAAACGACATGAAATCCAAATGTCAGTGTCCATAAATAAAGTTTGCCCAGAACACAGACATTTCCATTCATTTGCACCACAGTGCCAGAGTTGAGTTGTTGCCTCAGAGACTCCAGGGCCCCCAAAGCCTAAAATGTTTACTGTCTGGCCCTTTATAGAAAACAGTTTGCCCATGTCTGGATGACATAATTCCCCAGGTTAGCGTCTGATGTTGGGGGGAGTAGGATGGAGGAGAGAATGTGGGTGCCCTCTCTTTCTAGAGTGTAGAGGGACTGGGGCAGGGGACAGGCTTGCTGGGAGTGGAGAATAAACGTGGAGGTTAGGCACTTCAGTCCTGTTCACATTTCTGCCAGCTCAGGCCCTTCCGTAGTGGAAGTTTCCAGTTCCTCATTGTAATTCTGATGGATACCCTCAAGGAACGCAGTGATAATCATTTCTCAGACTGCTGCATTGCTGGGATGAGAAGGACTGTATGTTTCTGCTGTTTCTTGGTCCTTGTAAATCCCTAGTTCAAATGCTCTTTCTTTGTGAAAGACATAAAATTTTGCTTCCCAGGCAAGTGGCAGTGTTTGGGTAATAAATCTGTATGTGTGAGCAAGTGTGAGCTGAAGCTTGTCTTTGGAAAGCAAATGCCTTCACTCTTATAGCCATCCAGCAGGCACCGGTGCAGCTGCCTCTCCCCTTAGCTTTCCAGAATGTGTTGACCCCCACTTGCTGGTGGCCAGAAGCTTTCTGTTTCTATGCTCCTAGCAAGGGTAGAGCCTTGCCCTTCCAAGAGAAGTGCCATTGTGATTAAGCTAGCAAGGATGCAATCAGTGTAGGTAAAGCCTTGATAATCCACTTGATCCATCCCAGTTATCCATCCAAATCCCAGGTGGCATCCTATAGACCTGAGCCTCGTTTCACTGGGGTTTATAAGAGCACCTCTTAGAGCAGACAGCATCATGCCTTTCTCTTATTAGCTATCAAAACTTCCAAGTTAGAGTCTAATTTTCTCCAAACCCCACACTTTATTTGGAAAGAGGTCACTCTAGGTCCCTAGAGGCTTGACTCATCTATATGTGTGAAAATGTGTCTTTCATTGGTGTTTTAAATGGATTTGGGAATAGATTTGCTTTCTGAGTGACTGTGATTAACACTGACATTGTTTATTGTGAGTAGACCTGGATTTTGAAAATCATAAACAATAAGAAGATTTTCATGCCTTTTCAAAGGGTTGGCTCTCAGGGCTGATGGGAGCACTAAGCAGTTATCTGATATAAAAGGTTTTATTTCTAAAGTAATGTAGGAAGTCATTTGTGGAAAGAAAATGCAGGCTTCTGCTTTCTAAATAATATCATTTGTTGTATCTGTTATATGTTGGACTTTCTTCTAGATATTCTATATACATTTCCTCTATTCTTACGAAAATCCTGCAGGTTAAATGTTATTATCTCCCTTTTACAGGGAGGAAATGGGACAGGACAAGTGGGTTGCCAGAGGTTCCATTGTTAGCAAGTGGTGAAGTAGGACTTGAACCCACATAGGTGTGACCTCAGAGCTTGTGAATGGTACATCATATTACACTGCTACTCTGTGAGGATTTTTGTTTTCTTTCTGTTGAGGTGTAATCCATACTGAAGGTTGTAGTCTTTGATCTTCATCAATAAGTGCTTCTTCATTTTCAGCAAGCAAGGTTGTGTCATCTGCATATTGCAGGTTGTTAATGAGTCTTTCTTCAATCCTGATGCCACATTCTTCTTCATATAGTCTAGCTTCTTGGATTATTTGCTCAGCATACAGCTTGAATAAGTATGGGAAAGAAAACAACCCTGATGCATACCTTTCTTGATTTTCAGTCATGCAGTATCCCGTTGTTTTGTTCGAATGACTGCCTCTTGGTCTATGTACAGGTTCTTCAAGAGCACAATTAAGTGTTTTGGAATTCCCATTCTTTGCAATGTTATCTGTAGTTTCTTATGATCCACACAGCTGAATACCTTTGCATAGTCAGTAAAACACAGGTAAACATCTTTCTGATATTCATTGCTTCCATCTAAGATCCATCTAACATCTGCAATGATATCCCTGTTCCATGCTCTCTTCTGAATCCAACTTGAATTTCTGGCAGTTCTCTGTCAATATACTGCTGCAACTGTTTTTGAATTCAAAATGTAGCACAGTGAGACTTGAACATTTCCTGTATATTTCCATGTTGTTGTCATTTTGTATAGTGAGCATGCATTACTTATAAAATTTTGATAACTTTTAAAATAATTAAAAAACAACCCACTTAACACAACAGCAATGTATCTTGAAGATTATTACAAAAATAGCACATAAAGTACTTTCTCACTATTTTTTAAACAGCTGTGTAGAATTTCATGCATGAAGTAATTTATTTAAACAGTCCCTTATTAGTGGATATTTAGTTTACTTCCAGTCTTTTGCAATTAGAAATTTTATTGCTATGAATGACCTTGTACCCATGTCATTTCTCACGTTTGTAGAGATATGCATGAGGTAAATTCCTAGATGTAGAGTGGCTGGGAAAAAGGGTATTTATAATTTGGATAAATATGTATGGCTTCAGAATTACCCTTCAAAAAGGCTTTGGAGTTTCCACTTCCTTCTGCAATTTCCTCACTCATTCGCCAAGCTGTACTTACCAAATGTTTTGACCTTTCCCAACCTGATAGGTGAAAATATCTTTTAAACTAACACTAAAAAAACCAGTTGCCATTGAGTCAATTCTGAGTTATTGTGATCTCATATGTTTCAGAGTAGAAACGCAGAGGGTTTTCAATGGCTGTGACCTTTCAGAAGTAGATCTTCAGGCCTTTCTCCCAGTGTGCCTCTGGGGGGTTTTGAACAACCAATCTTTTGGTTAGCAGCTGAGCACTTAACCATTTGCACCACCCAGGGACTTGAAACTAAAGCTGGCTCTTAATCCTCAGTTCAAGTTTCAATCCATTTTATATCTCAAAACTCCTTCTGGTGAATAGTCTGGTAGGGAAAATCATTTGCAAAGGGCAGACCAGACATAGGTTTTGTGTTTGGGCTTTGGAGAAGAGGTGGGAAAAGGATAGAGATTCTCCTAGTTCTGCAGCTAAGCTCGCAGAACCACTTTGCTGGCCTTGGGCTGAGGCCATGGCTTCTGATGAAGAGATGTTGGCCTGTACTTGTGTCCTTCATACACATAAGTTCTTTTGGGAACTTCTGGGAAGGAAGTGACTAGTTAAGGGTTCTGTACCTGGCTTTTAGCTTTCTATCTAGAACTATCTACAGGTCCACCATTTTGAGCCAGCTGATATCTGGTAGACTTTTGGCAGGTCAACTGAAGATATACATAAAACCCTGGAGTTTGGGGGAGCAGAGGTCCTTTGGGCTAGAGAGACTCTTTGGTTGGGAGAGGCCTGTACTCCGAACAGTAAGGAGGAGCTGGTATTTCTGGGGTCCTGGACAATTCACCTGAGATTTGAAACTCAAAGGAGAACAAAACCCACTCTGCTGTGTGACAGGTTCAGCTCACATTGAACAGAGCGAGGGAAGACAAAGAGGCCAAGCCCTTGGCACCATGTCACCTGGTACCTGTTGCTTTCTTTCCTGGTCAGGATTCCCAGTGGGCATTAGATTAGCTCTGGTATCAATTATTTATTGCTAATACCCACACAGAGGATTCAGACAGTGACTCTGAGGTGGTAGTTATCAGTGAACACATTAAAAAAAAAAATGAGAAGAATTATACCTTGGTGTCTTTTGGGTATGGAAGAAAACCCACAGAAATAATGATCAATTCGAAATCTAAACCTATGCTGACCCACTCAAACTCTTCAGAGTTTTTTTTCCTCAACAAAGTGAGAGATTTATAATTCCATTGGACTTCCATAACAGAATGGTACCTTCAACACTGCAGAATCAGATAGCTTTTGCTGCATAGCACACTCTCCAAAATTTAATAGCTCATGATTCTGTGAGTCAGTAGGGTAGTGGTTGTTCTGGCCAGGGATGGCTCAAATGAGCTCAGCTGGCCTTCCACATAGTCTTAATGATTGATCTAGGATGGCTTCCATTACGTGACTGGTGGTTGGCCGGCTGTCAGCTGGGACACTTCAGTTCTTCTACACATGGGTTCTCGTCTTCCAGAGGTTAGTTTGGTCATTCACATGGTAGTTGCAGAGTTCCTCCTGTAGTAAGAACGGGCAAGTCCCAGTGTGCAGCCTCTGCTTAGCTCGTGTTTGTTAATATCCCAGAGGCCAAAACAAGTCCTAGGGTTGGTCCATATTTAAACGAAAGCAAAGCAAACCAGTTGCCATTGAGTTGATTCTGACTCATGATGACTCCATGAGTTTCAGAGCAAAACTGAGCCCCATAGGATTTTCAATGACTATGATCAACATTTAGAAGTAGATCACCAGGCTTTTCTTCCAGGATGTCGCAGGGTGGGTACAAACTGCCAACCTTGCAGTTAGTAGCTAAATTAAGCTGAGTGCTCAATTCTTTGTGCCACCCAAGAAGAGGGAAATAGATGCCATCTTTTGATGGTAGGATTTGTGTAATCCTGTTGCAAAGAATTTGTAACTATTTTTGCATCATGCAATCTATCACAGAGTATAAGGGAAAGGTTGTATCTATTTATTTTACTCAATTTCTTTTTTTAAACTTGCTTAATTTCTTTCAGGTTGGGGACTATGCTAATTCATGTGGTTGGCATAATACTTTATGACCTCATGATTTTTTCAGTGCATGTGCACATCATATATAATTGAAATTATAAAGAAATATTTTTGGAAATTATTTCCCTTAGAAATTATGAAGACATATGATGAGCATCTGTAAATTTGCCAAATAATTTTCCTACTTTTTTTTAACATTCTTATGGAACAATATTCATGTAAAGATAGGAATGCTATTGTTAGTTAATTTCATATTTATTGTTTATTTTCAATCTGTATGATGCGAGATTGCATCCTACAGGTGGTGTTCAAAGGTAGGAATTGGTGCTTTGAACCAGTTCATTCTGGTTTGACCCCTTGCTGAGAATTTGATTTCTACCCCAGATATGTCTACATAAGAATCACCTGGGGGGATTTTGTTAAAATGTAGACTCTGATTCAGTACACCTGGGGTGGAAATGGAAATTCTCAGCGGGGGGTTGAACCAGAATGAACCAGTTCAAAGCCTTAGTAGGAAGAGAACATGAGATCTGGGGAGAGAGCTCTAGGCATATTCCTATAAGGAAACATACGTTCTAGTGTGGTCTGTCGTAGAACAGATGCATGACCTTGGACAAGTCACTTAACTTTTTTAGGCTTAGAGTGTTTCTTTCTAGCGCTTAAGTCTATGATTTGAGTTCTGCTAGTCTTCTTGGATAGCACCACCTTTCCTGGGGAGGGGTCTTTATCTCCTCTAGGACCACCCAGGAACAGATTTGTCCCACTTCGGCTTCTGTATAATTCAGAGTTCTAAAAACGGTTTGAAAAGGTAAAAAATAGTTGGATTGAGTTACATTCTTTATAAAGGCAGAGATGGAAATGCTAGAACTTTACTGGGCATGAAGAACTCCACTTGGGATGGGGAGGATTTGACTTGTGGCCTCCTTTCCCCTTGAGGTTCAGTGGTAGTGAAATCTCATGAGCAATGAGAATAGTCAGCTGCAGCCTAAACCTTTCAGCTGCCCTTTCACTGAGGGCTGCTCTGCCCTTGGAAAGGAGTCACAGGCAAGAGTAGGGTCCATAGAGAAGACTGCAGGTACTTCAGGGTTGCCTCTTCAGGGGTCCCTCAACTTCGCTATTCATGGAGGTTGATAGCAAGAGAAGACACAGAGAGTGAGCTGCAGAGAGCAGCTCCTTAGCTAGGCCCCCATGCCCCTGTTGCCCAGTCTTGGGAAGCTTACTGTACATTCTGCTTCTCACCAATCTGACTCTATAAACTTTGCTTTTCCATTTTGGTTTGTAAGTCTGTGAATACCTCAGGGACACTTGGCTTGGCCCCCTACTTGGATTTTGCTTGAAGCCTTGGGCCACCCCCTACCTTCCTCCTTCTCCAGTGCTACTGGGTCAGGAAAAAAAGTGTCACTACTGAAGGGTGTGCTTCCCTGGGACTTTCAGTTGCCATTTATACTCAGGTTATGGCAGTGAAAAATTAAATGTCTGTACGGTTCAGAAGATATTATAAATATGTAAATTGGGCCAGGTATCATATTGTCAAGTGTGGTAGGTTCTGGGGAGAAATGAAGCTGGTATGTTCCAGCTAAAGGCCTTTTAGGATACAAAATACCTGCAGTCCTTACGGAAACAATAGAAGACAGACACAGAGCAATCCCTCACAGACACTTGGACACTATGGGAGAGAGATCCAATAGATCTACTGTCTCAGGACCGTAAGTACCGAGGGACACATGACTCAATTGTCACAACAAAATACATAGAAGTGTTGCTCCACAACCTACATTGGTGAGTAGCGACTGGGGTCTTAAAAGCTTTCAAGTGGCCA
>NW_006921805.1:4664471-4707437 GCF_000298275.1 Orycteropus afer afer
ACTTCCAGGGCTGTCTCTTAGCCCAAACACGCAGACCGCTCAACCCAGGATGATGCACCCACATACTCTATGGTAATACATCCCTTAGAGCAATAGACCACAGGGCACCAGAGGACCAACATTCAAATTGAGGAAATGCAGGACAAACAGGATTGCATAAATATGAGGGGAACGGGGAAGGTTACTGGCAGGGAGGGGAGGAGCCTGGGTAAGGGTTGGTCATGGTAAGTGGGAGTAACCTTGAATGTAAAACAAGCTTTTTTTAAAAAAGAAAGCCTTTTAGTCCAATTCTGAAAAGCACCATGAGCAGAACCTACTTTTGGTTAGGTCAGAAGACCACCTTTTTGAGTCTTTCAAGAATTAGAATGAGTTTCACATGGAACTAGCCCACCTTACTGGAAGATGTATCCATCAACCTTTTATCCTAGCAACCCCATGCCAAATTCTTAACTGGGTCCCTAGCTCCCCTTCTCATTTGTTTTTTGGATGTAGCATTTGGTTTTCGGGTCCCCATTTTGGGTGGCTCTCAGGGACAACCCCTCAAGCAGATCTCCTTCAGGGATGCTAGGCCTGATTGTCTCCACATTTGGGTGAGGGATTGAACCAGATGCTGGAACATAGGGAGGATTCGACGTCAAGGATTCCATGCACATCCTCCTTCCCAGAGTGCAGAGGTTCTTCCTTTCTTCCTTGGCCTTATTTTGAGCTTTATCACAGATACCAATAAATTGAGAAATTAGTGTTCTCCTTTGTCCACATAGCAAACAAGACAGGATTAGGGTGTTGGAGAAGGAAATAGAAACTGGATGGATTTGTGTAAAATTTAGGAATTAAAATTGACTTTATTGAAGGTGGAGGTGATGGAGTGGGTGGTTTCTGTGGTAGTGCCCAGGTTTGTCTTGAGTAATAAGATGGTGGATGTGAGATGGAGCCTGATGTAAGAGACATAGATGGCCCCCACTGCCTTGAGTGACCGTCCGTAAGTTATTAACAATCTCCGTGCATTGTTTTCTCAAGAATAATCACTGAGACTCCCTCAAATGGCCCTTGACAGGAGCATACAGAGAAGGCTGGCAGCTCTAAGTGTTCATAACAGCAAATAATTTGGAGCCTCTGAAGGACATCCCTGGAATGCCAAGGCTGGCCACCATCCCCAGTCCTGGACTGTTGAGCTCAAAATATTGAGACGTTTTTGATGAGAACAAATGAAGAACAAATTAACTTGCTTTAAAATGAATGATTGGATTCTGCTCAGAACCGATTGCTTGTATTTCCTGCAAATGCAATTTAATTTCAGTCTGAGAGAGTGCTCTGCTCTATAGCTTCTCTAATGGCCAGCACCAAGGCAGTGAGGTGAAATCTCTCAGGCTCTATGTAGAGGACACTGGCAATGTATGTGTGTCTGAGCCCAAATCTTACACCTATTTCCAGCTCAGGCCTCACCAGCCTACCTAGGCAGTAAGGAGCAGATAAAAATGTTGGTTCCAGGTACCTGTGGGCTGCCTGGGAGGGCCTCTGTCTTCACACTAGAGCTGACATAAGGTTTAGCATCCTCACCTTCCACAGCTATGGGTACCAGAGCCTTGGACTACATGTCTCAGAGTGGGTTGCACTATTGGAGAGAGAGGTTATCAATGCAGACAGAGAGAGAGAGAGAGAGAGAGAGATCAATATACACATGCGTACCTTCCCCTCACCTAAAAAAATTACTGCTAGGAAATGAGTATTTTTAGTTAAATGTACTTTCTAGGGTTGTTGTTAGGTGCTGTTGAGTTGGTTCTCAATCTTAGCGACCCTATACACAAGAGCACAAAGCACTGCCAGGTCCTGCACCATCCTCATAGTCATTGCCATGCTTGAGCCCATCTTGTTGAGAGTCTTCCCCTTTTTCACTAACTCTCTGCTTTACCAAGCATGATATCCTTCCCCAGGGACTGATCCCTTCTGACAAATGAGCAAAGTAGATGAGACGAAGTCTGGCCATTCTTGCCTCTAAGGAACATTCTGGCTGCTCTTCTTTCAGGACAGATTTGTTCATTTTCTGGTGTTCCATGGTTTGCCAGTATTCTTCTACAGCACCACAATTCAAATGCATCAATTCTTCTTTGGTCTTCCTTATTCACTGTCCAGCTTTCATGTGCATATGAGGCGATTGAAAATACTATGCCTGGGCTTGGTATATCCTTTTAAAATACCCTCTTTGTAGGGTATATCCTTTAAAGTACCTTCATATTTTAGTTGAATTGTTTATGAGAGAAATGGTTTTGAAATATATAATTTCCACCCTTTTTAAGCAGAGTGCCTGAAACCTAACTCAGCCTTAAAATTTCTCTTTTTCATATTATGGAAAATTTCAATCACGTACAAAAGTAAGAACAAAAACAAAGACAAAAATCACCCACTGCTATTGAGTCGATTCCAACTTATAGTAAACTCCATCAGGTTTTCAAGACTGTAAATCTTTATGGAAGTAGATTGCCATATCTTCCTCCTGTAAAGCATCTGGTGGGTTCAAACCACCTACCTTTTGGTTAGCAACACAATACCTTAACCAGAGCATCACTAGAGCTCTGTTTACAAAAATGAGAGAACCCTATAATAAAGCCCAATGTACCCATCACTCAGAGTCAACAGGTAGTGTAAATGGTTAACATTCTAGACTGTTAACTGAAAGGCTGGAGGTTATAGTCTACCTAGAGATGTGTTGGAAGAAAGGTCTGGAGGTCTACTTCAAAAAATCAGTCATAGAAAACCCTTTGGAGCACAGTTCTACCCTGACACACATGAGGTCATTGTGAGTGGGAGTCAGCTGGACCGCAACTGGAAGCCATTGCTCTGTCTCAACAATGATTAATTCATGGCCAACCTTGTCTCATCTATACTCCCCACTTCCCTCTATCCAAGATTATGTAAATCCACCCTGTTTATGCTGACCTAAGATCTTCATTATGAACAGTATGTTTAGTACATACAGCATATATCCTCTTTCAGTGTATTTCTCATATCTGTATACTGAGACTTTCCTTAGTTTGTCTCTTATAATTTTCATCATCTGGAAAGGCATGTAACTAAGGTAGTTAACATTCTGTAGTAAGTAAGAACACAAAGAGTGTGAGAGAGCCATTTTTACCTTGATTTTAAGTCTGGATTTATCTTGGGCATTCACAAGCTTTTCCTGGAGAATTGGTCTTTTATTGTATTAAGATATAAGTAGTGCTTCTTGTAATTTTTTTTGTTTTGTTCATCTTTTTCTTTAAAGATGAAATCATTATTAATTGATGCAAAGAAATGAACAAAATACTCATTTTTGAAAAAGATTTTGAGACATAAATGAGGAATTCCAGGTTCATTCAATTATCACTTATCTCATGATTATGACAGAGCTCTTCTTGGTCTGAGCTGCAGCACCATTTCCAGCCTTTGATCTGGCTTTGTTTAGGGGTTATTTTATGGAATTGCATTCAGGTTTGAGCCAAATGCCTCCTATCCCTCCCTATTTACTATCTATTATATTATATGGTTATGCATGTTCTCTGTTCTTTGAAGTGCTTCTATATTTAATCCTTTTATGACCAAATTATTTTCTGCTTTGAATTTTTTGTTGAAACAATGTGTTTTCAGTAATGGATTTTTTTTTAAAGTAACAGTGGATTTTGATATACTTACTGAAACACATATGTCCCTAGGAGTCTCTGGTGCTGGGTTTGGTGGGATGAGTCCTGTTTCTTCAGATTTACAGTTATTCAGCCCTCCTACCCAAGGCAGCGAGTTTTAAAAGTGGGATAGCAGCTTCCCACTAAACCCCAGAAGCAGAAAATGTAGGTGAGCACAAATGTCCCATGGGTCATGAAAGGGTAAAAACATGTTCTGTAGAGAGGAACTGTTAGTTGCCACAGTCGACCAGATAACCCCATTTATTACATCAGTGACCTAGCAGTATGTGTGAAATTGAGCCCCTAGGTCACTCTTTTCCAGAAAAGTACATGAGAATTCCCTGAGCTCAGATGTATGTTCCCTGTGACAGACTCCGATGACAAAAGTACAGACAGAGTTTGTGCAGCTGGAAGTGCAGTGGGGAAGTTCAGTCAACGGGATCATGAAGGTGGGAGTAAGGGAAAAGTTTGAGGCTCCTCAAGACACTCTTGGTGCCTCACAGTCAACAGCAGCTATCCCCAACTTCTAGCACCTTCCAGCATCTTCCAGCACCATCTGCATGGGGCATTACTTTCTGGAATGCACTGAAGGTGAGCACATGGATCCTAAGGAGAAGTCATTCTGGGCATGTGGGAGAAGTTCAACCATCTAAACTTTGACTGAAATATGTAGAAGCTGTTTTACTCACCAACCTTTGCTCCTTTATTCCTCTTAATCTCTGCCTTTGGCATTTTCCCTTTTTATGTTATCTGCTTTTCACAAACGTTTGGTGAAAACATTTCTTATATTGATGAAAGCCTGAAGGCATGCCATCAATACTACACATTGTGGGTGCTCAAAATGAGTTTCTCTGGGGGGGGGGACACCCTTGTTTTAGTGGCAGTTCGTGAAGAAAGCAACTTGATGAGGAGACTTGGCAAAACATGGAGTTGATGTTACAACAAACATCTCTGTAAAATGGCATTTTATGAAGTGCTTTCAGTCAAGATCCTGGGTGAGCAGGTCAGCACCCTATTTTTCAGATGAACTTTGTCTGGACTTCTCTCTTGGTGTTTATCTTGATGTCTCCCTTCCCTGGCCTACCCAGGGCCCCCTGACTTCGTATCCACCCCCCACCAATATTCCATTTCTTTCTTCCCTTTCCCCTCCAATCCAAACTTCTACTTCTGATGTCTGACTCAGCTTTCCTACGACAAATCTTCCATGTGTGACCATTTCTCTCTTTCCATCTCTTCATCTTGTTCAAATATTGTCAACCCCATAAACCTTCCAGTTCCAGTACAGTACCTTTTCAGACTGAGAATAAGAGATTTCTTTTTCTAGGTAGGAGCTTTGTGCAGGAGAAAGAGGTGGTCTATAGGGGTGGCTAGAGGGGGGCTTTTTGGATCCTTTTACTCCATCTTGATATAAAAATTTAATTGATTTAATCAAAAAGTAGTAACTGAGGGCTGGAAACTGCCAGGTGTCTTGACTACAGAGATATCCACTTTCCTGAGCTGTGCCCGTGCATGGGAACATGGTAGTGGTAGGATGGGCTGATGGTTGTGGTGGTGGTTGTGATAGTGGGAGGTGGGCAGAGATGCCTTTGAGGGGGCTGACCAGAGTCTGAGAGCAGCTGTGTATGTAGGACATCCCCTGAGAAGGAAAGTGAGTCTTAGGCCTTGGTTGGCAGGCTAGTGGGTGCCTCTGAGTAAGAATGTGGTATCTGTCTGATTCTTTTGAGGGAAATGAGTGCATCAGGGCACAAATTGGGCCACCACAGCAATCTCCCCTTTTTCTCCTCCCTTCCTGTTCCTCAGCCTCTCACCTGGAGGGAAATTGATATTTATGATGACCCAGCTCTGAGGCTAAGGAGGATCCCCAGGGTGACCTCTGGAAGTTGCTAACAATAGACACTTGGGAATAATGCCTTTTCTCTTAGAAACAACATTAGTGGTGATGGTTCCAGGCTAAGAGCATCCATCCAAATCCTGTGGAGCTCCTCATGTATCATTATGTTTATCTATAATGTACTTCTGAGCACTCACCATATGCCGGGCACAATGCTCTGAGCATTCTGTACATTACCCATTGAATCCTCAAGAAAACTTGTGGTAGGGACCATTATAATCTGTATATTACAGGGGGGTAAATTGAGGCCCAGAGATGTGCCAACTCCTAAGTGTCACCCAGCTGGTGAGCATGAGAGCTGAGAGTCAAGCTTCTGGGCCTGTGACTTGAGCCCTTGTCGCCACCACTGCTTTTGTTCATTTATCTAAAAATTTTATTTATTTATTTATTTAATATATATGTGATTTGCCATTTCAACTATTTGCAGTGCACAATTCTGGGACATCAGTTACATTCACAGTGCTATGCAACCACCACCCAAAAGTTTTTTACCACCCCAAAGAGAAATTCAGTATCCCTTAAGTGGCAACTTCCCATTTTCCTCTTCTCCCAGTGCCTGGTCACCACTAGTAGTACACTTTGCATTGGTTTGTTCTAAATGTTTCATGTAAGTGGGATCATACAATATTTGCCCTTTTGTGTCTGACTTACTTCACTGAGCATAATGTTTTCAAGGTTTAACCATGCTATAGTATGTGTCAGAACTTCATTTCTCTTTATGGCTGAGTAATACTCCACTGTGTGTGCATACCACCTTTTCTTCATCCGTTCATCTATTGATAGGCACTTGGACTGTTGCCACCACAATCCCTTTTTTGAAGCCTGGACTGGGCCCAGAACAGGCTGGAAGCCTGAGGCTGAGGTGCCTGAGCATGTAGGCCATTTTTTAAATTTTCCCCTCTTTCCTATTGTCCCTGCTCTGTGGGAGCCAGTTCCTCTATGGCCCCCAATTCTTCATTCTGAAAGTGAGCAACTCTTGGAGCCCACCCTGACTGGATTGACTGTCCCCAGATTTTATCCCCACATTGGATCTGCCCTTTGCTGTCACTAGCTGTGCAGGTCAAATTGTGGTTGCATCAGCCTCAAGTTGTGGATCACATCCTTATGTCCTAAGTGGAACTATGACACATGGTGAGGGTTTTTTTTTTTTTTAAAGGAGACCAGTGTGAAGTTTGCTGTGCAGTCATTCTGTGGCTGTGCTTGTCAGAGGCTTGTGAGGCTCTGAAAGAGGAGTGAGGGGCAGCCCATGCATTTGCCAATGGGATGTGGGACTTCTCCAGGTCCAAGGGAGGAAGGCTTTATGGGGAGTGGGGTTGGTGATGTGGAGCTCTGGGCTGCAAGCTTCAGAGATCTTCACCTATACTTTCTGTGGGATAACCAGACCAAGGGCATCTGTTATAGGTGGGAGCGTTCTGGATTCTGGTGATGGGATGCTGGCATGGTCGGGATATGGTGTGTGAATGAGAGAGAGAGAACAAGAGACAGAGACAGAAATTCTCAGAAGTTATTAGGGTTACTCTCTACCACTCAGATCTCTTTGTTCTATGCATGTGTTGCATGCAAACTACCTTTGTCTGAGGGGCATTGAAAAAATTATTGGTCTCTTGACTGAGTTTGATACCTGCAGACTGTGGGCCCCTGGCTATTTGGGGACAGGGCCCTGCATAAAGTAGCTCTGTAAATATAGGCTGTGGCTCACTAGGGTCAGGTTTCTGGAGGCTGTATCATGTATTACTGCTGCATGCTCTATTGGTTTAGAAGAACAGCACCCTCTTATGAAAGCCTAGTAGGTTGTTTCCCAAACATCACAGACTCAGTACTTAGAAAGAAATGAGTAGCAGATTGGTTGTAAAAAAAAAAAAAAAGTGCTCTGTATTATTTTACACTCTTAACATTTAACTGTATGCATTTTTTTTTTTTTTTTACATTTTCACATCTGTAATATTCTTTACTTCCTCTCAACTGTTTGCCTTGACTCTACTTCAAGAAGTCAGAATTCATATTAGAAGCAAGGCAGTACTGTTGTCTTCCTCTTTTTACCTTTCCTTGAGATATGAGGTCTCTCTCTCTCTTTCTTTCTCTCTCTGTATGTATTTAGAATACTTGAGAATTTTATAGCCAAGATTTTTTTCTTGTCACTTTGATGAAAGACTCCTGTGCATGCATTCAGAGTTAGAAGGATAAAAACTCCGAAATGCAGGTACAAAGCAAACATACAAATCCTGACATGAACAGTCCAGCCTCATTTATAAGATACACCCAATAACAGAGATTCCAAGATTAACTGCATTTGCGTTGGAAATAGATTCTCAGATGTTAACTGCCTATAAAAGATTTTTCCCTAGCTTGCCATCTCCTTAGCTGATTTGGTATGCTTTCTGCTCATTTAGCAAACCCACCAGCCACTCCTCGGAGGGAAGATTGTGCAGTCTACTTCTGTAGTGATAGGCCTTGGAAACCCAAGGAGGGGTCATTGTGAGTTGGATCTGACTCAACAGCAGTGAGTTTGGTTTAGTTATCTAGTGCTGCTGAAGCAGAAATATCACAAGTGGGTGGCTTTAACAAATTTCTTTTCTCACAGGAGGTTAGAAGTCCAAATTCAGGGTGCTGGTTGTGGGGGAAGTTTTTCTTTCTGTGTCGGTTCTGGAGAAAGGTCTGTGTCTCTTCAGCTTCTGCTCCTGGGTGATCTTCATGTGGCTTGGTATCTCTCTTCCCCCATCTCTGCTTCCTTGCTTAATCTGCTCTTTTTATATATCAAAAAAGATCAGTTAAAGACACACCCCACACTAATACTGGCCCATTAACATAACAAAGAAAATCCATTTCCAAATGAATTATAACAACAGGTATAGGGTTTAGGATCAACAACACATTTTTTGGGGACACAATTCAATCTATAACAGCAAGTAAGAAAATCTTGAACTAAATTAGGCAAAAGTGAGTTTTTGAGAAGCATACAAGTCGTTTTAGGATTAAGTTTAAATTATCTAAATTAGTGCTTTCATTCATCACAGTTTTAAACATGGTTTCCTAGTAGCTCGGAGCATGGAACAGTGTTATGGGCTCAACCAGTCTCATCACTTAGTGGACTCATTCAGTCTGTGTCTGATCACACAGCTGCCCCTGGCTGGTCATCTCCTAATTGTGTGTTGTTGGCATCTGACAGACTAGATGTGAGTGGGGTGGTTGAATGAGCACAGATGTAGACCTCTTCTGGGAGAGCAATTCAGCATTGTGGGCTAGCTCACTCTGACTGTATGCTGGAGGACGTGATGCAGGCATCCATCCACTCATCCATCCATCTACTTGTCCATCCATCCAGTAGATGTCTGAGGATGATAATGAACTGAGTTCGCAGTCTGTTGGAGGAGCCAGTGGTCCCAGAGTGTTGGAAGGAGTTTATTTTGAGCAGATTGCTAGAGTCTGGGACAGGCCGATAGGTTGGGGGTGAAGATATAATTGAAGTTAAATGACATCCTGAGTAATTTAAAAAAGTTTTTAATTGAAGTTTAATTTACCCACAGTAAAATGAACACCTCGTAATTTGACTTTATACAAGTATATACTCCCATATGACCACCACACAGATCAAGATATGCAAGATTTCTACCATCCCAGAAAATTTCTTTGTTCCCTTCTCAGTCAACCCCTACTCCACCCTCCTGGAAATAACCACTGTTCTGATTTTTCATCATAACTCAGTTTCACCTGATCTTGTATTTCATAGCAATGGCATCATATACTTGTTCCTTTCACTCAGCATAACTATGTTTGTGAGATTTAACCATGCTGTTGCACACATCAGTGTCGTCTTGTTTTCTTGATGAGTAGTGTTCCATTGTATGAATATGCCATAGTTTGTTTATCCCACCTCCTGTTGATGGACATGTGGGTTGTTTCTAGTTCTTGGCTGTTTTGAATAAAGCTGCAGTGAACAGTCATGTACAAGTCTTTTTATGGATGCAGTGAATGAGACATAAGAAGATAAGAGGAGTCAACAGATTTTAGTTATTCAGTGTGATGAAACCCTTTATGACAGTGAAAGAAATCCAAGTCTGAGTAGGTTTTGAGGCAGGCTGTGTCCCCTCTGAGATGCATGCCCTCATTTGAATGTGTAAACCCTATGAGATTGTGTGAGGAAATGAATTAAACACAGTGCATTTACTACACAAAGTAGTGTAGTGCCTAAGGCATTTGACTGCTAACCAGAAGGCTGGCGGTTCAAACCCACCAGCCACTCCTCCGAAGGAAGATTGGGCGATCTGCTTCTGTAGTGATACTGCCTTGGCAACCCAAGTCTCTGTGAGTACGCCTTGGCAGCAGTGAGTGAGCAGGAAAGGAGAGCCATAGTGGACTGTACTTTTGACTCCTTGGGGAATCAGAGATCCTTGGGGTAAAACTAAGAGATCTTCATCCTTTAAATTGAAGAGGTGACTGCAGGCTGCACCACTCCCGGTTTTAGCGGAGATCTTGAGTCTTCCAATTGACCTTAATTCCAATTTCCAAAGCAATGTTTAAGAGAGAGACAGCTACAGTGAACACTGCTCTGAGTTGTTGGGGTACGAAGTCAGCAGATCCTTCAGTGCCCAAGGCTCTAATCTCCCCAGCTGTGTGTATGTAGCAACACAGGAAGGCCAGCGCCTTGTGACAGACAGTTTAATCTTACCTGCCTGCTGTGAGGTACACTCACTATCCCAGAGAATTACAAAGTATAAATTGTCTCTTAACACTGATAAACAGTAAGGAGGAGGAAAAAGCCCTGACAAAATATTGCAACTTAATTGTATTTCTCAGCTGGGCTCAGGAAATCTGTTTCCTCCTTAGGCTAATACTATTTACCAAGTCTCCCAGCCCCACAATAATTATTTCTTTAACCCTTGGTGGGATTGCACCTTAGCATGCAGTGGGACTACACTGCCAGAGAAGCTTAATTTGGACATCTCAGGTTCTCAGTTGGGGGAGGTCTGCCTTCATTAGGTGCATGAATCACTGTGACTTCTGGCTTCTGTCTGCGGGGTAGTGGGAGGACAGGCTGCCCCTGAGGATAGAGGGTGCTGGGGACGGGGGTGGGATGAGGAGGCAGGACTTTCTGCTGGCCTGGTTTTCTAGTACACAGGTGTTTGCAATTCTAAATAAATGTGCAGTGTCAGTATCCAGCAGCCCATCAGCTGAGACTTATAATGAGGGCTGAGCAGGGAAATAAGATTGGCCTTCTCTGGGCACTTGTCATGATATTGGATGGACCCAAATTCAGGCCCAATTATGGAAAATGATAGCCTGGGAGAATGGAGTTTGGGGGTGTGAGAGACAAGTGGGTGACCACCCGTCAGAAATATTGTGTGCTCCAAAAATCCCCCTCCCTGGAATTCTGAAGCTCACTACTGTGAGCATTGTTGCTTTCTCCCTTTCAGAGATATCTTTATGCCTTCTGGAAAGTTTTTCAGAAGCACTGTATTTTGAATATCCATTCAGAAAGATGGACCAGAGGCCCCAGGTAGCAAAAGCCTTTTCCCTTCACAGAGCGGTGTCCGTCACTGACTCACAAAGGCCCATCTGATGGTCTTGGGAAGCAATGATGGCTTTTACACCTGTTAGGAACTTTTCCCCTGGCTGACAGTTCTTCCTGCATTTGTCTGTTTACTTGTTTTTCATTCATTGCTAGCACACACTTAGAATAAAATTCAGTGTCCTCTTCGTGGCTTACAAGGCTCCGGCTGCTTCGCCAGCCTCATTTCCTATGATTCACCCTGCCCTCCTGGTTGCCTGAGATGTTCTTACCTGGTACCCATACTTATCTATTTCTGTGTTCAAATATTATCTCTCCTGAACCTTCTCTGGACATAATATCTACAAGTACCTTCTCTGTCACTCTCCAGCACATTAAATCAAACCTAGTTGTGTCAAATTGACTTCAACTAATGGTGACCACTCTGTGTCAGAGTAGAACTGTGCTCTGTAGGGTTTTCAGTGGCTGATTTTTCAGAAGTAGATTGCCAGTCCTTTCTTCTGAGATGCTTCTGGGTGAACCTGAACCTTCATCCTTTTGGTTAATAGCTCAGTGTGTTAACTATTTGTACTACCCAGGGACTTCCTCTATCCCCTTGTTGTTGTTGTTGTTAGATGCTGTCGAGTCAGCTTTGATTCATAGTGACCCTGTGTACAACAGAATGAAACACTGCTTGGTCCTCTCAATCTTTGCTGTGCTTGAGCCCATCATTGCAGCCACTGTGTCAATTCATCTAGTTAAAGGTTTTCCCCTTTTTCACTGATCTTCTGCTTTACTAAGCATTACCAAGCATAATGTTCTTCTCCAGGGTCTGGTCCCTTCTGACAATATGACCAAAGTATGTGAGACGAAGTCTGGCCATTCTCGCTTCTAAGGAGCATACTGGCTGTACTTCCAAGAGATGATTTGTTAGTTCTTCTGGCAGCCCATGGTATTTTCAAAATTCTTCACCAACACCACAATTCAAATGCATCAATTTTTCTTCAGTCTTCTGTATACATTGTTGAGCTTTCACATGTGTATGAGGCTATTGAAAATACCATGGCTTGGGTCAGGCTCACCGTACACTTCAAAGTGACATTTTTGCGCATTAACACTTAAAAAAGATCTTTTGCTGCAGATTTACCCAGTGCAATAAGTCACCTGATTTCTTGACTGCAGTTTCCAAGGGTGTTGATTGTGGATCCAAGTAAAATGAAATCCCTGACAACTTCAGTCTTTTCTTCTTTTATTGTGATGTTGCTTATTGGTCTAGTTGTATTTTTGTTTTCTTTATGTTGAGGTATAATCCACACTGAAGGCTGTAGTCTTTGACCTTCATCAGTAAATGCTTTAAGTCTTTTTCACTTTCAGCAAGCAAGATTGTGTCATTTGCATCTTGGAGGGTGATAATGAGTCTTCCTCCAATCCTGATGCCACATTCTTCTTCATATAGTCCAGCCTCTCAGATTATTTGCTCAGCATACAGATTGAATAAGTATAGTGAAAGGATACAGCCCCGACACGCACCTTTCCTTGTTTTAAACCATGCAGTTCTATTTGAATGATGGCCTTTTGGTCTATGTAGAGGTTGCTCATGAGCACAATTAAGTGTTCTGGAATTCCCATTCTTTGCAATATATCTGTAGTTTCTTATGATCCACCCAGCTGAATGCCTTTGCATAGTCAATAAAACACAGGTAAAGATTTTTCTGGTATTCTTTGCTTTCAGCCAAGATCCATCTGACATCTGCAATGACATCCTTCATTCCATGTCTTCTTTTGAATCCAGCTTGAATTTTTGGGAGTTCCCTGTCAATATACTGTTGCAACCGTTTTTAAATTTTCTTCAGCAAAATTTTATTTATGTGTGATATTTATGATATTGTTTGATAATTTCCTCATTTTGTTGGATCACTCTTTTTTGGAATGAGCTCAAATATGGCTCTCTTCTAGTAGTTTGACCAGATAGCTGTCGCTCAAATTTCTTGTTGTTGTTGTTGTTGTTGTTATTTGCCATCAAGTCAGACCTGACTCATAGCAACTCCTCCTTGGGTTTCCGAGGCAGTATCACTACGGAAGTAGATTGCCCAATCTTCCTTCCGAGGAGTGGCTGGTTTCTTAGCATAAATGAATGAGCACCTCTGGTGCTTCAATCTCAGTGGGTATTCCACTAATTCCTGGAGCCTTGTTTCTGTCCCCTTAGCCTGTTTTCATTATTTTTGTCATAACATTTATCACTAGCAGATCTTACAGTGTATGTCTGAGTATGGTTGGTTTTCTTCTTCTTCAACCAGACTATAAACTTCATGAAGGCCAGGAATTTCCCTGGTTAACTATTGTATCCTCAGGACCCAGTTGTACTTGGAAATTAGTGAGTGCACAATACATTTTTACTTAAGACTTACTGTGTGACATGCTCAGTGGTAGGTAACCAAAAGCAACCCAGTTCCTGTACTCGTGAGGGTCATGTTGTAGTAATTGACAAACTCAAGACCATAGTCTCAGGCTACATCAAGGTCATTTGGCACAACAGAGTCCAAAAAGAAAATGTTCTACATCTTTCTTTGGTAAGTAACAACTAGGGTCTTAAAAGCTTGTGAGTAGCCATCTAAGGGGCAATTACTGGTCTCTCCCCATCTAGAGCAAAGAAGAGTGAAGAAAATCAATGACACATGGAAACAATTAATCCAGAAGACTAATGGACCATGTGAACCTCAGCCTCCATGACCCTGAGACCTGAAGAACTAGATGGTCCCTGACTACCACTACCAACTGCTCAGAAAGAGGTCACATTAGAGGGTCTTTGATAGAGTGGGAGAAAATTGTGGAACAACACTCAAAATAATTAAAAGACTTGGCTTACAGGTTGGATAAATACAGATGGAACCCCTGAGTCTATGACCCTTAGTCACTGTACACATCTGGAACTGAACTCACTCTTTTCAGTTTTCAGTCTACAAAATGATTGATAGCACTAGGAAGGTATGTACTCCTTGAAACAGTCAACCACTTGAGATCAAAAAGGCAGGATTTTCCCAAGGACAAATTACAGAAAGCGGGAAGGGTTTGGAGAGGTGGAATGAAAACAAAAAACACAGGGAGGAAGTAGGATGAGTGATGTTACATTGAGGTGATTGTAATCAGTGACATGAAATAATATGTGTAGGAATTATTGAATGGAAAACTGATTTGTTGTATAAATGGTAACCCAAATCACAATAAAAAGTGTAAAAAAAAGAACAACTAGGGTTAAGTGCTGGGAAGGACAGGTGCATGTAAATGGTTTGGGAGCCAGGTAAAGATTTCCTGAATAAGTCATACTTGAGATTTGTTTAGATACCAGAGTTAACTGGGTAAAAAGTATGCAAAAGCTTTGTGGTAGGAGGGACTGTGAGTGTGTTTGAGAAAGAGAAGGCTGGTGTGGCTGGAGGGCTGGGAGGCAGGGGAAGTGAAAACATCCAAGGCTTGGTAGTCCATGACAGGAGCCCAGTCCTTGTCTTAAGAGCAATGGGAAGACTTTGAAGGTTTACAAGTAGAAGACAGGAGGGAGGGCATGATGACATGATTAGATTTGTGGTTTTGAAAAGTTCACTCTGGCTGCAGTTTGGTGAATGCCTTGGGTGACCAATTCAGAAGTTATTGCAGTTGTTTGGAGAGCCACCTGGAGATGAGAAGTGGCCAGATTCAAGAGGTGTTTAGGATTCAAAATGGAGACTGTTTGGTAATGGATTGGCGTTAGGATGTGAGAGGAGGAGAGGGCAGTGTTAAGGGGGAATTGTGAGTCTGTGACTCATACAACTGAATGGATCATGGTACACTTTACAGAGTAAAGACACTAGGGTTTTTTTTTTTTTTTTTTTTTGTGTGTGTGTATGCAAGAACTAGAAACAGATCTTGAACATATGGTCTACGAACTTTCATGAGCAGTTTCTGCAGCACTGCTATGTGAGCAGGTTTCTTAGTTATCTAGTGCTGCTATAACAGAAATACCACAAATAGGTCACTTTAAAAAACAGAAATTTATTTTCTCTGGTAGTGTAGTGCCTAAGGCACTTGCCTGCTAACCAGATGGCTGGCGGTTCAAATGCACCAGCCACTCCTCAGAAGGAAGGTTGGACAATCTACTTCCGTAGTGATACTGCCTCGGAAACCCAAGGGAGGGTCGCTATGAGTCAGGTCTGACTTGATGGCACATAACAACAACAACAACAGTTTTAGGAGGCAAGAAGTCTGAATTCTGGGCACTGGCTCTAGGGGAAGTCACTCTGTTACCTCTGGGGAAGATCTCCTTCAATTTCTTTAGACCTGGCTTCCTTGATTACTTGGCAGCATTCCCATGGCATGTATTTTCATCTGCATTTGTGCTTACTTCTCTGTACCTAATTAGATCTTTTTATATCTCAGAAATGAGTAGGTTTAAGACACATCCTACACTGATATGGTCCCATTAATGTAACAAAGAAAACCCTTTTCCCAAAGGGATTACATCCACAGGTATAGAGGTTAGGATTCCAATATATATTTTGGGGGGACAGAATTCAATTCATAACAGGAGCCTTCCAGCAGCCTCAATAGAAATAAGAGCTTTAATTCTTTTTTTTCCTAATTTTTAAAAATTGTGATTTGGGTGAAAGTGTACAGAGCAAATTGGTTTTCCATTCAACAATGTATACACATTATGTTTTGTGACATTCACTGCAATCCCCACAATGCAGCAGCATTCTTCCCACTTCCTCTCCATACCCACCACTTCCTTTTCTTCTTCCTTCCAACCTCTTCTGTCTACCCAGCTCTGTCTGTGGGCAGATGCTGCCTTCTTGATCTCATATGGTTGATTGCTCTGATGAGTGTATACCCTCCTGGTATCACTATTTACCTTATAGGCCTGTCTGTCTTTTGGTTGGAAGTACAGCCATGAGGGTTCAGTTCAGTTTCTGGCTTGAAGGGTGTCTAAGGGTGTCTTGGGAGTTCCAATAGTTTTCATTAGACTAGTAAATCTGGCCTTTTTTTTTTTAATGATTCTGAGTTTTGTTCCACATTTTTCTCCCATGCTATCCAGGACCTCCTATTATTATCCCTTTCAGAGCAGTCAGCAGTGGTAGCTGGGCACCATCTAGTTCTTCTGATCTCAGGGTCATAGAGGTTGGGGATCATGTGCTGCATTAGCCCTTTGGGCTAAGTGTTTCCCTGTGTTGTTGATTTTCTTTATTATAATTTGCTCCAGATGAGGAAGGACCAATAATTGCATCTTATATGGCTGCTCATAAGCTTTTAAGATTCCAGTTGTTACTCACCAAAGTAGGATGTGGAATATTATCTTTGTGGACTATGTGACATCAATTGACCTTCGCGTTCCCCAAGACTGTGGTCCTGAGCCACAATGCCCAGCTTTTCATTCCCTCAAGGTGTTTTGTTATGATTAAGAAGTTTTCATAAATTTGCCCCTGTATGCTCCATTGGGAGCTCTGGTAGCATAGTGCCTAAGGCACTTGAGTGCTAACCAGAAGGCTGGCAGATCAAACCCACCAGTCACTCATTGGAAGGAAGGTTGGGCAATCTACTTCCATAGTGATACTGCCTTGGAAACCCAAGGAGGGGTCGCTATGAGTTGGGTCTGACTCGATGGCAAACAACAAAAAAAACAACATGCTCCATTAGATTCATGGGTACAACTCCAATGTGTATGCATTGTTGAATGGAAAACCAATTTGCACACATAAATACATGTATAGAGATGTCCTCTGTCAGATCTACATATGTTCATGGGTGTAGTCCCATTACCTTTCCACCCCTGTTCAGTTTAAGTGTCTATCTGTGTATCCTCTGGTAGATTATTGTTATAAGCTGTTACTTCAGAATTGTGTATGTAGTAGTATTCACCTTTGCTGCCTTTACTCTTGTGCTCTTCCCAATTTCTTCAACTGCTTTGATCATTTTGTGCTGGCCTACCCATTATTGTATTTTGCCTTTCCCTTCACCCAAGTTATTATGTGTTTACTGTCTAGTTATTTACCATCCTTTCCCCTTCCACCTCTGGTAATCTTCAAAGATTGAGTCTTCCTGTGTATAAACCTTTTTTTTTTTTTTTTAACTTTTTATAGTAGCAATCTCATACAGTGTTTATCCTTTTGTGGTGATCTAATTATACTCAGCATTATGTACTCTTAACTTCATCATGTTATTAAGTATTTTGCATATTTATTGTTATTTTTTAAAGTTGTGTAGTATTCCATTGTGTGTATGTACAATAGTTTGTTTATACATTCATCCATTGATGGGCACTTAGGTTGTTTCCATCTTTTTGCTATTGCGAATAGTGCTGCAGTGAACATGGATGTGCATATATATATATATATATATATATATATATATATAACTGGTAGTGAGATTGCTGGATCACATGGTATTTCTATTTCCAACTTCCTAACCACTTTCCACAGTGGTTGTGCCATTTTACAGTCTCTTCACATCCTCACCAGCATTTGTTGTTTTCTGTTTTTTGAACTTTGCTATTAATGCTGGGGTGAGATGATATCTCACTGTTGTTTTGATTTGTATCTCTCTAATAGTTAATGAGCACAAGCATTTCTTCATGTATTTGTTGGTCTCCTGAATATCTTCTTTGGTGAAGTGTCTATTCATGTCTTGTGACCATTTTTTAATTGGATTATTTGTCTCTTGGTTGTTGAGGTGTTGGAAGTTTTCTAGAAATTTTAGAGATCAGTCCCTTGTACGATACGTTGGTGTCAAAATTTCTTTCTGAGTCTGTAGGTTCTCTTTTCACTCTTTTGGTGGAGTCTTTTGGTGCACATAAATGTTTAAATTTTTATAAGGTCCTAGTCATCTAGTTTGTTTTCTGCTGTTTGTGCATTTTGGTTATGTTTGATAGTGTATTTATGCCATGTATCAGGGCCTCTAAATTTGCCCCTTTTTTTCTTTGATGACCTTTATGGTTTTAAGTTTTACCATTGGGTCTTTGATCCTTCTTGAGTTGGTTTTTATATATGGTGTAGGATATGGATCCAGTTTCATTTTTCTGCAAATAGATAGCCAGTTTTGCCAACATCATTTTTTAAAGAAACTATCTCTTTGCCATTTAATGGGTCTTGGCCTTTTGTCAAAGATTAGCTGTCCATAGGTAGATGAATTTACTTCTGGGTTCTCATTTCTGATCAATCGGTCTATGTGTCTGTCATTGTACCAATACCAGGCTGTTTTGATTACTGTGACTGTATGGTAGGTTTTGAGATCAGAGAGTGTGAAGCCTCCTACTTTGTTCTGTTTCTTCAGTAGTTTGTTGTTGTTGTAATGTGCTGTCGAGTTGGACCTGACTCATAGTGACCCCTCCTTGGGTTTCCAAGGCAGTATTACTACGGAAGTAGATTGCCCAACCTTCCTTCTGAGGACTGACTGGTGGGTTTGAACTGCCAGCCTTCTGGTTAGCAGTCAAGTGCCTTAGGCACTACGCTACCAGAGCTCTTAATTCCGAGAAAGCTTGTGCCTGGGGTAGATTGGTTGTCTCCAGTGAACCATGGATTTGGTTTTCACACCTTTATGTGGTCCCCTCCCACACTGACTCTGGGCTTGGCCATGTGACTTGCTTTGACCAGTTGGGACATTATAAAACATAATGTAAGCAGAGACTTGATAAGCAATTGCATATTGGGGCTGGTCCTTTTGGAACCCTTTCTCTTGGCAGCCAGCTGCCATGCTGTAAAGAAGCTTGGATAGATCACTGAATGATGAGAAGCCATATAGAGAGACATTCTGGAGGACAAGAGGCCATCTTGAAAGTTCTATCACCAGGTCAGTTCCTGGCTGCATGTCACCACACAAGTGACCACAGCTATACCACATGGGACAGAACCAACCAAGCCACAGAATCATGAAAAATAATAGATTGTTGTTGTTTTAAGCCACAAAGTTTTGGGTGGTTTGTGATACAATAATATGTAGCAGAAATAGACCTCTTCAGATAGACTAAAATGAGGTAAATGGGCTATAGTTAGGCTTTTCTGGGCAGAGACTTCTCTCAGCCTCAGTAGAAATAGGAGGTAGAGTCTCTCAAAGGGCTTTCAGTATGAGAAGGCTTTCTGCTAGAAACTTTGTTTTCTGACCTCTTCCTTTATTATTTTGGGAGCTCTGTGGTGTAGTGCCTAAGGCATTTGACTGCTAACCAGAAGGCTGACAGTTCAAACCCCCTAGCCACTTCTCAGAAGGAAGACTAGGCAATCTACTTCCATAGAGATACAGAAACGACTCAACAGCAGTGTTGTTTTTTTAGTTTTTTCCTTTGTTTTGACTACAGTTACAGCCTTGTGAAGGGCAGATGTCTAGGTATATAGGTGGCACCAGAGTACAATTACTTGTTGCTCTCTCTCCTTGTCTCCCTCATTCTAGTTTTTCCTTTCACCACCCCTTCCACACTGTATCTATGTCTGGTTTTCCTCACCTCTTTTGTTTCTTCCTCTTCTCTAGCTGTGGGGAGCCCTCAAGGCTATAGAAGCTTCTGAAACCTGGTCTAGAATATGCATCATTGTCTCTCCCCACCCCCAATTCCTTTTGTCCCTTGTCTTGGCACTAGAGCAAAATTAGATCTCCTTTGTCTTTTTTTTTTTTTTTTAAAGAACAGGTTTAGCTACTGTAAGCTGGCTACTACTATATTGGGCTGAAAATGCTGTTTGTGAGCGTTTGTCAACAGAGATCCGGGCCCAACACTGACACCTCCTTAATTATGTGCCATTAATGATGTACACAGCACAGTTAGGGGAACACTGCAGATCCATTTCCCGCTTTAATTCTGTGCTTTGTTGTATGAAACACTAATGAGTCCAGAATTCTCAAAGGTCATAATCTGCATATATTTCCTTTTCTTCTTTTTAGGGGAATAGGGATAGGATTCAAAACAATTAAAATGAATTTTACTTCATCATTTGGCTAACAACATCCTACACAATACTCATTATACAGAGATATGTATTCATCTGCTGGTCATTTGGACAGATCGGAGTGTGTCAGATTTCTTGTAAGGCATCCATCTCTGAATTCTACACAGGGTGCTTTCTTTCTTTCTTTCTTTCTTCTTCTTCTTCTTTTTTAAAGCTGCTTACCCCATTGATTATGAGAAATAACTGGGGGAAAAAAAGTCCACCCAAACACTTACAATATGGAAAGTGCAAATGTAGCAGAACCAGCATTGAATTTTCCAGAGAGTCATTTATCATCCTTAGAAAGTTTTGGTTCTTTGCAAATAAAAAAGAGAAAGGAATGATAATTGCTCTGCTCAGTTAATTGACAGAATTGTGTCAGAAAAAGGAGGCATTTCAACACTGCCTCCGATGATGACATTTGAAGGTTGTTCCCATTCTCTTTTCACTGCTAAATTAGGTAATCATTATTTCCCTGCGAATCTGATTAATCTAATGGGTGCTTCTCCCCCACCCTCAGATTTGAGATTCAGATGGAAGTATGAAAATGAAATGCTGAAGGTCAGAAAATAGTTTGTCCAGTTGAGGTTCTATTTCCTACTTTTGTGATTCAATGTATCAGGGAGAAAGGACAAGGGAGGAGGTAAGATTAAATTACAGTCGGGAATTCAAATCATCTATTAAAATGGACTTCTCATTTTATGAATCAAACCCATAAGGTTTGAAATCTCTGTTGGTGGACTTTAAGAACAGCTTAGTTCTCTTGACATGCTGGGATAGTTGAGGTTGAGAAGTTAGAAAAAGCCCAGAACAGTGATTCTCAAACTTTCTCTCTTTTCGGATGCCTACCAGTAAACTAGTTGGCATTGGTTTGGTTCTGACTCATGGTGACCCCGTGTGTGTCAGAATAGAACCATACTCCACAGGGTTTTCAGTAGCTGATTTTTAAAAAGATTGTCAGGCATTTCTTCTGAGGAGCCTCTAGGTGGACTCAAACCTCCAATCTTTTGGTTATGTCAGCCAAGCATGTTAACCATTTGCACTAGGGACAAAAGACTCTATAGGGTACTTTTGAAAATTTTTATTGTGATTTGGGTGAAGATTGCAGAGAAAATCTGTTTTCCATTCAACAATTCATACACAATTTGTTTTATGACATTGATTGCAATCCCCACAATGTAATAGGACTCTTACCATTTCTTCCCTCTGTTTCCTGTTTCCATTCCTCCTTCTTTCCTATCCCTTCCTGCCTTCTGAATGCTGTTCTTGGGTAAATGCTGCCCTTTGGATCTCGTACGGTTGATTATTCTAAGGAGTGTGTACCTTGGTATTATTGTTTACCCCATAAACCTGTCTATTATTTGGGTGAAAGCTGAGCCACGGGGATGAGTTCATTTCTAGGCTTGAAGGCACTATGGGTCATAGTCTCAGGGGTTCCACCATTCTCTTTCTAACCAACAAGCCCGGTCTTTTTTTATGATTTTGAGTTTTGTTCCACATTTTTCTTCCACTCTGTCCAGGACCTTCTTATGTGATCTATAGGGAACTTTCATACAGTGACAAATTGCCAATTTTTCACTGTACAGAAAGAGTGCTGATTAGCTTCTGGGATTGTGATGGGGCTTCTAATGGAACAATAATGAGATAATGGTTTTTAGAAAACTGAAGCGTGGTTTCATTAGACATTATAACCAAAATGCCAGTTTATGAAGGAAGCAGAGTGTACACAGTCTGGTGGCAAACTTAGCATTCAATTCTTCAGATGGGCAGAAGCCTGTGGAGGACACTTGGAAAATGGCTGAGTGCCCTTATAATAAAGGCCAAGTGTGAAGGGTACTCCAGCTGATGGCAGCATGTTGATGACCAGTCCTGTTCCCTTGGAGTCTCTGAGCAGGCTCAGGCGAGACCTCCTAGGCCTTGATAATCCTTCTCCTCCTGGGACTGTTCTCATGCTATCCCCAAACTCTCATCCTCTTGTCCTTCTTTTGTGTTTTCACATCAATGTTCCGAAGGAACAGCAGCTGTCCTCTGAGATGATGAGGCTAACTATACATGACAAATGCATTTCAGGACATTTCCTATTTGCCTTTCCCTTCTAGCTCCCTGAAATCCACATGACAAACAGGGATTGAGTAGATTAAGAGTGGTTCTCCATGGAATCAAAGCAAATCTACAAAATATTGTTTAAATATAAATTATCTGGATTGAAATTTTTGGTGCCCTAAATTCTTGGGACCCGTGGTTCTGGAAACTCTAATTCTTTCTTTTTATAAACACCTTAATCAATTTAATTAATAGGATTGATATTTTAGACAAAAGCATTTATGAAAGAGAGTCTAGCCTTTACCCCTAGATCTAGAGAGATAAAAATTTCATGTTTTCCTCTAGCAAATCAGTCAAAATCAAATCTTGCATCAATGAACAGAGTTTGGAGCCTCTGAATTTCACTTGTAGAGGAAGTGATCTATGGCAGCATCCTTATTCAGAAATGAGGTAAAGTGATTCATGTTTATATGAAGCAATGCAGTAAATGATATGGATGCTTTTTTCATTTTGTTTTATGATGGAATTAAGCCATTTTCCTCCTTCATAAGATGCTTTCCTTTGTATCTTCCATCTTCATAGTGAAGTTCAATAAATGACATAAAAAGTGATAGGAAAAAGAGGTCATTTAAAAATGTTCATTAGTTGATCTCTTGTTCCAAGAATGAAGATTAAACTCTATTTTTTTTCCCCTTCCTTTTTCCTTTTTGTGTTTTGCCCAAATTGCTTTTGTGTTCCTTGGTGTAGGTTCCAAATTTGGTGAAAACTGATCACCTTCTAAAGTGATCATGGGATAAAAACACAGACTGATGTATAAAGGTGAGCATCAGGTGGACACCGATTGCGTCTTCCTTGAATAAGAACTGTTTGATCCTTTCCCATCCCTGTAGCTTATGTAAGCTCACTTTGGATGTTCATGGGTTAGTGGCAGAAGGTGGAGGAAAAGTTATTAATTTCTGTTTTGATTCCCTTGGGCTTCCTTGTAGCGGAGCTTTTACATTTATGCACTATGTTCACTAGGAGCCTTGTGTCCATTCATTACAGAGCAAGTCTTTAAGTGGGCACATCTGTACGTGTGGCTGACATAAAAGTAATGAATCAAATTTCAGCTGTGTTCCTAGTTTTGGTAGCATTTGACTTAATTTCATGGCCCTAGAACTAAAACATGGTAGTTAAACAGTAAAGTGATATTTATAGGGTAATTTTGGTCAAGCTTGTCATAATTTTCCTTCCTGGGTGAGCCTGTATGTCCTTTGTTACAGCTCTCATTACATTGACAGCTTTTCAGAGGGAATGTTGGGGTAGAAGTTATTTAAATAGGAAACTGAAAGTTTGACATCAGTTAAGAGTGAATGATTTTTATTTCCTAACATATATTTTAATGTAATATAAATTTACTGGCTTAATTTCCTCCCTGAATACAGTCATTATTTTAATTTTATTTCATCATTTACTTTATTTATTTATTCAAAGCTGCAGGAGAATTATCCTCCCACTGAGGTACCATGTAGCCTTAAACAATATTCCTCAGTTGGAAATACTAAATAAGTTTGCCCTGTTCCTCTAGCTCCCCAGTGGTCTCCCTCATGAACCCCTGTAGCTGCAGCCCTCTCTGAGCTCCTCCAGTGACTTTTCTCTTTCCACATCACTCCAGGGATCTCTATTAACTTAACACACTAAGAAGAACACTGCAAAACTGCTGAACGGGTGAGCGAGACCGGCAGGGCTAGGGAATGCTAAATATTGCTTGCATTGATCAGAAACTTGCGCCCTGCTCCCAAGACGCTTGCTGCTTGACACCAAAGCTCATTAAGGAGGTATTTGTGCATCTGTGGGCTTGGGAGGAAAGCGAGGGCTATGCATTAGGCCTGGGGGCCCAAGGAAGTGAGAATGCTGTTGTCAGACACATAGTTCCTGCCTATCAACCTAGGGCCCTTTTTTCTTTTGATTGATGCAGCTCTTGTGTGAAGTTGGACTGGACTTGTTCTTCCCTGCTGGCAAGGGTCCTTAGCTGAAAATAAAGACAACTCTTACCTTGACTTTAACCCCAGCCACAGACATAACATTTTTTCTTGCACAGAGTGTAATGTCTATGTAATGTAGACACAGTTGATGGCAGCATGTTCTACTTGCTTAGGGCTGAGCAGCCGGTGGAAAGAACTCAGAATCTGAAGTCTTAATTTCTGCATTTGAGTCCTGATTCTACCACAATTTAGCTGTGCTATACTGAATTAGTTATTGAACTGCTCCCAGCCTCAGTTGCCCTGTTTACCAAATGGGAATATTAATTGAAATGAATGATTCTCTCATAGGCTGGTCATGAATTCAAATGGGATAGAGTTGAAAGTGTTTAGGAAACTGTAAGGAATGTTAGTATATTTCCCAAATATCTGTAGTGGTAGGTTGAATGAAATGCAAATGCCAACAAGTTAGAGACAGCAGAGATAAATACCATTACATACACAATTCTACAGTAACAATAGTAAGAATAATGTATGAGTGGATACATAGATGGACACTCAGTCTGAACAGGAGTGGGGAGGTGAATGGAACTACACCCATAAATATATATAGGTTTGACAGAGGCTGTCTTTACCTATGTATTTATATGTACTTCAAATATATCCATGAATGTAGTAGAATATACAGGGGACGAAATTATGAAAACATCTTAGTCACAACCAGACACCTTGAGGGAATGAATCTCTGGGTATGGAGGCTCAGTCTTGGAGTCACTAAGGTCAATTGACATAACATAGTCCATAAAGACAACATTCTATATCCTACTTTGGTGAATAGCAACTAGGGTCTTAAAGCTTGTGAATGGCCATCAAAGGTGCAACTATTGGCCTCTCCCCGATCTGGAGCAAGGAAGAGTGAAGAAAATCAAAGGTGCAAGGAAGCAATTAGTCCAAAGGACTAATGGAGCACATGCACCGCAGCCTCCATGACCCTGAGACCAGAAGAACTAGATGGTGCCCAGTTACCACTGCTGACTGCTTTGAAAGGGATCACAATAAGAGGTCCTGGGTAAAGTGGGGTAAAATGTGGAACAAAATCCCAAATCATAAAAAAGACCAGGCTTACTGGTCTAATGAAGACTGGTAGAATCCCTGAAACTATGGCTCTTAGACACCCTTCATGCCCTGTGACTCAGCTGTCAACCAAATGATAGATAGGCCTGTAAGATGAGCAGTAATATCCTTGGAAGGAAGGTTAGGCAATCTACTTCCATAGTGATACTGCCTCGGAAACCCAAGAGGGGTCACTATAAGTGGGGGCCAACTTGATGGCACATAACAACAACAACAACATCAGGAGGATATATACTTATTAGAACAATCAAGTGTATGAGATCAAGAGGAGAGCATTTGCCCAGAGATCGAGCTAGGAAGGTGGGAGAGGATGGGAAAGAAGGATGAAAGGAAGAGGTGGGCACAGGGAGGAAGTAGGAAGAATGCAGTTAAAATTGGGGGGGGGGGGTTGTTACAGTAAATGTCACAAAACACAATGTGTATGGATTGTTGAACGGAAAACCAACTTGCTTTGTAAACTATCACTCAAATCACAATTTAAGAAAATGAGAAAAAGGAAAACAAAACAAATGAAAATGCCAATAATCAACCAGTTTTCTTCTATAAAAATGGCAGTTCCATATGGGTCAACCTAGTATATAAATACACCTAGTATATAAATACAAGATTTTGGGAAATTTTTCATTTCTTGCTTCTCTGAATTGTCCCTGTGAGAAAGAAAGATTATAAGCAACTATCTTTTAATGCCTGGGGAAATCTAGGTTTCAAAGGTTACTTGTTCAAAGTTGTATAAAAATCTGTGAGTGAAGCCTGTTTTCCTGTTACTCAGTCTGTGGTTTCTTGTCTTTGCCCTGCTTTTTAAGGGCCTGAGCTGAAAATGAGAAGCTGAAGAAAGAATTTGACAGAAAGTCACTTTCCCCAGGCATGTAATATGAGAGGTCACAGCGTCTGCAACAAACACCATCATAAGGAGTAGTTCTCATGTTAAACACGCTTTCTTGAGTTGGTACCAATTCTCCTACAATGATGACCCTTTGATCTTCTGTGTGCACCTCTGCTGGGCCACTACACACTGGTTTCTTGTGCTTCCTCTGCCTGAGTCACCAATAAGCCCTGACCTGGGAACCTGTCTCTTCAGTGAGAGGGCTGAGCTGGTCTGCATCAAGGTATGCTCTCACTCTGGGCTTTCTTCAGCCCAGCCAGGGGTTCCCACACTGGGCCTGTTGACATTTTGGGTTGCCTAGTTCTTTGTTGTGGGGAGCTGTCCTGTGCATTGTAGAATATTTAGCAGTATCCTCTGGCCTCTACGAACTAGATGCCAGTAGTACCCTCTCCAGTTGTGACAATCAGTAATGCCACCTGACATTCTCAAGTGTTCCTCAGGGGGCCAAAATTAACCCTGGTTGAAAACCACAGGGCCCAGGGCACCTCAGAGAAGGAGCTGAGGGGCTGGGCTGGGCTGGGCTGATGGTGACATATTTCAGGGCATTTACCAACTTGCTTTAGATGAGCTTCAACCCACTCCAAGGAATTGCATGTCATTTCCCCCTACTCCTCCATGGAAGATAGCGAAGACTGGAGAAGAGATTTGTCATATTTGGGGATATTGTTTGCCAGTTGCATACAAATAGGAAGAGAGAAGTGTACTAGTTACCTTAGGTTAGTTCTTCCTTAGGTAGGAAGAAAAGCAGTCTAACTAAAGACCGGATTCTCTCAATTTCCTGGCAAAACATCTGTCTTGTTTTCCTAGTTAATTATGGATTTTCATGAGCTCACTCAGCTAATCAAGTTTAATGACACTAGACCCAAATCACATTATTGTTATTTTTCAAGGCTGTGTTGGAACCATGCCGCATTAACCTGCCAGCAGCCTGGGAGACAACGGCAGTCACTCAAACACTGGAGAAGCAGAGCTTTTATTAGCAGTGCAACCAGCCCTTTCATAACTTGTCACCACTGAGATTATGAAGACGAAATAAAAGCCACAGAAAACGGAAATTTTCCATAAAGTACACTTTAGGAGCTTTATTGCAAAGCAGAAACTTTATTACAACATGGGCAATGAGACATGTGTCCTATGTTTACTACCATTTCCAATATAACTTTGGTTTGGAGAGACACAGAAGAGGAGATGTATGAAGCTGATATTGCTTCTTCATTTCCATGTCACTGATGACAGCTTGATGCAGGGATTTCCCAACAGGCAGATTGTGACCTACCTCTGATCTTGAGGCTGTTTGTGACTCTGTGTTCTTTTTCCTTGTCCTCAGGAATTCCTAGTGGAGAACAGACACAGCTGCCAGTCTTGCTACTGCCTCCTGACCTCACTCTCACTTCACTTCAGATAATTAAAAAATACTGCATATTCAGCAAAAAATTGGGTTCTTTTGCCTTAGGACTTTACATTGCCTAGAGAAAAATTCATGATTTTATTTATCTTTTACATTTATAATTTCATTTGGTTTAGATCACAAAGCACAAACTTATTTTTTTTTTAGGTGGAGGGGAAGAAACATTGAAAAAAATAATTAAAATAATTTTCTGGATTCTGTTGCTGAAGGGTCCTCTCTTAATATCTTTGCATTGGTTTCAGCACATCAAATGAAGTATTCACATTTCATAACTCAATCACTCCCTTCTGACAACAGTCTTATAATTCATTTCTGGGTCCCTAAAGTTGCTTTGTGGACTTTTTTATCTGATAAACTGAAGAGAAGGTATTTTAGCAAGTAAGAGACTTGTTAGTTTATAATATCATATAGATTTGCATGAAATTTTTGAATATCATTATGAAAAAGCCTGAGTTATATGGGGACACATAAGAGCATTGGGTTTGAGGGCTTGAGTTTTAGAGTCAAGTCCACTTGGATTTCAATCCTGAGTCTATCACATCCTGGGTAACACTACGCAAGTTACTTCATCTTTTAAAGCTTTATTTTCTTTATCTATAAAGCCAGTGTAATGATACTAGTTAGGTCATAATGTTTTGGTGAGGATAGAATGAGGTTGTGCATGTAAAATGTGTAAATGCTCGTTCAGTGTTAGGGGTAAGGGTGTAATTATTTCCAAGCTGAGATTAGTGCTGGTAACACTTACCTATTAATAAACTAAGTTGCCCACCTCAATAAATTCCCATTATAACTACAGTGATCTCACCTTCAAATCATAATTCTCAGGATCTTTGATATATGTTTTAAGATATTTCATAACCAGATGATCTCCCGTAGTAACTCTGTTGCTTATCTCCTAGGAAAGCAGAAGAGGATTATAAATAACAACGCAAAAGGAAAGAGAGCAAATGTAGGCTTCTGAAGTGAGAAAAATCAGTCCTAGGATAAATCATCTGAACTTTACTGCAAAAGGAATAGGAAAGAGTCAATTAGAAATGTGGGAACAGTCATAGAGCTTAGAAAAAGCCATTGTCACTATAAACTATTGGAATTCACTGGGGTAAAAATGGGTACCTGGTTGCATTTATTTAAAGATGTTGAGTGGAATCAGAAAGAAATAAAAGTATTTTTAAATAGGGGTTGAGATGCTGAAGATAAACAAAGCAAAAACAAACTAAAATAAGATTTGCTCATGGAGGGATATTTTGCAGTGATGGCTCAAGGATCAAAATAAATTGATTAGAGATCTAAAAAACTGGGAGGACAGAGCAGAGGTCTTTTATGGAAAATATGGACCATCTTTTTTTCACCATCCTAGCTTGCAACCAAATTCTGTAACTGATGGGTCACTGCAAAATTGCTGGTGCTTAGCAAGGCTTCCGGTCTTCCTGAATTATTGTTTGGGTGGCAGAGACGGTGGCTAGATAGAGGTTTTCTGGAGGTTACTAGGAGGATTCTTTGCAGCCTTAGGGTGGGACTTTTGGGATGAGGTGGAGGTATGTGCAATGCAGGAAGCAGAAGTAGAATGGGGGTAAGGGAAGGTAGGTCTTCCTATATTTCAAGGAAGGTGCCCTAGTGGTGCAGTGGTTAAGCACTTGGCTGGTAAGCACTTGGAAAGGTCAGTGGTTCAAACCCACCAGCCACTTCATGGGAGAAAGATGTGACAGTCTGCTTCCGTAAAGCTTTAAGAAACCAAAACCAAACTCACTGCCATGGAGTCGGATCCGACACCTTCTTGGGTTTCCGTAGTGGTATCATCATGGAAGTAGATTGCCCAATCTTCCTTCTGAGGAGTGGCTGGTGATTTTGAACCTTCAGCTTTCTGGTTAGCAGACAAATGCTTTAGGCACTGTTGTTGTGTTTGCCATTGAGTAGGATCTGACTCATAGCGACCCCTCGTTGGGTTTCTGAGGCAGTATCACTATGAAAGTAGATTACCCAACCTTCCTTCCAAGAAGCGGCTGTGGGGTTTGAACCGCCAGCCTTCTGATTAGCAGTCAAGTGCCTTAGGCACTATGCTACCATAAAGCTTGAAAACCCTATGGGGCAGTTTTGCTCTATCCTACAGGGTCAGCTATGAGTTAGAATCAAGTCGAGGGCAGTGGGTTTGGATTTTTATTTATTTATTTATTTAATTCTAAGGGCTTTTCTAAGGATCTTTAGTGGTGTAGTGGTTAAGGCATTTGGCTGCTAACCAAAAGGTTGGTGGTTTGAATCCATAAGCCCCTCCATGGAAGAAAGATGAGGCAGTTTGCTTCTGTAAAGATTTACAGCCTTGGAAACTCAATGGGGTTGCTATGAGTCAGAATCAACTCAATAGCAGTGAGTTTTTTGTTTGTTTGTTTGTTTTTGTTTTTAAGGGCTTTTCAGTGTGCTAGCTCATCTGATCTCATAACAACCTTGTATTGATCATATATTAGATGAGGTATGTCAGACACAGATCAAGAGAGAAAGACCCTAAAAGTTTTAAAGATTCTATTATACTAGGGAGAGCACAGCACAAGTAATGGCCACTCAGAGGTTGCACCTGGGGACAGATAACAACAAACTGAAATTATAAGAGGGGGCTTATATATGGTAAGCTGAGTGGGATTAGCTAGCTTTCCCAGGCTTTCTGGGGATTGAGTATTGTGAATAATTTCACAGGCTTTGGAGCATTAGGGGCTGTCACTAGTTGTTTGGTACTTGGCTCTTGTGCCATTAGGGCAGGTGCATAGTGGCCCAGAAGTGTGAAAAGTTGACAGTGGGAGTCATTGTGGTGGGATTGTGGACTTAGCTTCTCAGGAAGGGAAACAGATCAGCTTCTAGCCATAGCCTCAAAACTGGGTCAAGATAGATTTTGTGAGATGTTATAGCCTTGATGGGGATGATGGTGTTATTCCCATTTTATAGGTGGGAATGATGCTTTGAGAGGTCAAGTAGCTTACCAGAAGTTAATCAGCTAGTAAGTGGTGGCACTGAGATTTGAGCCTAGGTCGATCTGATTCCAAAGCCCTTGAAACTTGAAACTTCCAGGGATCTGGTAAGTTTTTTCTTCTTTCCTCCTCAGGGGAAGATTATCAAAAAGAAAGAAATGTATTAAATGTCCAAGCACTGAGGTTCATCCTGTTATGCCAAGTGTGAAGGAAGAAAAAAACAGAATCTGAACAATTTACTTTTTCCCCTAAAAACAACAAACAGAACAATAAAACAAAAGAAAAGCAAAATATAACAAAACATTGTCCCAAAAGCTCTGTGGACACAGCTGAGAAAGTATGGACTGAGGCATTGATTACATTTTGGGGCAGTTTCACTTCTTCTGGGTCTAGTTCACTAACTCCTGCAATCATTGGTAGAAGAATGCTTGAAATGAAGAAGGTGCTGGAAGGTGGAATCACAGTAAGTGTAATGACAGTTTTTGAAAAATGGGAAGGATAGTGAAAACTGAAAATGAGTATCTATTGGAATAGATTTTAATTTCCTTATAAAGTAAGGGAGCAAATACCAGAGAAAAGTAATTTGTAGTCTTACGGAGCATAATAGAATCACCAGCAATGAGTGAGTCAGGTCTGTAAACAAAGAATCAAGCTAAAAACAAATGATAGCTTCTAACTGATGAGATTATAAAATTAGTGGATGAAGGGGAAAAAATTTAATGTATTTGGATTTTGGTAACACATAAGAAGTAGAGAAAAGCCAGATTAACTGAATAGAACATTTCAGCACAGTATTTGCCACTGAATTGGATTTGATTTTTCTTCTAAAAGTTATTTTAGTTAGACTAGGTTTTGCTAGGATTGTTGTGAGCATGCTTGAAGGTGGTTGTGCCCACACATTTAAAACATAGTAAGAGATCTTAATATTAAAAAAGGACAAACCAAGAAAGTAATTATTTTGGTTGTTGTTATGTGCCGTTGAGTCAGCCCTGATTCATAGCAACCCCTCCTTGGGTTGCCGAGGCAGTATCACTACAGAAGCAGGGTTGCCCAACCTTCCTTCCAAGGAGTGGCTGGTGGGTTTGAACCGCCAGCCTTCTGGTTAGCAGTCAAGTGCCTTAAGGCACTATGCTACCAGAGCTCCTTTGGGGTTATTGTAAACTAAAAAGAAAATATCTCCTTTTGGGCTTAATCCCAAATGGGTTGTTTCCTGCTTAAAGGAGCTCTTATGAAAGACCCTTTTATCTTTTAACTTCACTTCTGTGGTTATATGATAAGATACCCCTTGTTGCCCTTTCCTAAGAAACACTCTCCTGGTGCTCCTAGGAAGCCTCCAGAAGGAGATTCGTAGATGTCTGGGATAGTGGGTGTAGACTTCTTGGGCTATTTTGAAGCAAAATGTTGACTGATTAAGAATTTTCAAAAGTAATTTTTGATGTTTAAGTAGAGGTAACAGACATAAATGAGTTAAATAGGAAACAATGGTCCTGTTCTCTATCATAAAACAAAAATCATTTCTCTCTCCCCATTGTGTTGGGAGAAATAACTAATCTTTGTTGAGTGCTTAGTATGTGGTTGGTGCTTACAGAATCTTTGGGAAGCCTCTTGACTTAATGGCACTTTCTGTTGTCAGTGGGAGAATTGTGAAGGCTCAAGCCCAGTTGCAAGGAACACACTTTTACTCAGGGAATTCCACTATCTTCTCTCAGTTCTTTCTCCATTCCACCTCTCAGTGTGAGTGGATGTTATCAGGAATGATGGGAGGATTGAACTTACAAAAGGATATTGAGAGAGATTTATTCTTGTAGGTGCCCTTGTGAGGCATTCAGATCTAAGGGTCACTAAACCATTTCCGCTCGGAAGGAAGGTTGGGCAATCTACTTCTGTAGTGATACTGTCTCGGAAACCCAAGGAGGAGGGGTCACTATGAGTCAGGTCCAACTCAACGGCACGTAACAACAAACGAACCATTTCCTCAGTAACCATTGATGGGGGTCCATCATGGACAAAGCTATGTGCTAGGCACATGTGTTACACAGAGTTGAATAAAACATAGCCCCTGTTCTCAAGGAGCTTTTTCCTATGTCGGACAGAAATAAACTTAATGTTGTTGTTGTTGTTGTTGTTGTTATGTGCCGTCGAGTCGGCCCCGACTCATAGCGACCCCTCCTTGGGTTTCCGAGGCAGTATCACTACGGAAGTAGGATTGCCCAACCTTCCTTCCGAGGAGTGGCTGGTGGGTTTGAACCGCCAGCCGTCTGGTTAGCAGGCAAGTGTCTTAGCCACTATGCTACCAGAGCTCCCAAACTTAATGTATTCAGTGTATTTTACAAAGCCTCACACCTGCAGTGATACAACTTTTTGCATTCAGCACAAGTGACTTGAAAATGTTTGCTTTTGGTGAGCTACAGACATGTAGATGGAAGAAGCAAAGGTGGGAATAAGTGGTTTTGCATGCTATCAACCCAGCCTTCTACCTCTCTGTGCCTCAGTGTGCTCTTTAGAGTCACTTGTTCCTGCTTTTGAGAGCCTGTCATGTGCTTCTCTTCCCAATTCCTTGTTTGGTACTTGCATTTGGCCATGTAGAAGTATTTCTGTAATAGAAATCAGCAAACACTATAAATCAGAGCTGCCCACTCTTGCCACCAGTGCTGCTTGGCCTGGCTTACAAGCACACAACTGGATGAGAGTTGCTCTACGAATTAAATGAAATCGAGGGAGTTGTAGTTCTTGGTTTCTTAAGACTGGTGCCACAGCCTAGTGTTCCCAGGATCCCTCAGATTGCTTTCCAGATTGTTTTATGGAAATTGTTCTTATTTCTCAGGGTAAGTTTTCCACTAACTATATGACCCCATTTGTCTCTACTTTGAGGCCCAATAAGCAATGATAAACCTTTACCTTACCCACGTTTTGACAAATGTGAGACTCTGTTGGGTTTTCTTCATTTCACATGTGCATTAAAGCTGGTATAAATACTATGTATTTACCACAAAAAAAAAAAAAAGAAAAGAAAAAACCACCCCACTGCCATTGAGTTGATTCCGACTCATAGTGACCTTCTAGGACACAGTAGAGCTGCCCCATAGGGTTTCCAAGGCTTTAAGTTTTTATGGAAGCAGAGTGCCACATATTTTGGAATGGCTGGTGAGTTCAAACTGCCGACCTTTTGATTAGCAGCCAAGCGGTTAACCACTGCACTACCAGGGCTCCTAGTAATCCATTAGAGCTATTTACAATGGGGAGAATGATTCTTAAAATGGAATTCTTAGTAAACAAGCAGTACTTTTGCAGGAGGAATTGGGTGGGCAAATATGTAAACAACAAAAATAATAATTCCTCCTCCTCCTCCTCAGTAAGCTAAAAATTTCCTTCCCCATCATCATCACCAAGTTGTATGCATGTGTAGTTTGGATTACATTTTGTCTAGAGAACTATTTAGTAGAGGACAGTTTGATTAGGTAACTGTTGCTGTGGCCTCTTTTACACCGACACATACACATGTACACCCCCACAACAGTGTGGGTGGTGGCAGGGACGGTGTAGTGGGTCCCAGAGGCAGCATTACCTTAGTAATTTTCTGGAAACACTCAGCTCACAGACATGGAACTGCAGTTTACAGGAAGCTATTTGTCTTCCTCAAAACCGTTCAGAAAAGGAATCCATTTTCTTTAATATAAATCCTCTTTGTCTTGTGATGTATAAATCATCCCTTCGAAAGAAGCCCTTTGAGGTATCAATTCAAGGCATTCTCTGAAAATATCATCCCTCAGCACTGCCCTGCGATTGAGGCTAATCCTTTGTGGCTGCCCAAAGGCAAAATTCATCTCACTTTTCACTGAATTTCCCATGTAAGGCCCTTTGCTGTCATTTTAGCAATTAGGGTGGAATATCAGGGTCAGAATGACCTTAACCAGAGGTAGTAGTTATCTGGAAATAGAGAAGAACAGAGATGAGAGTTTGACGCAGAGATCTTGAATTAGTTACTCTCTTAATAATGAACATACTTATTGAGAATCTTTATAAGAGAGTGAAGCTATTGCAAACAATCTTGTCAGCTCAAGGCAAGGGCACTTATTTATCCTTACATGCTTCTGGAAGTGAGGGCTAATGTTAAGGCATTCTCTGAGTGTAGTCTGGTTTGTGGGATGCAGCTGACTATGATGATGCCCTATCCAGATCCCCTGGGCTCCCTTTCACCAGTTGGGTTTGCCCATCTCTGCTCCATTTGCTGATAGTGGTTCACAAGTATCACTTTCTCTGAGAATTGCTCTTGGATGACTGGAGCTCCCTCACCTGGAGATGCCTGGAAATTTGGCCACTCCCTTTACCCCTTGGCAATGACTGGTTGTTGGGTGGGTGGGGCTTTACAACACACTGCTGTGTTTTCTCAAGGCAGGATAAACTGTGGTGCAAATTTTGCTCCAGAATTCCCTGGGGGGTCAAATTGAAACTAGATTTCACTTGAAGTCTCATCTTTGGTTGGTTTCTGCCTCATCTCTATCCTGCTCTTTTACTCCCTTAATAGCTTTTTTCTGAAAACAACCCTTCAATAAATCAGTTGGACACAAATCCCTGTTTGGGGCCTCTGCTTTTAGGAAATCCAAGTTTACCAGGTCAGACTCAAGCTGATCTGACAACCTTGGAAGGAGTTATTTGTTCTCAGAGAGCAGGGGCCATAGTTTACTCCATATAGTCCTGAAGTTGAGTTGAAACATATTTGAAGACAGTTGCAACCTTTCTGGAACTGCTATTAATTTTGTACATAACTGTTATTAATTGAAACTCTTCTTTTTCCAATTTTTATTGTAATTTGGGTGAAAGTTTACAGAGCAAATTCATTTTCCATACAGCAGTTTATACACATTTTTATCTCATGATATTGACTGAAATTCCCCACAATGTAACAGCTCTCTTCCCACTTCCTCCCCATAGTTACCTCTTCCCTGTGTCCTTTCCTCCCATGCATTCCTACCTCCCCACGTTTTCTCCCTGTGCAAACACTGCTCTTCTCTCTGCCCAGGATTGATCACTCCAAGTAGTATATCTACTTGATGTGAATGTTAACCCCATATGCCTGTCTGTTGTTTGGTTGGAAGCCACAGGAATGAGTCCAATTCCAGACCTGAAGGGTAACTAGGGACCATAGTCTCAGGGGTCTCACCAGGCTCTATCAGACCAGCGAATCTGATCTTTTTTTTTTTTTTTTAGGATTTTGAGATCTGTTCCACACTGTTCTCCCAGTCTATGCAGGATCTCCTACATCGATACCCCTCCAAGTGATTCACAGTGGTAGCCGGGCATCATCTAATTCTTCTGGTCATGGTTACATAGGCTGAGGATCACATGGTGTACCAGTCCCTTGGACTAATTGTTCCCATATGTCTTTGGTTTTCTTCACTCTTCTTTGCTCTGGATGAGGAGAGACCCATCATTGCATCTAGATGGCCACTTGCAAGCTTTTAAGATCCCAGTCGCTACTCACCAACGTAGGATGTAGAACATTGTTTTTGTGTGGTATGTTATGCCAGTTGAGCTTGATGTCTCCTGCGACCATGGCCCCGAGCCCACATGTCCAACTACTTGCTCCCTTCAGGTAGCTGGTTGTGGCCAACAAGCCACCACAACCTTGCCCCTTGTCAGCTCTACTATATACCTGGACATTATTACAACATATACAAATACTCATGTAGAAACATGGTCTGCTAACCCTATACATGGTCATAGGCACACACTCCCCTGCCTAGACATACCTGATCTGTCAGACTGTCCACCTGTCTATCCACCTGTAGATCAATGCTTGCCATCACTGACAATGCAGTACTGTATATGCAAAAAGGTTCATCTTTATTGTCTGTACCTCCCATGTACCTCTCTATGTCTTTGTTTTCCTTAGTGCCATGGTATTGATCACTCACTTTTGGTACATTGCTCTTTCCTTCACCCAAATCAATACTTGCCTTTACCCATCTAGCAGTGTTTCCTACCCCTCTCCCATCCCTAGTAACCAATAAAAAAAGCTTCTTTTCATATATAAACCTTTCCTTGACTTTTACAATAATGGACTAATACAATATTTGTCCTTCTGTGGTTGACTTATTTCACTCAGCATAATGTCCTCCAGGTTCATCCACGTTATGCGGTGTTTTGCAGATTCTATGTTATTCTTTAGGGTTGCATGGTATTCCACTGTGTGTATGTACCATAGTTTGGTTATCCATTCTTCAGTTGATGGACACGTAAGTTTTTTCCATCTTTTAGCTATTGTAAACAGTGTTGCGATGAACATGGGTGTGCATATATCTGTTCTTTTCCTGGCTCTCACTTCTTTAGGATATGGGATTGCTGGATCAAATGGTATTTCTAATTTCAACTTTTTAAAGAATTGCCATACTGCTTTCCACAGTGGTTATATCACTTGACAGTCCCACCAGCAGTGTATGAGAGTCACAATCTCTCCGCATACTCGCCAGCATTTTGTTATTTTCTGTCTTGTTGAACTTTGCTATTAGTGCTGGGGCCAGATGGTATCTCATTGTTGTTTTGATTTGCATCTCTCTAAAGGCTAATGATCATGAACATTTTTTCATGTGTTCATTGGCCACCTGAGCATCTTCTTTGGTGAAGTGTCTCCTCATGTCTTCTGTCCATTTTTGAATTGGATTGTTTGTCTTTTTGCTGTTGAGGTGTTGTAATTTTCTATAAATTTTAGAGGTAAGTCCCTTGTTAGATATGTCATTGCCAAATATTTTTTTCCAATCTGTAGAATCTCTTTTTACTTTTTGGGAGAAGTCTTTTGAAACACAGAAAAATTTAATTTTTAGAAGGTCCCATTCATCTAGTTTATCTTCAGCTGTCTGTGCATTTTGGGTTATGCTTGATAGTCTATTTATGCCATAAATTAAGGTCCCTAAATTTGCCCCTATTTTTTCCTTGAGGAACATTATGGTTTCAGGTTTCACATTTAAATCTTCAATCCATCTGGAGTTCATTTTTATGTATGGTGTGAGGGATGGCTCTTGTTTCATTTTTCTGCAAATGGATATCCAGTTTTGCCAGCACCATTTGTGAAAGAGACAGTCTCTTCCCCATTTAATAGAATTCAGCCTTTTGTCAAAAATCAGCTGACCACAGGTCGATGGATATATATTTGTGTTCTCAATTCCATCTCACTGATGTATGTCAGAGTGTGAAGCCTTCTACTTTGTTCTTCTTCTTCAGTAGTGCTTTACTTATCCAAGGTCTCTTTCCTTTCCATATGAAATTAGTATGTTGTTTTTTTCCAGATGCTTAAAGAATGCTGATGAGATCTGGATTGGGATTGCATGAATGTATAGATTGCTTTGGGTAGTATTGACATTTTCACAATGTTCAGTCTTCCTGTCCATGAGCATGGTATGTTCTTCCATTTATGTAGATCTCTTATGGTTTCTTGAAGTAGTCTTTTGTTCTTTGTACAGGTCTTTTGTATCCTTGGTTAAGTTTATTCCCAAGTATTTTATTTTTTTTTGGTAGCTATTGTAAATTATATTGATTTCCTTATTTCTTTTTCAGCAATTTCTTTGCTGGTGTAGAGGAACTTAACTGATTTTTGTATGTTGATCTTGTATCCTGCCATTATGCTAAATCTCTCAATTAGTTCCAGTAATTTTCTTGCTCAGTCTCTTGGTTTTTGTATGTATAATGTCATATCATCACCAAATAGAGATAGTTTTACTTCTTCCTTACCAATTTGGCTGCCTTTGATTTCCTTTTCTTGCTTTATTGCCCTAACTAGGACTTCCAGTACAGTGTTAAACAGAAGTGGTGATAGAGGGCATCCTTCTCTGGTTCCTGTTCACAAGGGGAATGGTTTCAGTCTCTCTCCATTGAGAATAGTGTTGGCTATTAGTTTTGTATATATGCCCTTTATTATGTTGAAGAATTTCCCTTCTGTTCTTAGTTTTCTGATGGTTTTTAATCAGGAGTAGGTAGTAGATTTTATCAAATGCCTTTTGTGTGTCTATTGATATAATCATGTGTTTCTTTTTCTTTATTTTACTTATGTTATGGATTGATTGTTTTTCTGATGTTGAATCATCCTTGCATACTTGGTTGAACCCCTCTTGGTCATATGTATTATTATTATTATTGATATATTGTTGAAATCTATTGGTTTGGATTTTGTTGAAGATTTTTTGCATCTGAATTCATGAAGAATATTGGTCTGTAGTTTTTCTTTTTAGTGATGTCTTTGCTTGGTTTTGGAATCAAGGTTATGCTTGCTTCATAAAATGAATTTGGGAGGGTTCCATCCTTTTCTGTGTTCTGGAATAGTTTGAGTAGGATTGGTGTCAGCTCTTCTCTGAAACTTTGGTAGAATTCTCCAGTGAAACTGTCTGAGCCAGGATTTTTTTTTTTTTGTTGGTAATTTTTTTATGACTTGTTCAACTTCTTCTTTTGTTATGGGTCTGCTCAAAATTTCCACCTCAGTCTGTGTTAGTTTAGGTAAGTAATGTGTTCCTAGATATCTATCCATTTCTTCTAGGGTTTCAAATTTGTTGTAATACATTTATTCATATTATCCTGAAATTATCCTTTTTATTCCAGCTGGTTCTGTTGTGACATCATCCAAGTAGTGTCTTATCCGTGTCATTTGTATTCTCTCTCTCTTTTCCTTTGTTAAGTTCACCAGTGGTTTGTCAATTTTATTGATCTTTTCAAAAAACCAACTTCTAGTCTTGTTGATTTTTTTTCTATTGCCTTTCTATTTCCCATTTCATTTATTTCTGCTTGAATCTTTATTATTTCTTTTCTTCTGGTGATTGTAGGCTTTTTTACTGCTCTTTTTCTAATTGTTGGCAATGTTGGATTAATTGAAACTCTTGCCTATATTCTATGATAGTTTGCATTAGATGTGAATTGGGTATATTTAAAAAGTGCTACCTTCCATGGGCATCCCATTGGGTCTCAGTGTCTCTGTTCATTGATGACTCCCTCAGGCAGAACAAGTCATCTTATTCTCGAGGAGCCTGCTGTCTTTTGGAAAGTGAGATAAATACACCAACGCATTCTGAAGTAGCTGTCAAATGAAAGTGGCCACAGTATGTGCACTGGGTAGGAGTTTAGAGGTTTGAGAAATCACTGGGTTGAGTGTAGTAAGGAAGACTTTTTGGTTAATGTATTTGAGGAGTTAAGAAGAGGAGCAGACATTGGCTCAAGGCTGGAAAGACTTTGAGTCCTTTTGTCCGCACCATTTATGACCATTCATGGGTGAATAGGGTGTAATTCAACATCCCTTTCATTGCTCAAAGTAGGACATGGGATTTTATTAAACTTCCCCACTTCCTTTGATGTTGACGTTTCTGTGTGGCTTGTTTTGGCCAATGAAATATGAGTGGACCTGTGTTACTCCTAGGCACAGATTTTCAGAGGAAGTGTATGACTCTCTATGTTCTTCCTCTTACTACTACTATAGTACAGACATATATTGTCATGGAGTCCCTGTTTGAAGCAGGCCCTTCTTTCCAGAAAATACTTTGTAACTTTGCAAGCAAATATGCTATGTCCCTGGATAAATTACTGCTGGAGTTTCAGTTTTCTCATCCACAAATGATGGGACTTCAGCCACAGCTCTCAGATTCCTTCTAGCTTATTGGATTGTCTGATGAGAATTTAGTAAAACTCTTGTCTCTTCTTGGAAACACTTGGAAATGGGAGATACAAAATGTCTTCTTCCTGAAAATAAATAGTTCCCTGTAACATCAATGAACAAAGAATCAACTGGAAATGGAAAAAATAAAGTTAAATGCTCCTACCTCCTGTTGCAAATCTCTGAAATTTAGACTCTGGACACGAAGAAATTTGGCCTCTCAGAAGGACAAGAGTCTGAGAGCTCCCTAGGGACTGTGAAAAGTATTCCTTAATGAACATGCTTGCAGCTCAGATGAATATTCCAGGGAAGTCAGGAGTCTTGCTTATCCCAGTGGGTGTTGTTTTGTGTTAGAGATCATATAAAGTTCAGTTTATTTTATTTTATTTCTTGTGCAGAGGAGCATCTGTAGTTCAGACTCATTTCTTTAGGGTTGTTGTGAACATACTTCTCCAAGTCTATTTTGCCTGCTGTTGTCCCAAATTCAGCCATAAATCCCCTTATACTCTGCTTTGTGGGTAGAGTTGCTGTTTTGTTAGAAAACACTTTGTGGGTAGAGTTGCTGCTTGTTTGTTGTATGTTGTGTTGCATATGTGCTGAATTTGTTGCCTCCTTTCTCAGCCCAGCAGAAAATTACCTTCTGCTCCCTCCCTTCCCTCATTTCACCCATCATTTTAGTATCATTTCTCTTTTCATATGATCTGATGGAGTCCTTGTGCTGTCTGTTCGTGGCAAGATCTCATGTCCTCATAGAAACAGAAGTCTCATTTTGAGTTAAAGGAAAAGATCTTAAGCCTTCTGATATCATCTGCTATTTAATTATAGAGGACAGCCTTCTGTTACTCAATTTATGCTCAAGATTTGTAGAATTTATATTTCTGTTGACAGAGTGTTAAAATAAGACTCTTCCATCTCAGTTTCTAGAGGCTGCAAAAATGTAATCACAAAATAATAGATGAAGTTTCTACTTTCTAAAATGAGGTACTAGGCTACCTATGCATTCTTGTGAAGGAAGTAATTGGGAACCAATTTTGTAACCCTTAGTCAACCCCCAGATTGAGGATAAATATTGATTTAGTTTGAAAAGGCTGAGAATATCTTTGAAGGTAAAGGAGATCTGTCATTTCTCCACTACAACCGTCTGGGGGAAGGAGAAGGATGATTATGTCTGGTAAGAGATGCTTTAAGGAGATCTTTGGAGCTTTTTTTTTTTTTTTTAAACCTTTTATTGTGATCTGGGTGAAAATTTACAGAGGAAATTCATTTTCCATCAAACAGTTCATACACAATTTGTTTTGTGACATTGACATTGATTGCAATCCTCACAATGTTACCCATCTCTTCCAACTTCCTCCTTGTGATCACTTTTTCCCAGTGTCCTTTTTTCCTATGCATTCCTGGTTTCAGAGCTTTCTCCCTACTCAAATGCTGCCCTTCTGATCTCCCGTGATTGTTGTGATTGTTCTAGGGAGTGACACTACCTCGTGTAATTGGCTTTTGTGTTGTTTGGCTGAAGGTTAAGCCATGGAGTAAGTTAAATTCCAAGTCTCAAAGGTGACTAAGGGCCATAGTCTTGGGGGTTTCACCAGTCTCTCTCAGACCAGTAAGCCTGGCCTTTTTTATGATCTTTTGTTGTACATTTTTCTCTCACTCTATCCAGAATCTCTAATTTTGATCCCTTTCTGAGTGGTTGGCAGTGGTAGCCAAGTACCATCTAGTTCTTTTAATCTCAGGGTGGTGTAGGCTGAGGTTCCCATGATCCACCAGTCCCTTGGACTAATTGTTTCCATGCATGTTTGATTGTTTTTTACTCTTCTTTGCTCCAGATGAGGAACAAATAAGTTACATTTTATATGGTCACTTGTAAGCTTTTAAGACTCAAGTCACTACTCATCAAAGTAGGAGGTAGAACAATGTTTTGGTGTACTGTGGTATGCCAATTGAGGTAGATGTCCCCCATGACCATGGTCCAGAGCCCATAGTCCCAGTGACTCACTCCCTCAAGGAGTTTGCTTGTGGCTAAGAAGTTATCATAACTTAAGCCCCCTGTTTATTATATATATGGGCGTTTTATATATAATCGTATAGAAATATCATCTGCCAAACCAATGTATGGTCATGGGTATATTCCTGTTTGCCTGCCCATACCTGCCATATTGCCTGTCTATCTATGTTTGGTATTACTGTTTGATTAATGTTTGGTATTACTCATAATGCAATATTGTGTATGTGATAGTATTAACCTTTGTTTTCTTTCTTTTTTTTTTTTCCTCATGGAATGTACATTTAATGGGGATGACACACAAACAAGATCAACAAGAAAAGCAGATAGTATTGTTACCCAAAAATGTGGGCCTGCGCCCAGAGCAACATAGAGCCAATTCAGTCACATTCAGAGAAGAGAAAAGAAAGAGTTAATCACTTATGCATAAGTGAGGGACAGAGTATCAGAATATTCCAAATTGCCCCCAGTGGGCAAATGCAGCAGGTTTATATAGTTTAAGCTAAAGCTTATGATCATGTGTACACATTCCCTTCCTAAGGACTGGGGCTCTTCTACCCATGAGAAGAACAAAGAGAAGCCCATAAGTTATGACTGTGAGCCTTAACTCTTAGCTCTGGAAGGCATCAATACCAGGTGGATCTATTTTTCTCAAGGTAGACCCTCCTGGAATATCTCAGGCTATACATTCTTGGAGTCTTTTGGTTTTTTTTTTTTTTTGGATAAATTGTTTCATTGTCTGACATTAAAAAAATGTATGTTCAATTTATTTTACATTTGTTTGCAATTTTTCTTATAACACAGATTTCTAAATGTACACAATAATCATTCTTTGCAAAGATGATCCTGCTATCTTAATAATTTTGAAATATATTTTACATAATTTATAAACCCAAATGAAAAAGTTTCAAAGAGTTAACTTATTTCAGTTGCATTTTTTTTTAAATTTTATTTTGATTTGGGTGAAGATTTACAGAGTAAATTCACTTTTCAT
>NW_006921805.1:4711287-4714111 GCF_000298275.1 Orycteropus afer afer
GGGTCCACGATTATCTTTTGTGTCTGTGTTAATTGGTTTCCCTTTTCTTTGTTGAAGAGGGTCTGTGCAATCCTTCTGCCTAGTCCGCCATCTTGCCGGAACTCCTAACCTTTGTTTTCTGTACCTCTTATGCGCCTCTCTGCCTTCCTTTTCCTTAGTGATATTGTGCTGGTCACCTGCTTTTGTTATATTGCCTTTCCTTTCACTCAAATCAATACATGTCTCTTACCTAGCTAGCAATTTTCCCTCCCCTTCCATTCCTTCCTTAGTAACCAAGAAAGTTTCCTTCTGTATGTAAATCTTTCCTTGACTTTTTATAATAGTGGATTCATACAATATTTGTTCTTCTGTGATTGACTTATTTCACTTGGCATAATGTCCTCCAAGTTCATCTATGTTATGAGGCATTTTGCTGATTTTTCATTAGTCTTTAATGCTGTGTAATATTTCATTGTGTGTACGTACCATAGTTTGGTTATCCACTCATCTATTGATGGGCACTTAGGTTGTTTCCATCTCATTACTATAGTGAATAGTGCTGTGAAGAACATGGATGTGCGTATGTCTATTTGTGTCTCGGCTCTCACTTCTTTAGAATATATACCTAGTAGTGGGATTGTTGGATCAAATGCTATTTCTGTTTCCAACTTTTTAAGGATGTGCCATACTATTTTCCACAGTTGTTGAACCATTTTACAGTCCCACCAGTATTGTATCTCTCCACAACTTCACCAACATTTGTTGTTTTCTGTCTTGTTGAACTTTGCTCTTATTGCTGAGATGAGATGATATCCCATTGTTGTTTTGAATTGCATCTCTCTAATGACTAATGAGGACCTCTGGTAGCATAGTGCCTAAGGCATTTGACTGTTAACCAGAAGCCTGGCAGTTCAAACCCACCAGCCGCTCCTCAGAAAGAAAGTTTGGGCAATCCACTTCTGTAGTGATACTGCTTCAGAAACTTAAGGAGGGGTTGCTATGAGTTGGGTTCGACTGGACGGCAGTGAGTTTGGGTTTTTTGGTTTAATGACTAATGAAAGGACCTCTGGTGGCATAGTGGATAAGGCACTTGACTGCTAACTGGAAGGTCAGAGGTTGAAACACACCAGCTGCTTCGCAGAAGGAAAAGGGGGTGATTTACTTCCATAAAAATGTACAGCCTTGGAAACCCTATGGAGGTCACTATGAGTCAGAAATGACTTGATGACAGTGAGTTTGGTTTGGAACGGCTAATGATCATGAACATTTCTTCATGTGTTTTTTTGGCTGTTTGAATATCTTCTTTGGTGAAATGTCTGTTCATTTCCTCTGCCTATTTTTTTAATTGGATTGTTAGTCTTTATGATGTTGAAGTATTGAAGTTTTCCATACATTTTAAAGATTGCTCCCTTGTTGGATATGTCATTGGCAAGTACTTCCCCTGCCCCCCAATCTATAGGTTCTCTTTTTACTCTTTTGGGGAAGTCTTTTGATACATGTAAGAATTTAATTTTTAGAAGGTCCCAGTCATCTAGTTTCTTTTCTGCTATTTGTGCATTTTGGGTTATGTTTGATAGTCTATTTATGCCATAAATTAGGCCTCCTAAGTTTGCCCCTATATATTTACATATATATAGGCTGTTTTGACTACTGTATCATAGGTTTTGAGTTTGAGGAATGTGAGATCTTCTATTCTCTACTTAGTTCTTCTTCTCTGGTGCTTTGCTTATCCAAGGTCTCTTTCCTTTCCATATAAAATTAGTGATTGCTTTTTCCATGTCCTTAAAGAATGTTGATGGAATCTGTATTGGGATTGCATTGAGTCTGTAGATTGCTTTGGGTGGTATTGACATTTTCACAATATTCAGTCTTCCTATCCATGACGATGGTATGTTCTTCCATTTATGTAGGTATCTTATAGTTCCTTGTAGTAATGTTTTGTAATTTTCCTTGTATAGGTTTTTGGTGTCCCTGGTAAGATGTACTCCTAAGTATTTTATCTTTTTAGTAGCTATTGTAAATGGCATTGTTTTCCTTATTTCCTTTTCAAAGATCTCTGTCAATGTAGAGGAATCCAACTGATTTTCATATGTTGATGTTATAACCTACCACTTTGCTGAATCTTTCAAATAATTCCAGTAATTCAAATAAATCTTACTGAGTCTCTTGGTTTTTCTATGTAAAGGATCATAACATCTGAAAATAGAAATAGTTTTACTTCTTCTTTGTCAATCTGGATACCTTTAATTTCTCTTTCTTGTCTTATTGCCCTTGCTAAGACTTCCAATGGGAGCTCTGGTGGCATAATGCCTAAGGCACTTGACTGCTAACCAGAAGGCTGGTGGTTCAAACCCACCAGCCACTCCTCAGAAGGAAGAGTGGACAATCTACTTCTGTAGAGATACCACCTCAGAAACCCAAGGACGGGTTGCTGTGAGTCGAATTGACTCGATGGCAGTGAGTTTGGTTATTTATATTCATGAGACCACCACTCATCTGTAGTTTTGTCATACTGTGGTGGCTTGCATGTTGCTGTGAGGCTGGAGACTATGCCACTGGTATTTCAAATACCAGTAGAGTCACCCATGGTGGACAGGTTTCAATGGAGCTGCTAGACTAGACTGAGAAGAAGGAAGTGACATTCACTTCTCAAAGAATTGGCCAGTGAAGACCTTCTGAATAGCAATGAAATTCTGTCTGATATATTACTGGAAAACTTTATGAATAGCCCTGAAACATTATCTGATATAGCGCCGGAAGATGAACCCCTCAGGTTGGAAGGTACTTGTAGTGGTTATATTTGTGTGTCAACTTGGCTAGGCCTGATTGAGTGGCTGGGCAGCTG
>NW_006921805.1:4714376-4721986 GCF_000298275.1 Orycteropus afer afer
CACTTAAAACCTCCAAATTGTAAGAATAAACTCCTGTTTGTTAAGGCCATCCCATTTGTGGTATATTTCTGTCAGAGCAGCACTAGGTAACCAGAACAGCACTCAAAATATGATTGGGGATGAGCTGCCTCTTCAGAGTAGATTGACCTTAATGATGGGGATGGAGTAAAGCCTTTGGGACCTCCATTTACTGATGTGGCATGACTCAAAATGAGAAGAAACAGCTGCAAACACCCATTAATAGTCAGAACATGGAATGTACAAAGTACGAATCTAGGAAAATTGGAAGTTGTCAAAAATGAAATGGAATACATAAAGAACTATATCCTAAGCATTAGTGAGCTAAAATGGACTGGTTTTGGCCATTTGGAATCAGACCACTTTGTGTTCTACTATGCTGGAAATGACATATTGAAGAGCAATGGTGTGGCATTTGTTGTCACAAAGAATGTTTTAAGATCTGTCCTGAAGTACAGTGCTGTCAGTGATAGATAATATCCATATGCTACCAAGGAAGACCAGTTAATACTCCTATTACTCAAATTTATGCAACAACCACCAAAACTGAAGATGAGGAAATTTAAGATTTTTTTTTTTTAACCAACTTCTGCAGTCTGAAATTGACCAAATATGCAATCAAGATGTGTTGATTATTACTGGTGACTGGAATGCAAAAGTTGGAAACAAAGAAGAATCACTGGTAGTTGGAAAATATTGCCTTGGTGATTGTGATAGTTGGGGTTGTGTGTCAACTTGCTTGGACCATGGTTCTGAATGGTTTAAGCTGTTGTGATGTGGTTATTCCCATGATGAGATCAGATGTATATGTTTTGAGCAGCCAATCTGTTGAAAGGGAGTTTGCCTAGGGGTGTGGCCTGCTTCCAATACATATATGGAGATCCTGGGAAAATGAGACTCTTTTCTGTAGTTCTGGATCCTGTTGTGCTGCCTACAACTGTTTGTGAGCGAACAATCCACCGTTCGGCCTGGTGATCTTGGATTTGCCATCCATCGGAGTCAACAGCCAGTGTACTGCCTGGCAACCTTGACGTGTCAGCCCCTGTGGCTGTGTGAGTCAGGAAAAGCTTCCAGTTTGATGTTTGATCAAGGAATTTGGGACTTACCAGCTTCTATAAGTGTGTGAACCATTTTCCTCAGATAAATTTCTCTTTGTGTATATATATATATATATATATATATATATGTAAGCTTTAGTGGTTTTGCTTCTCTAGAGAACTTAATCTAACACATTTAGTCCTGGGAGTGGTTCTAGAGAGACAAAATCATAAGGATGGGTTTCCTAAATAAGTTCTCATGGATTCTGTTTTTGTTCTTCAATTTGATTCATTGTAAAGAGACTGGTGATCCTGCCTCTGTTAGTAAAGAGGGCCCTGCTAATCCATGGCATGAGGTGACAACACTAATATGCAAAATAGCACCACCAATAGATCAAGTATTTTTGAGAAGTGAGGCTCTGTGGGATCACATATTTGATACTTTTCTGCAGTTTTGTCAGCGTGAGGAGTATAAGGAAGCTGGTTGATCAGTCCTACTTACACTAAACAAAGTGGTACGCTACACCCGAAAAGACCTAATTGATTCTGCTAATATATGCAGACAGAAACCTGAAGAATATGTGTGGGAATGGCTACTGATGATGAGGGATAATGGTGCAAGGAATGTAACATTGGAGTTGCATTCCAAATTTATTGATTTAAGCCCACTAAGTATGGATTCTTCATTCAGTATTTCAGATCAAGAGGTTAGGAAAGGATCTAATTGTTATTTGGTTGGCTTACTGAAGCACGGATCATGAGGTGGCCTACCTTAAGTCAAGTTGAAGTACCAGACCTGCTTTGGTATAATGTAGAAGGAGGTATCCAGAGGCTTAGGGAAATTGGCACATTAGAATGGATTTATCAGATTAGACCCCTAAACCCAGAAAAAGAGACCCCAGAAGACACACCTTTTACTACTATGCTGAGGAACAAATTTGTGAAGGGAGGCCCAGCATCCTTGAAGACTTTTATGTAAGCCAGATTTGACAGTGGGACCTGCCCTAGTTGAACGAAGACACTTAACTACGATGGGGACTGATTGGACCCTGTGGTAGTAGGGGACAAGTGGCAGCATTAATCGACAAAGACAAGGTGTACGTGGTTATCATAATGGGCAGCCAAGTCAAAACAGTAATCAGAATACTCTGACTCATGTGGAATTATGGCATTGGCTACTTAGGCATGGTGTTCCCAGGAGTGAAATGCATGTGAGACCTACTAAATATTTACTTGACCTATATAGACAGAAGAATTCTAGGTCACATGAATAGCAGTCTAGATTGAATCACCAGAATACAGAGTCATGACCCCTCAATCAATTCCCATACTTGAGTCAGTTTACAGACCCACAACCCCTTGAATGAAGGGGAGGCTGGGTCCCCTTGAGGAAGGACCTCACTGCATTGCCAAAAATTTATAATATCAATCTTTCTCCCAGCCTTCCCCAAAGGGATCTGAGGCCTTTCACAAGAGTAACTGTTCATTGGGGAAAAGGAAATAATCAGACTCTTTGGGGATTACTGGACACTGGCTCTGAACTGACACTAATTCCAGGAGACCCAAAGTGTCACTGTGGCCCACGAGTCAGAGTGGGGGCATATGGAGGTCAAGTTATTGATGGAGTCTTAGCTCAGGTGCATCTCACAGTGGGTCCAGTGGGTCCCTGAACCCATCCTGTAGTGATTTCCCCAGTTCCAGAATGCATAATTGGAATAGATATACTGAGCAATTGGGTCCCTGACATGTGGAGTAAGGGCTGTTATCATAGGAAGAGCCAAGTGGAAGCCATTAGAACTGCCTCTACCTAGAAAAATAGTAAACCAAAAGCAATACCGTATCCCTTGGAGGGATTGCAGAGATTACTGCAGCTATCAAGGACTTGAAGGATGTAGGGGTGGTGATTCTCATCACATCCCCATTTAATTCACCTGCTTGGCCTGTGGGGAAAAAAAAAAAGGTTCTTGGACAATGGCAGTGGATTATTGTGAACTTAATAAGGTGGTGACTCTAATTGCAGCTGCTGTTCCTGATGTGGTTTCATTGCTTGAGCAAATTAGTACATTTCCTGGTACTTGGTATGCAGCTATTGATCTGGCCAATGCCTTTTTCTCAATATCATTTTCAAAGGACTATCAGAAGCAGTTTGTCTTCAGCTGGCAAGGCCAACAGTGTACTTTCACAGTGCTTCCTCAGGGGTATATCAGCTCCCCAGCACTATGTCATAATTTAGTCCGTAGGGATCTTGATCACCTTTCCCTTCCATAAGACATCACACTAGTCTATTATATTAAAGACATTATGCTGATTGGACCTAGTAAGGAAGAAATATAGGTGACTCTAGACTTATTGTTGAGATATCTGTGTGCTAGAAGGTAGGAAATTAACCTGATGAAAAAATTCAGGCACCTTCCACCTCAGTGAAATTTCTAGGGGTCCAATGGTGTGGGGCGTATCGAGATAGTCCTGCTAAAATGAAAAATAAGTTATTGTATCTGACTTCCCCCACAACTAAAAAGGAGGCACAATGTCAGGTGGGCCTCTTTGGATTTTGGAGGAAACATATCCTTCAAATGGGTGTGTTGCTCTGGCCTGTTTATCAAATGACTCAGAAAGCTACCAGATTTGAGTGTGGCCCAGAACAACAGAAGGCTCTGCAACAGGTTCAGGCTGCTGTGCAAGCTGCTCTGGCACTTGGGCCATATGATCTGGCTGATCCAATGGTACTTGAATTGTCTGTAGCAGATAGAGATGCTGTTTGGAGTCCAAATACCATCTTTGGCAGGTCCCTATTGGTGAATCACAACATAGATCTTTGGGATTTTGGAGCAAAGCCCTGCCATCTTCTACAGATAACTACTCACCTTTTGAGAAACAGCTTTTGGGATTTAGTAGAGACTGAGCACCTAACCATGGGCCACCAAGTCACCATGAGGCCTGAGCTGCCCATCATGGACTGGGTGTTGTCTGACCCAAAGTTGGATGTGTACAGCAGCACTCTATTATTAAATGGAAGTGGTATATCAGAGATTGGGCTTGAGCAGGACCTGAAGACACAAGTAAGTTGCATGAGGAAGTGGCCCAAATGCCTATAGTCTCCACTCTAGTCACATTACCTTCCCTTTCCAAGTCTGCACCTATGGTGTCATGGGGAGTTCGTTATGCTCATTTGACCAAGGAAGAGAAAACTCGTGCCTGGTGTACAGATAGTTTTGCACAATATGCAGGCACCACTCGAAAGTGGACAGCAGCAGCACTGCACCCCCTTTCTGGGACTTCCCTGAAGGACAATGGTGAAGGGAAATTCTCCCAATGGGCAGAACTTCAAGCCATGCATCTGGCTGTTCACTTTGCTTGGAACAAGAAATGACCAGATGTGCGACTGTATACTGATTCTTGGGCTGTGGCCAATGGCTTGGTTGGGGACTTGGAAGCAGCGTGATTGGAAAATTGGTGACAGGGATGTATGGGGAAGAGGTATGTGGATAGAGCTCTCTGCATGGGCCAAAGGAGTAAAGATATTTGTGTCTCACGTGAGTGTCCACCAAAAGGTGACCTGGGCAGAGGAGGACTTTAACAATCAGGTGGGTAGGATGAGATGTTCTGTGGAAACCAGTCATCTTTTTCTCTGTCATTTTCCCTGACAGCTATTCCTGTTATTGCCCAATGGGTTCATGAACAAAGTGGTCATGGTGGCAGGAATGGAGGTTATGCATGGGCTTAGCAACACGGACTTCCACTTACCAAGGCTGATTTGGTTACTGCTACTGCTGAGTGCCCAATCTGCCAGCAGCAGAAACCAACACTGAGTCCACGATATGGAACCATTCCTCTGGGTGATCAGCCAGAAACTTGGTGGCAAGTTGATTACATTGGACTACCTCCATCATGGAAAGGACAGTGTTTTGTTCTTATTGGAATAGATACTTATTCTGGATATGGATTCCTGCATGCAGTGCTTCTGCCAAAACTACCATCTATGGATTTACAAAATGCCTTATTCACCATCATGGCACCCTATACAGCATTGCTTCAGATCAAGGGACTCACTTCACAGCAAATGAAGTGCAGGAGTGGGCCTATGTTTGTGGAATTCATTGGTCTTACCATGTTCCCCATCATCGTGAAGTAGCTGTCTTGATAGAATGATAGAATGACCTATTAACACAATTACGGCACCAGCTAGGTGGCAATACCTTGAAGGGTTGAGGGAATGTTCTCCAGGAAGCTGTGTATACTCTAAACTAGCACCCAATATATGGTGCTGTTTTTCCAATAGCCAGGATTCACAGATCCAGGATCTAAGGGGTGGAAACGGGAGTGGGACCACTCACTATTACCCCTAGTGATGCACTCAAAAAAGTTTTGCTTCCTGTCCCTCCTACACTATGCTCTGTGGGTCTGGAGATCTTAGTCCCAAAGGGAGGAACACACCCACCTGCAGACACAGTACTGATTGCATTGAACTGGAAGTTAAGAATGCCACCTGGACATTTTGGCTTCCTCATGCCTCTGGATCAACAGACAAAGAAGGGTATTATTGTACTGTCTGATGTGATAGATACTGATTACCAAGGGCAAATTGGATTGATACTACATAATGGAGGTAAAGAAGAATATGTCTGAGATACAGGGGATTCTTTAGGACATCTCTTAGTACTACCATGCCCTGTGATGAAAGTCAATGGAAAACTACAGGAACCTAATTCTGTTATGACTACTAATGGCTCAGACCCTTCAGGAATGAAGATTTGGGTCACCCCACCAGGCGAAGAACCATGACCAGCTGAGGTGCTTGGTAAGGGAGAGGGAAATATGGAATGGGTGGTCAAAGAAGATAGTTCTGAATATCAGCTATGGTCACATGACATGACCAGTTGCAGAAGCAAGGACTGTGATTGTTATATTCTTCATTGTATGTGTGCATCAAATATTTGTTTTCTTTTGTTATGAACTATGAAATATAAACAGAGTTTATGTGTTTTGGTTGCATGCCTGTTAGTGTATCATATCAAGTGCAAATATGACTTTATAATTGTCCTTATTTAGAGATCATATGTGGTTAAGGAGATGTGTAGAACTGCCAAGTTGACAAGGGTTGGACTGTGATAGTTAGGGTTATATGTCAACTTGGCTGGACCATGGTTCTGAGTGGTTTGAGCTGTTGTGATGTGTTTATTTCTATGATGAGATCAGATGTATTATGTTTTGAGCAGCCAATCTATTGAAAGGGAGTTTCCCTAGGGGTGTGGCCTGCTTCCAATATATATATGGACATGCTGGGAAAATGAGACTCTCTTATGTGGATCTGGATCCTGTTGTGCTGTCCACAACTGTCTATGAGTGAACAGTCCACCATTTGGCCTAGTGATGTTGGATTCATCATCCATTGGAGTCAACAGCCAGTGTGCTGCCTGGCAACCTTGAGCTTATCAGCCCCTGTGGCTGCATGAGTCAGGAAAAGGTTCCAGTTTGACTTTTGATCAAGGAACTTGGTACTTACCAGTCTCTATAAGTGTGTGAGCCATTTTCCTCAGATACATTTTTCTTTCTACATATATACAAGCTTTAGTGGTTTTGCTTTTCTAGAGAACACAATCTAACACAGTGATAGAAATATTGCTGGAGATCACAGGATAGAATTTTGTAAGACCAATTACTTATTCATTGCAGATACCTTTTTTTTCAACAACGTAAATGGTGGCTATACATGTGGACTTCACCAGATGGAGCACATAGGAACCAGATCGACTACATCTGTGGAAAGAGGCGATGGAGAAGTTCAATATCTTCAGCCAAAACAAAGCCAGGAGGTGACTGTGCAATAGACCATCAATTGCTCATATTCAAGTTCAAGTTGAAGCTGAAGACAATTAAAGGAAGTCCATGAGACCCAAAATATGACCATGATTATATCCCTCCTGAATTTGTAGACTGTCTAAAGAATAGCTTTGATGCAATATTGAAAGATTCTATGTGCAAAATATTGAATGATGCAGGAAACATCAAAAGATGATGGAAAGACAGAGTTCCGGCAAGATGGTGGACTAGGCAGAAGGATTGCACAGACCCTCTTCAACAAAGTAAAGGGAAACCAATTAACACAGACACAGAAGATAATCGTGGACCCCTGAGCCTTGAAGGGAAGGATACAGAATTGGACTAAACCCCAATTAGCAGAAGAATTTGCGTGAAAATACCAAAAAAAGGAGACATACAGGGCTGTGGTCTGACAGCGAACGGAGTGACCCTGACAGTACAGGTGGCTCGGAGATCCCCGACTGGTGGTAGGACCTAAGAATTAACCCAAAAATTACCCGGCTAGCCAGGGACTGCATGGACTGTGCACCATGGCTGGGGAACAAGCAGAGAAGGTGAAGAGAAGGGTGGGCTAAGCTGTGGACTTTTGCCGGTCCGAAGGACGCCGCCATTTTGTAGGTTTAAAGAGAGGCTTGACTATTTTTAAAGAGACAGCACTCTCACAGATTCCTGTGGTGGTAGGACCTAAGAATTAACCTAAAAATCACCTGGCTAGCCAGGGACTGCACGGGCTGT
>NW_006921805.1:4725285-4735732 GCF_000298275.1 Orycteropus afer afer
ACATGAGACAAAGTATATGTGAACTGCTGTATGAAAAGTGAATTTACTCTGTAAATCTTCACCCAAATCAAAATAAAATTAAAAAAAAAAAGATGATGGAAAGAATATACAGTCACTGTACCAAGTAGAATTGGTCAATGTTCATCCATTTCATGAGGTGGCAGATGATTAAGAACCAATGGTATTGAATGAAGAAGTTGAAGCTACACTGAAGGAATTGGTGAAGAACAAGGATCCAGGAATTGATGAAATACACATTGAGATGTTTCAACAAATGGATGCCATGCTGGAGGCACTCACTCAGCTATGCCAAGAAATTTGGAAGACAGCTACCTGGCCAACTGACTGGAAGAGATCCATATTTTTTCACAATCCTAAGAAAGGTGATCCCACAGAATGTGAAAATTACCTAACAATATCATTAATACCACATGCAAATAAAGCCTTGTTGAAGATAATTAAAAATGGTTGCAGGAGTATATTGACAGAGAACTTCCAGAAATGCAAGCTGGATTCAAAAGAGGATGTGGAACGAGGGATATCATTACTGATGTCAGATGGGTCTTGGCTGAAAGGAAAGGATACCAGAAAGATGTTTATTTGTGTTTTATTGACTATGCAAAAGCATTTGATTGTGTGGATCATAACAAGTTGTGGATAACATTGAGAAGAATGGGAATTCCAGAACACTTAATTGTATTCATGAGGAACCTGTACATAGACCAGGGGGCTGTCATTCAGATAGAACAAGGAGATACCACATTGTTTAAAATCAGGAAGGGAGTGCATCAGGGTTGTATCTTTCACCATACTTATTAAATGTGTATGCTGAGCAAATAATCCTAGACTGGACTATATGAAGAAGAGTGTGGCACCAGGATTTGAGAAAGGCTCTTTAACAACCTGTGATACGCAGATGATACAACCTTGCTTGCCTAAAGTGAAGATGACTTGAAGCACTTATTGATGAAGATTAAAGACTACAGTCTGCTGTATGGATTGCATCTCGACATAAAGAAAACAAAAATCCTCACAACAGGACCAATAAGCAGCATCATGATAAATAGAGAGAAGTTTGAAGTTGTCAGAGATTTCATGTTGCTTGGATCCACAGTCAACACCATTGGAAGCAGCAGTCAAGAAATCAGATGTATTGCACTGGGTAAATCTGCTTCAAAAGACCTCTTTAAAATGAAGAGCAAAGATGTGTCTTTGAAGACTAGGTTGCGCCTAATCCATGCCATGGTATTTCCATGGACAGTGAATAAGGAAGACTGAAGAAGAGTTGATTCCTTTGAGTTGTGGTGTTGGCAAAGAATACTGAAAGTATGATGGACTGCCAAATCTATCCTGGAAGAAGTGCAGCTGGAATACTCCTTGGAAGCAAGTATGACCAGGTTTCATGTCCCCTACTTTGGTCATGTTGTCACAAGAGACCATTCCCTGGAGAATATCATGCTTGGCAAAGTGGAGGGTCAACGAAAGAGGAGAAGGCCTCAATGAGATGGATTAGCACAGTGGCTGCAATGATAGGCTCATGTATGGCAAGGATTGTGAGGCTGGCACAGCGCTGGGCAGTGTTTTGTTCTGTTGTATCTGGGGTAACGATGAGTCAGAGCCAACTCGATGGTACCTAACAGCAATATTCATGAAAAATATTGGTCTGCAATTTTCTTTTTCAGTAGTGTCTTTGTCTGACTTTGGGATCAGTGTTATGCGTGCTTCATAAAAATGAATTTGGGAGTATTTCATCCTTTTCTATTTTCTGGAATATTTTGAGCATGATTGATGTCAGCTCTTCTCTGAATGTGGGTAGAATTCTCCAGTGAGGCTGTCTGGGCCAGGACTTTATTTTTTGTTGTTGTTGTTGTTCATAGTTTTTTAGTGATCTGTTCAATTTCTTCTGTTATGGGTCTGTTCAACTTTTCTGTGTCATTCTGTTTTAGTTTAGGTAAGTAGTGTGTTTCTAGAAATTAGTCTGTTTCTTCTAGGTTTTGAAATTCATTGGAATACAGTTATTCATAGTATTCTTATTATTCTTTTTATTTTGGTTGGTTCTGTTGTGACATCACCCATTTCATTTCTTATTCATGTTATTTGCATCTTTTTCTTTTTCTTGGTTAAATTTGCTAGAGGTTTGTCACTTTTATTAATCTTTAGAAAGAACCACTTTCTAATCTTTCTTTTGTTTTTCTGTTCAATTTATTTCTGCTTTAATCTTTATTATTTCTATTTTTCTGGTGATTGTAGGCTTTTTATTTGGCTACTCTTTTTCTGATTGTTGGAGATGTTGGGTTAATGTGTTGGTTTTGGCTCTTTTTTTGATTTGAGCACATTTATTGGTATAAATTTCTCAATGAGCATTGCTTTAGCTGATTTTGATATGTTGTGCATTTGTTGTCATTTGATTGAAGGAACTTTTTTTTCTTTTTTCATTGTGATTTGGGTGAAAATTTACAGAGGAAATTCACTTTCCATACAGCAGTTTACATATACTTTGTCTCATGACATTGACCACAGTTTACCACAATTCAACACCTCCCCTCCCCATAGTTACCTCTTCCTTGTCTCCATCCCTCCATGAACTCCTGCCCCCTGAGCTGTCTCCCTGTGCATAAGCAGCCCTTCTTTCTCCCACGATTATTCTCTACAAGGAGAGTATCTACTTGAGGTAAATGTTCAACTCATATGCCTGTCTTTTGTTTAGCTGGAAACCACAGATGTGGGTTCAATTCCAGACCTGAAGGGCAGCTAGAGGCCATAGTCTCACTGGTTCCACTGGCTCTATTGGACCAGCAAATCTGGTCCTCCCCCCTCCCCTTTATTTCCCTTCAAATGATTTTGAGTTTTGTACCACATTGTTCTCCCTCTCTATCAAGGATCTCCTACATAGATACCCTTTCAAGTGGATGACAGTGGTAGCCAGGCACCATCTAGTTCTTCTGGTCTCATAGTTGTATAGGCTGCAGATTGGATGGTGTACCAGTCACTAGGACTAATTATTTCCATGAATTTTGGTTTCCTTCATTCTTCTTTGCTCTGGATGAGGAGAGACCCATAGTTGCATCTAGATGTCAGCTTGCTAGCTTTTAAGATCTCAGTCGCTACTCACCAAAGTAGGAGGTGGAACAATGCTTTGTATAGTATGTTATGCCAATTGAGCTTGATGTCCCCTGCAACTATGGTCCCAAGTTGATTGAAGTAACTTTTAAAATTACATTTTTATTTCTTGCATGACTTACTCAGTAAACCAAACCAAACTCACTGCCATTGAGTCAGTTCCAACTCATAGTGACGCCTCCTTGGGTTTCCAAGGCAGTATCTCTATGAAGTAGATTGCCCAGTCTTCCTTCCAAGGAGTGGCTGGTGGGTTTGAACTGCCAGCCTACTGGTTAGCAGTCAAATGCCTTAGGCACTACGCCACCAGAGCTCCCACATTACTTAGTGGGAGGGTATTGTTCAGTTTTAATGTGTTTCCTTTGATCTTCCTATTGTAGATTTCTAATTTTATAGCATTGTGATCTGAGATATTTTGCTGTATTTTGATGTTTTTAAAATTTTTTGAGGCTTGCTTTGTGGCCTAATGTATAGACTTTTGGCACTTTGATATATGTTCTCTGGAGCTTAGGGGCCCCAAAGATTGGCACCTCATTCAAGCCTGAAAAGGTTGACAGATGAGAGATCTGTAGAGCAGCCTGCCTGGCATCAGAGTGAAAAAAGATGGTGGTGGTGGTAAGTAGCAGCAACCTTTCCACCAATGTCAGTGGTGATCAAAGGTGCGTGATTTCCTGGGGACTAATTTTGGACCCTGGCTCAAGAGCTATCCTGGAAACCATTGTGGATTACACTCAAGAGTGCAACCTGGATGGTCTGTGGAGTCATGGGTGGATCATGGACAGACTGCCAAATGCTAGGGGCCTGAGGAAGGAGTCACAAGCAACAAGGAGGAGAAGACCTATTGCTTGTATGAAGGGAAGTACGATCAGATGTCCTAGCAGAGAAATTTCTTTGAAACCCATAAAAGCATCCCAAGAGAGCAAGAGTTGTGTTCATGCATCACTCAGCCACTTGGCACCCCTCCCTCTCCACTGAGAAGGAACAACTTGCCACCAAATGGCTGTAAAGACAAAGGGGAAAGAAGAAAGTTGGTTTCTATTTGCACACTGAATCTGGCTATACCAATGTAATCATATAATTTCTACTGAGTGTTTTCCTGCGTATTTTCAATACATTCATTATCATATATCATATGTCAGAGCTCACTGTCTTTTAGGGTGTTTATTTTTCCATTTAATATTATTAATCAATTAACACACACTAATTTAGTGCCAAGTATGTTCTAGTAACTGAATCATGTGTTGGAAAACAAACATAAAAAGACAAATTCTGAACCTCAAGTTCTTTGCCCTTTAGCGGGAGAAACGTGGTAGAAAATTTTACTGTAATGTGTAGGCCTATAATGTGTCATGGAACTATATATATATGTGTGTGTAATTCAGATGTGAGTGAAATCACCCTGTCTTTTGATAGCTGCATTCACCACCATAAATTTTTCTCTATGTATTTCTATAGTTACAAGCCATTAATTTGGGTATATAGAATTTGCATTGTTGTTCACTGTGGTAATTAAGGTTGTATGTCAACTTTGCTGGGCCTGGTTTTGAGTGGCTAGGCAGCTGTATGAAGTTAATCCCCATGATGAGACTTGTAATAAACTCCATGGTGGAATCTGCTGTGAGTAGTTGAGTAGCTGCCTTAGAGATTTGGTATGCTTCCAGTGTATAACGAGAAGCTTGGAGGAAGGTCTCTGAGCTTTTTAACTTCTTGGATCCCACATTTAGCTGAGTCTTCATTCAGCAGCCTGCCATGTTGCCTGCTGATCTTGGGACTGTTTCTGGACTTGAACTAGTGGCCTGCTGTATTGCTTGATAATCTTGGGACTGTGCCATTTTACTTGTCTACTCTGGGTTTGTCAGCCTCAGCAGCCAGCAGCTGCTCCAGTGGGCCAGGAGCAAGAGGTAGAGCTAAAGTACAAGGTTGGGGGGCCTTCACCCAGCCCCTAGAGCTGGCACTTTGAACTTGGACTTCTAGCCTCCTAAACTGTAAGAGAATAAATCCCTGTTTTCTAAAGTTGTCTATTTGTGGTTATTTCTATTATAGCAACGCTAGATAACTAATATATTCATTTTTGAATATTTTATAATTTCCATTATGAAGTTTTCTATCAGTCATATTATTTAGTCATGCATTTCCAAAAAATTTTTTTTTTTTTGTGTGTGTATGCATTCTAAGTTTATTACACTGTTGTCAGGAATAATTTGTAAGATGATGATTCTTTGGTATTTGTTAAGGTTTGTTTTATAACTTTACTGTGGCCAATTCTTACAAATGTTCCATATGTGTTTCAAATGAATATCTAACATCTAATTATTATTAGGTTCTGTGTATGTATATTAGATAAAGTTTGTCAATTGTGTTTTTTAAGCCTTCACATCTACTAATTTTCAGTCTGCTTTATTTATAAAGTATATGAAAGTCTCCCATCTGTCAATTTATCCAGTCCTCCTTGTAATTTTTTTTAATTTTACATATTTTGAGGCTATGTTGTTAGGTGCATACTGTTTCAGGATTGTTAAGTCTTTCTAGTGAATTTTTCTTTTTGAATATTTGATAATATTATTCTTTCTCTCATAATAAAGCTGACTATGTAATTTAGCATATAGACTTTTGGAAGTGAAAACCGAAACCCACTGCCATTGAATTGATTCTAATTCTTAGTGACTCCCATTGAGTTTCCAAGGCTATACATCTTTACAAAAGTAGATTGCCTCATCTTCCTCCCAAGTAGCAGCTGGTGGGTTTGAACTGCTGATCTTCTGGTTAGCAGCCAAATGCCTTACCCACTACACCACCAGAGCTCCTTTTTTGGTAGTGAAAGGGTGTACTAAAAATAATTAATAGGTTTTTACCCACCAGCCACTCCTTGGAAGGAAGGTTGGGCAATCTACTTCTGTAGTGATATCGCCTTGGAAACCCAAGGAGAGATCACTAGGAGTCGGATCTGACTCGATGGCAGTGAGGTTTTTTTTTTTTTTTTAGTTTTTTATAGGAGGTATAAACCAGGACTGTCTTGGGCAAAGTAGGATGTTGTTTTATCTGATTTTAACATAGCTACGTGAGTTTTTTTTTTTTTTCTTTTAAATTAATATGTGCTTGATATTTCTTTTTCCATGCCTTTACAATCAGTCTTTCTGTGTTCTTTTGTTTTAGATGTTGCCTCATTTAAACAAGTTATATAGATGGATTGAAAAAATTTAATTCAAGAATCTTCGACTTTTAGAGGGTTAACTTGTTCTTTTAGATATAGTGTGATTATTGTAACATTTTTTTTTGTGTTATTTGCCATGACTGTGCTTTTCTCTTCATCTTTGCCTTGTAATAGATTAATTAACTTACTTTATTTTCTTTATTGTCTACTGATTTGTAATTTGCATCCTATATTTCTGTTGTCTTAGTAGTTAGCATACTTTTAGTACCTAACAAACTATAAAGGTGAGTAATATGTTTTTTTCATCTCTCCAAAAATTGGAGATCTTGGATCGATAGATGGGTGGACAGGCTTAACTATTAGGTATGTCTATGCAGGGGGAAGTGTGCCCAAGACCATGTAGAGGGTTGGCAGACAATGTTTCTACATGTGAATTTGTATGTTCTGTAAGAATTCCCAGGCATATAGTAACGCTGACAAGGGACAAGGTTGTAGTCACTTCTTGGCCATAGCCAGCTGCCTAGAGGGAGCCAGTAGTTGGACCTCTGGGCTTGGGACCATAGTCACAGGGAATATCAAGCTCAACTGGCATAACATACTACACAAAAACATTGTTCCACATCCTACTTTGGCGAATAGCGACTGGGATCTTAAAAGCTTGCAAGCAGCCATTTAGATGCAATGATGGGTCTCTCCTCGTCCAGAGCAAAGAAGAAAGAAGAAAACCAAAGATGCATGGAAACAATGCATCCAAGCAACTGTTACACCATGCGATCCTCAGCCTATATAACTATGAGACCAGAAGAACTAGATGGTGCCCAGCTACCACTGTCAACCACTTGGAGGGGGATCCATGTAGGATATCCTGGATAGTGTGGGAGAACAATGTGGAACAAAACTCAAAATAATCTAAAAAAAAAAAAAAAAAAAAGGGGGGGGGGGACCAGGTTTGCTGGTCTGATAGAGCCTGGTGGAACCCCTGAGATTGTGGCCCCTAGCTGCCCTTCAGGTCTGGAATTGAACCCACTCCTGTGGCTTCTAGCCAAACAAAAGACAGGCGTATGAGCTGAACATTTACCTTAGGTAGATACACTCCTTGAAGAGGAAAATAATGGGAGATTAGATGGACTGTGTATGCACAGGGAGACAACTCGGGGGGCAGGAGTGTATGGGAGGGGAGGACTCAGGGAAGAGGTAACTATGGGCAGGAAGTGGGAGGGAAGCTGTTGTATTGTGGTAAATTGTAGTCAATGTCTTGAGATGAAGTGTATGTGAAATGCAATATGGAAAGTGAATTTGCTCTGTAAACTTCCACCCAAATCACACACACACACACACACACACACACAAAGAAGATTTTACCAATACCAGTAGGACTTTAATTGTAATCATCCCTTCCTCCTAAGTCCATGGCTGAATATTATATTTCCACCTTATTTCTATCCATCCAAATTAGTCATTATCATTGTAATTAGCTAAAAAAACAAACCATACTCACTGCCACTGTGTAGATTCTGACTCATAGTGACATCCATTGGGCTTCCAGGGCTGTCCGTCTTTACGGAAACAGACTCTCTCATCTTTCTTCAGCAGAGTGGCTAGTGGGTTCAAACCACTGATATTTTGGCTAGCAGCAAAACGCCTTAATCACTGCACCACCAGAACTCCTTTGGAAAATTAGTAATTAATAACAAATCATTAAGGTTTGAATGGTTTCCTCACATGTCTACCAATTTCTTCACTCACCATTGCACCTTGTATTGCAATTCTTCCTCTTGATATAGTTTCCTTCTCTCTGACATATATTCCTTAATAGTTCTTTCAGTGAGACTCTGTGAGTGGCAAAATTGCTCAGTATTTTTCTTTTTTAATGTATTTATTTTGCTATCAGTCATGAGCAATATTTTCACTGGCTTTAAAATGCCATGTTGATACTAATTTTTCCCTTATCACATTAAAAATATTATTCTTTAATCTTCAGACCTATATTGTTGATGAAAATTCTCAAGTCAGTCAAATTCATATTCCTTTGAAGGAATAAGAAATCCATCTTTTCACTCTAGTTTTTTTTTTTTTTCCTGTACGTTCAGGAAGAACATATGATGTTCTGTAGTTTTACTATACTGTGTCTAGGTATGACACATCATAGGCATATTCATTATCTTATTCTAGATTTCTTGTGCTTCTATAATCTGAGGATTCATGTCTTTGATCAATTCTAGAAAACTGTCATCCATATGTCTTCAAATATTGTATTCCTCCATTCTTTCTTTTCTCTTCTTTGGGGACTGCTGTTGTCTTTATGGGAGCTCTGGAAGCATAGTGCCTAAAGCACTTGACTGCTAACCGAAAGGCTGGTGGTTCAAACCCACCAGCCACTCCTCAGAAGGAAGATTGGACAATCTCCTTCCATAGGGATACCGCCTCGGAAACCCAAAGAGGGGTCACTATGAGTTGGATCCGACTCGATGGAAGTGAGTTTTTTTTTTTTTTTTTTTTTCCTTAGGAAACAAGAACACAGACACACATTCTTTCACCATCACTGACAGGAAGCTTGGGCAAGACCATCTTGGGTATAAGCAAATATGCCATTTGACCACAGAGAGCTGTGCATGGCAGTTTAGAAGGTATCTCTGAGTTCCTATAAGCCTACAACCTAAATGAGAAAATCCTATAGAGTTGGGCCCTGACAACTGATTTCAGGCCTTTTTTCCCACTCAACTCACCCCTAGACATGCCCTTCGGGTGCTGAACCAGGATCTTGACTCCATAAATCTTAGGTTTCCACAACCAAGAATGTCTCATTTTAGGTCCCAATACTGAACTCTTTTAGAGTGTGACCTTGAAAAACAAACAAACCAAAAAGCCAGTTTTTTCTCAGAGGTGATCTGGGATTAAAGCTTCAAAAATGCCCCTGAAAAAAGCGAGGGGCTGAGAAAGTCACATGGAGAGGAGTATAACAGAAATACACAGTGTGGAAATGGTTCTGCTCTGGACTTTCACATCACATGGAAGTCTTGGAAAAGTTTACCGTACACCACAACTTAGTGAACAAGAGACATTCTCACCAGAGAAGCAGAGAGCTGTGTATATATTTAACAGCGGGCCTGATTGGTTTGAGGGGTTAGCGAGGGTCCCCTGATGACATGGTGACATCTGAGCTAAGGTCTAACTTAATGAAGGAGAGGATAGGGAAAGGAGGAGTGATCCAGGCAGAGTTGTCAATATTGGAAAAGCCTCAAGTTGAAAAAGACTGTAGGACAGTCAAGGAACTAAAGCAAGGTCAGGGTGGTTTGCTCTGGAGTTAGGGGTGAGTAAGAGGTAGGCCCTGCAGGCAGTGGTGACACTAGGGTTGGTATTACCTAGTGTGGTAACTCATGGTGTCACATACTCTCCTCCCCTCCCCCACAGGGCCAGCACTGTGCTGCTCCCCCTGGTTTCCTCACAGTTCCTCTCCACTCCCATTGGCCAAGGTGGAGATCCTCCTCTCTGATGGTAGGTATGAGGGACAGTGATGGAGGGGATGGAGTTACCTCACTGGGTATCGGGTGACACCAACCCTACTGATACCATTGCTTTGGCAGCCCTTCCCACTGTGGCACAGGCCTGCCCACCGCTTCTGCCACAACCACAGCACCCTGGGATCATTTTAGTGTCACCTCCTCTGACAGCATCACGGATGTGGTCCACATCCCTCTCCTACCCTCCTAGTGATGCCACTACTGTTGTTGTTGTTGCTATGTGCCGTTGAGTCGGATCCGACTCATAGCGACCCCTCCTTGGGTTTCCGAGGCAGCATCACTACGGAAGTAGATTGCCCCATCTTCCTTCCGAGGAGTGCCTGGTGGGTTCGAACTGCCAGCCTTCTGGTTAGCACTCAAGTGCCTTAGGCACTACGCTACCAGAGCTTCCAATGCCACTTACTAATTGCCTCTAATTGTCTGCTAAATGTCTATATTAGAAAATCTTGGCTCTAAAGGTCTCTCTTCCTACTTTATCCTTTGCACAACTTGTCTGTTATTCATCCTCGGGAGTTTTAAAAACCAAACCTCTAGATGGTGTAGAACCTAAGGCATTGGACTGCTAGCCAGAAGGCTGGTTCAAACCAACCAGCAACTCCTCAAAAGGAAGGTTGGGCAATCTACTTCTGTAGTGATTGATACTGCCTGAGAAACCCAA
>NW_006921805.1:4739253-4757276 GCF_000298275.1 Orycteropus afer afer
CACATTTGTATCCTTCCCTTCAAGGCTCAGGGGTCCAAGATTATCTTCTGTGTCTGTGTTAATTGGTTTCCCTTTTCTTTGTTGAAGAGCGTCTGTGCAGTCCTTCTGCCTAGTCCGCCATCTTGCCTATTTGGTAAAAAGTTCTTAAAATCTCTTAGTGTTGGCTTAAATTATTTCATTGTAATTTTCCCAAAGTATCTACAAGTGTAAAACTAGGGTTAATGGCCTTATTGTATTTATAGCTCTTATGCAACTATGAAACCAAAGCAAATTTGCAAATTGAATTCAAATAAAACTGCAAAACTAAACAGAAAATAATACAGCTAAAAGTTAATTTAATGTGTCAGATTAAGTTGTTGGGGAAGCACAATTGCCACTTTCGATATGACAGTGATACTGTGATCAGGTAAATTATATTTGAGTTTGAGTTACTTGTGGTGGATGTCAGAGATGACTCAATTGTTCCACCACTTTTCTCTGTGTTTAAATAACACTGAGAAACTTTCATTTGGTCAGTGACAGGAAGTACTTTGACTTTTATTTGGTCAGGACATCATTTATTTAATGTTTGCCTCTGAACTTTCTCTCATGAGCCAGGGGAAATTAACATAGTACTGCCTAGAGGTCAAGGAGCTCTGGTGGTGCAGTGGTTAAAGCATTTGGCTGCTAATCAAAAAGTTGGCAGTTCAAACCCACCAGTTACTCCATGGGAGAAAGAGGAAGCAATCTGTTTCTGTAAAAGACTTACCGGCCTGGAAGCCATGTGAGGCAGTTCTACTTTGTCCTGTACGGTCACTATGAGTCAGAATCAACTTGATGGCAATGGGTGTGGTTTGGTTTTTGTAGAGCCCATGTAGTTAACAAATTGCAAATGGAAATACAGATGATCTAGCATATGATTATATTAAAATTTAGATATCATTGAAATGAAAAGAGGAAAAATATTCCCATAGAGATTTTGAAGTCCTCCCCAAAACTGTCTGAAGACCTCCACAGTCTCCAGTTGGGTAACTCAGATGTTATTCCAAAGGTGATGGGGTATTGTACTTTAAGTAACAAGACAAGAAGGTTACCATGACAGGGCACCAGTCTGAAGGCAGAGAAGAATGAGGAGTCTTGGACAAAACTTACCCTAAAGACCAACAGTGGCTGTGCTAAAGTGGGCAAGGGATGAACATGAATGGGACATATTTAATTGGCTGTGGTGAGCTCTGCCCACATTTGCTCATTATATTCTTCATTTTTGGCCAGTGTACCCATTCCCCAGCTGCTGGCAATGTCTGCTATTTGTGGCTCACAGTTGTGTTCTTCCCTGGAAATTGGCCCTCAGTGACAGGGAATTGTGTTGCCCAGGCTATGTTCCTTCCTAGAGTTCCACCCACGGTCAGCAACTGCATTAGCAGAGATACAAAGGTCTCAATTTGGTACAGTGAAGGGCTATCTGAATTCTAGAGCTCCCTTTAGGACTGGTTGAGGCCTCAGTTTCAATTGTATGGTGAGCCAACTTCTCCTTCTGCCCAATTTTCTCATAATCACTCCATTATAGGTGTATCTCCTGAGAGTCTTCCTTAATAAAACTTCTACGTGTAATTCCTTATCTCTGAATTTGATTCTGGAGAACCCAATCTAAGACAGATATCAATGGGACCTGGGCACAGAATGGATGAGAGTGTTCACTTCTATGTCCCCAGTGCCCAGCACAGTGCCTGGAACATAATAGGTGATCAGTAAACACTTGTCAAGTGAATAAATGAATGATGAGTTTTAAGGAGTTAAGGATGACTACCACAATTCTGGTTTAGGATATTCATTAGATGATACCAATCACTTGGGGGTGGAATATGCTAAATTCAGATGTTTCAAGTTCTCTGACTTACATTTATTTCCTGATCCTATGCTTTCTTCTTAGGCCTGATTCCATGCTGCTACCTATCCGCCTTCCAGTATGTGCCCCAAGTACACACTATATGGTTTTCTTGAGGAGTCAGTGTTTCAGGGAGATTCAAATGAATTATGAGATGGTGTCAAAAAGCATTAGGCTTGTTGACTCCTCCTTGACATTCCTATCTAATAACTATAGTTGACATTATAGTTCTGTTTTCCTGCAGGTGTCTGTGAAGTGTGGCACTCGCTCAGGAGTGATGAGCCAGAATTTAATGGGCCACATTGTGCATCAATACATAAAATGACAACAATTAGATTGGGTGAGGGGAGGGAATGCTTGGTTCTTTGATTGTTCCAAACTTCATTTCCGTAAGTGTCCAGGGAGTGCTTTTGTGCTGAAGACAGGAGCATTACCATTTTAACGAGCCCAGTCTCCCTGTAGTTTATGTCTTCCTTTCCCCCACGCAAATCTGCTGGGCAATTGCCTTCCTCTTAAGGTAGACTTTCTGAGATCCAAGATTAGGTCAGACACTCCTCCCCACTGTCAGGCAGCCTCATAAAGCCTGTTATGTCTCCTTCCTTTAATTGGAATTCCAGGCCATTAAGTAGTGGCCTAATTTGCTGCCATGGACTGTTTCCTGTATTGACTTTGCCAAAGGTAAGAAGCAAGCCAGATCTGAGGATGGGTTCCTCCTAGTTTTGTTTTGTCAGAAATCTACATGTTTAGAAGAGAAAACAGTTGACTATACTTTGGTTGAGTGGAATAGAGATTACTTCAGTAAAGCATAGACTGATGGAAATATGGGGGTGGCTGGCTCTTGTAGGGTATCAGGTATCCTCTGCTTTGCACTTTATACAAGAAGGCTTAATAGCACAGTGATCAAGCACTCAATTGCTAACTGAAAGGTTAGTTTGAACCCATTAGGTGCTCTGTGGTAGAAAGATGAAGGCTGCTTCCTTAAATATTATACCCTTGGAAGCCCTATGTCCTATAGCGATGCTGTGAGTCAGAACTGACTTGATGGCAATGGGACACTGTATACATTTTATACATTTCTGTGACACTTTATACATTTTAATACAGGGAAGTGAAGTCTCTTATCAAAAGTCATAGAGTTCACTTAGTGCACAGTTGAGCAAAACCTGGGCCAACTGGAGTCACTACATAGAAAGTTTCTGAGGAGCTGTGAGGTTTCCCTTATCATTACAGGCAGAACTGTTTCCTTAGCAGTAAAACAGGTGGGCAAGGGACAGCGTGAGGATGTTAAGCTGTTGGTGCAAGTTCCCTATTTCTGATGCATGAATCTCTTGACCAGGACAGTCACCTTTCCCATACAGGATGTCAGTGACTCATGCCTGCCAAACAAAGTCTTAATCAGGAAATAACTTCATAGGTTATTAGGACTAGTTTGGGAAATGTCTAAGGCCAGTGGAATTGGAGTTTCTGATCAAACTTTGGATGAAGGCTAAGCTTTCCAAACAAGAGGGGCTCACCAAGGATCCAGCCCTCTATGATTTATGGGTGGTCATTATTGTTCAGGCGTCCAGCTGCAAGTTTCTCCCTGCAGTTTGCTTTTGAGGTAGCAAGAGCTCTAGCTGGTGTCTGGTACCAACTGCTGCCTTTAGTCTGTCACTGTGTAAATCCCTTAGTCCTGCTGGGTCCCTTGAACAAAGCTAATCTGCCATCCGACACCGGGGCTTGTCACCTTTAATTCCAGGCTTCTGAGCTGCTGTCTCCAGGGAAATAAAGGGAAGGATTTTTCTTCTGCCCTCACATACTCTTGACATCTATTGTTCCATCTATTGTTCCACTCATGAGCTTCTGCCCCAAGAGGCACACACCTGCACCTCTCGACTATTCTGTTTAGCAGTGCAAAGTCATTCCTGAGTTTCTGACCTGCCCATTTTTTGGCTTTAATTCTTGGAGTAGAGGATTCCTATGGCAACAAAACAGCTTCTTTTTAGAAAGTGTTTCCATATAGAAAATTTATGAACAAAGAGAGTCTTTGAAAATGAATTTGTTTCCAAGTGGTGAAACTGTAGGTATCTTAAGGGTTATTAAGGGACATAATTTGAGGCAGATGATTTATACTCAGATGTTCTCAACCTCTACTTTTACCTCCACATAGGTAGGCTGGAGAGGGTATGGAGAGGCAGTAGGGGCAGCAGCTGCTTCCTGACCTCAAGGTCATAGTTTTAGTGATACGTCCTTGAACCAAATACTTTTTTTTTGTTCTTTTCCTTTTCTTTCTTTTTAAGTTGTCGATATGGGGAAAGTTTATAGAGCAAATTACTTTTCCATTCAACAATTCATATACTTTTGTTTTGTGACATTCATTATAATCCCCACAATGTAACAACACTCTTCCCACTTCTTCCTTGTGCTTACCATTTCCCTTTGTCTTTCTTTCCTATCCCTTCCTGGCTTCTTATCTTTATTCCTGGGCAAATACTGCCCTTTTGATCTTGCATGGTTGATAGTTCTAATGAGTGCAGACTTTTCTTGTATTATTGTTCACTTTATAGGCCTATCATTTGGCTGAAAGTTGAGCCATGGGGGTTGAGTTCAATTCCCAGCTTGAAGGATGTCTAAGGGCCATAGTCTGGGGATTCCACCAGTCTATCAGATCAGTAAGCATAGTCTTTTTTATGATTTTGAATTTTGTTCTACGTATTTCTTCTAATATATCCAGGACATCCTATTGTGATCCCTTTTAGAGTGGTCAGCAGTGGTAGCTGGGCACCATCTAGTTTTTCTGGTCTCAGGGTCATGGAGGCTACTGTTCATGTGATTCCTTAGTCCTTTGGATTAATTGTTTCCTTGCATCTTTAATTTTCTTTAGTCTTCTTTGCTCTGGACCAGGAGATTCCAATTGTTGCACCTTAGATGACCACTCACAACTTTTAAGACCCCTGTTGCTACTCACAAAAGTAGGATGTGACCATTGTCTTTGTGGACTATATTATGCCAATTTACTTTAGTGTCTTCTGAAGCCCTATGACCAATGACTCAAAACCCCAAGGTGTTGATTATGACTAAGACATTTCTTAATCTTTTGGTAGTACTTATATCTTTTGTTTTTTTTAGCCCTTCTAATGTTTGGTAATCACCTAATACTTAATATATTAAATCCCTCTTAGTCTGAAATACTTACAGTGGTTTCTATTTCTTATATTGTACTTTAGCTTTTAGGCATGGCTTGGGCAGAGCAGACCTTTCTATGGAGGAATTGAGGATTGGGATAATAATTAACTTCTAACTCAAGGATTCTGTTTCCTGCCCACATTTGCTCCAGCAAACCTCAGGGCTACCCACTTTACACATTCCCTATGTGTGTGTGCATTTGTGTTGGTAGGTTGCAGTGCAAAGAGCACCAGACTGTGAGTCAGAACCTAAACAGAGAAGCTAATTTTAGCTCTCCAATTAGCTGCATGGCCTTGGGCAAGCTGGACAACTTCCTTGAACTTCAGTTTCATAAACTGTAAGATGAGGATTAGAATACTCCACTTCACCCATCACAGGGTTTCTATAAAAAACTAATATCAATGACAATAACTATGTTCATTTAACAAATACTGAATATTGTCCGTGGTTCAGGTTCTATGCCAAACACTGGAAACATAGTACTAAGCAGACACACAAAACCGTTGATGTACTGGTAAGCTGCCTTTGTGAAAAAAAAAAAAAAAAAAGCCTTGATGTATAGCCTTTGTCAGTTTTCATGGTGTAAATACTCTCACCATGGTCAATTTCAAGCTACCCATGTGACTTCACTGAATTCGGAGTTGAAGATATGTTATAACTGGCTGTCATGAGCCAGCTCCAGCACACCACTTGGTAACACCCTTGCCTAGTTTGAACATTACAGCCCAGAGGGGCAGAGACAGCCATCAAACACACAGTCAGCTGGGTTACAGGCTAGGATTAATGCCATAAAGGCAAAGAAAATGAGAAAGTGGTGAAAATGGTGAAGTAAATTTAGGTGACTTGCCAGGGAAGAAGTGACATTTTAGCTGAAACCTGAAAGATGGAGAAGAGTTAGTCTGGTAAAGAGACAGAAGGGGAAACAGGAAGAGCACCCTTGGTGGAGGAAACAGCATGTGTGAAGCCATGTGGCCACAAAGAGTTTGGCTGTTTGAAAGAGTGTAGTGAATTTATTAAGGAGCCCTGTTGGAGCAGTGCTTAAGCACTTGGCTGATATTATGGATTAAACTGTGTCCCCACAGAATGTGTGTCAACTTGGCTGGGCCATGATTTTCAGTGGTTTGGCAGTTATGTAATGATGTAATCATCCCCCATTGTATGATCTGATGTGATCAGCCAATCAGCTCTAAGGGGATTAGGGTGGGATGCAACACCCTTAACAGGTCAGAGCCCTGATCCAAATGAAAGGGGAGTTTCCCTGGGGTATGGCCTGTATCACCTTTTATCTTACAAGAGATAAAAGGAGAGAGAAGCAAGCAGAGAAACAGGGACTTCAGAACCACCAAGAAGAAGAGCCAAAAGCAAAGTGCATCCTTGGACCTGGGTACCTATGCTGAGAATGTGCTAGACCCAGGGGAAGATTGATGTCAAGACAAATGGAGATCTCCAAGGGAAGCTGGGCCCACAGATGTTGAAAGGAGACAAGGATTTTTTTCCCAGAGCCAAAAGAGAAAGAAAGCCTTCCCCTAGAGCTGGTGCCCTGAATTTGGACTGATAGCCTCCTAAACTTTGAGAAAATAGATTTCTGTTTGTTAAAAGCCACCCGCTTGTGGTATTTTATGTTATAAATAGCAGCATTAGATAATTAAAATAGTTTCTAACATGAATGTTGGTGGTTCAAACCCACCAGCTGCACTATGGGAGAGCGACGTGTCAGTCTGTTCCTACAAAGATTTTGGGTGGATAAGATGGGAGATGGATGCAAAGGGCAGTCATGCAGGGCCCCCTGAAGGTCAGGTGAAGGATGTTGGGTTTCAACCAAAGCACACTGGGAAGTCTTTGAAAGTTTTAAGCCTGAAAATGACATGAATTCTCTATTGTAGCATGGAGAATGGATTATAGAGGGATAAGCATGGAAGTAGGAATACAGGCATACCTTGGAGATATTGAGGGTTTGGTTATAAAAGTTGTGTTTACACTACTACACTGTAGTTTATTATGTGCTTAATAGCATTATGGAAAGTTAGAATTATTGTGAGAATTACCAAACTGTGACATAGAGACATGAAGTGAGCACATGCTGTTGAAAAAAATGGTGCCAATGGACTTGCTCAATGCAGAGTTGCCACAAACATTCAATTTGTGAGAAAGACATTATCTGTTAAGCATGAAAAAGCAAAAGGCAATAAGACAAAGCATGCCTGTACTTAAGAGGCTACTGCAAAAGTCCAGGAGAGAAATGCTGCTTGCAGTGGAGATGGAGGGAAGTGGATTGATTCAAGATAAAACTGGGAGATAGAATTATCATTTATTGCATCTACGAAGTGTTAATTTTTTCCTTTAAATTTTTTCAAATTTATAATACAATTCACTTTTTATGGAGGAGAGGTGTACAGTTCTATGTATTTTAAAGCATGTAGAGTCATATAACCACCGCCATAATCAGGATTTAGAACAGTTTCATTGCCCCCCTTCTCCCCCAAAAAACTTCCTAGTGATATTCTTTTGCACTCATACCCTTTCCCCATCCTTAGCAGAGCTAGAAGTGAGGTGGGGGCCCACAGCAGATAGAACCATTGTCTGTTTAGGTTCTAATATGTTACTGATGAATCTTTCTGTACTCAGGATCATGTAGCCAAGACCAGCATTTCCCAGAGGGTTATTTCAACATCTTGGCCCTTACATGCCTCCTATTGTACCAGCATGCTTGGACCCCTCTTAGCAGCACAGAAGGTTCAGGAGAAGCCTTTGGGGACCACGTGAGTGCAACAAAAATTTCCACATCCTGATATATATCCAAAAAGCCAATGATTGGGGAAGGCAATTTATTTTTAGGCACATACATAATTTAGGTCAGAATATTCCAGGTAGCATGCATAGCATTATAGCTGAAAACAATCCTCAATTTGGATGGATATAAAATGATTTCAATAGACATCATTGCTAAAAGCATAACCATTTTAATTAGCTCATCTGTAACTCTGCAGTGCATGCTGAGATATAAATATATATGTTTATAATATAGATTGTTGTGAATATATTTCTTATTAGTTGCATCTCTTTCTCCTCCTCTCCCATTATAGTTTTGTCACGTAATGTCTTCTGTATTTTGAGTGAAAGAAGAGTTCTGCTTTTTTATATTCTGGGATCATGGAAAGTGCATAAATTATTTCTGTTGGAAGAAGGAGAGGGTCTAGGATGGCTCACATGATCTCAGTCAGTTCATAAAGAACTGCAGGTGTCATTTCAGCTAGAGGTGTAGCTTCCTTGCTCCCTAGTTCTAGTTAGGAACAGGCAGGTTGATTGTGGTCTTGTCATTGGCAGAAGAACTAGGTCATAGGAAATTCACTGAAGATGAGCAACTAAAAGGGAAAGAATGGAGGAAGGGTACAGACTACCTTGCCAGGAAGTCTTGGTTCAGTTCTGGGTAGAGATATGCTTTTCTTTTTCTTGTTGGGTCTTTTAGGAACTCCACATGACAAGCTGTGACTTCCAGAGTCTGCAGATGGAGACGTCAAGGCTTAGAGAGTAACTTTTCCAAGGCCATATAGTTGTGCCAAGAGCGCTGGTGGTGCAGTGGTTAAGGCATTTGGCTACTAGCCAGAAGTTTGGTGGTTGGAACCCACTAGCCATTTCTGCTGGTAGGACAAAGATGAGGCAATCTGCTTCTGTAAAGACTTGCAGCCTTGGAAACCTTATGGGGCACTTCTATTCTGTCCTAAATGGGTCATTAAGAGTTGGAATCAACTCAGTGGCAGTGTTTTTTTTTTTTTTTTTTAAATATAGTTGTGCCCTGAGTCCAGGACTTAAGCCTGTGCAGGAGTTGGCCTACCTCAAGAGTCAGCAGTATCTTTAGCACCTGGTATGGATTGAGTTGTGCTGAAACCCTAACCCTTGTACCTATAAATATGATCCTGTTTGAAAATAGGGGTTTCCCTTTGCGTTGCTAATGAGATCATTGAACAGGGTAGGGTAGATTCCTAAACTTTATCACTTCTAAAGGAGCTCTGATAGCTTCTGAGTTATATAAAGAGTGGAACAGACACAGAGATGTACACAGAGTAAAGACAGATGTAGAGGAACATCAAGGAATGCCAAGGATTGATGGCAATTATCAGAAACCGAGAGAGACCCACTGAAGGAATCAACATGGCTGAGACCCTGATTTGGACTTTTAGCTTCCAGAACTGTGAAAAAACAAATTTATGCCATCAACAGCTCAAACCCTTCAGCTTCTCTGTGGGTGAAAGGTGAGGCAGTCTGCTTTCATAAGAATTTATTCTCTTGGAAAACTTATGGAGCAGCTCTACTCTGTCCTAAACATTTCTGAGTCAGTATCGACTCATAGGTTGTATGGCCTGAGAAATGATAGATAGTACCCCAGATTTGACATAGGCTTCTGTTTTGGTTATCTGTTGGTGTATAATATACCACCCCCAAACTTAGTGTCTTATAACAACAATAACAACAATTTATTATCTCTCATAATTCTTTGGACTGACCAGGCAGCTAAAGTGATGGGTTTGCTAAACCCATTGCTATCACATAGATTCTGACTCACAGCAACCCTATAGAACAGAGTAGAATTGCCCCATAGGATTTCCAAGGCTGTAATCTTTATGGGGGAGCTATGGTGGCGTAGTGCCTAAGGTATTTGACTGCTAACCAGAAGGCTGGTGGTTCGAACCCACCAGCCACTCCTTGTAAAGAAGAATGGGCAATCTATTTCTGGAGAGATACTGCCTCGGAATCCTAAAGAGGGGTTGCTATGAGTTGCAGTCAACTCTTTATGAAAGAAGACTGCCATTTCTTTCTCCTGTAGAATGGCTAGTGGGTTTGAACCACCGATTTTTCTGTTAGCAGCCAAACACTTAACCACTGTGCCACCAGGGCTCCTTGTTAAATTGGCTAATAGGTTCAAAATGGTATCACTCACAGGGCTGAAAATTATTTGCCTGGTGACTGACAGCTAAGCTGAGGTGGTCAGCTGGGGGCCTCGGTTGTCTTCCATGTGGGCCTTTCATGGCTGTTTGGGAGTTCTCACACTGTGATAGCTGAGCTCCAAGAAAAGTGTTCCAAGATGGCAGGCCTCAATGTGTCCGTGCTTATCAAGCCTTTGCTTGCATTGCTTGCTAATATTAGTCCCATTGGAAATAAGTAGTATATGGCCAAGTTCAGAGTCAGTGTGAGAGCGCACTACACAAAGACATGCATACTGGAAATTGTAGTTCATTGGGAGCCGCCGAAGTAGCAGTAACAGTCTACCACCATCTCCAAGAACCTGCCTTACACTTGGAGCACACAAAATATTGTTTATAGCTCAGCCCATGTCTGAAGCTTTAGCTGCCACCACAAGTTCTTTGCCAAATTGTGTGAGAATGTTCCTTCTGATAGTCATAATTGGCCTGGCACTTTTATCCATTGCTTTTGGTTCACTTTGTGTAGGACACTGTGCCAAGACATTGTGGACAACACAGAACATGAGTCCTTGTCACTGATTTAAGGAACCAGCTGTCCAAATGGTGAGATAAAGCTAGCATACATGAGGACAAGCAAGAGCATACTGGCAAAAAAAAAAAAAAAAAAAAAAAAAAAATTAGAGAAGGGAGAGATAAGGGCCAGAGTAGATGAGGAGGGCTGCTTTCCTTCCTTCTATCCTCTCTCTCTTTCTCCCTCTTCTTCTTCCCTTTCTCTTCTCATATTCTACATCCAGCCTCATCTGATCCTCATCTTAGGCTTGGGGTCTTCCTAAGAGGATTGAGGTGGGAATGAATCAGGCTCATCTATTGTATTGTTGTTTATTGCTACATAGCAAATTACCCTACAGCCTGGTAGTTTAAAACAGCAATAACATTTGTCATCTTTTATGATTTATATGCTCAGGGAAGTGGCTTAGCTGGGCTCTCAGGAGGTACCACTGTACATGTCAGCTGGGGTTGTAGTTGCCTAAAGCCTCTGGTAGCATAATGGCAAAAACACTTGACTGCTAACCAGAAGGCTGGTGGTTCAAACCCACCAGCCACTCCTCAGAAGGAAGGTTGGGCAATCCTACTTCCATAGTGATACTGCCTCGGAAACCCAAGGAGGGGTCACTATGAGTCAGGGCCGACTCGACGGCACATAACAACACCAACAACAAAGCCTTGACCAGAGCTGAGAGATCCACTTTCAAGTGGTTCACTGACATGGGTGGCAAGTTGCTGTTGGCTGTTGGTGGGAGGCTCAAGTTCTTCCCCATGGGAGTCTCTCCCTGGGTGCTTGAATGTCCTCCTGATGGGGTGGCCAGCTTCCCCAAGCCAAGTAAGCCAGGGGAGCCAGAGCTGAGTGGGACTATCCTTTTTATGACCTTCCTATGGAAGTCATATAGCACACTTCTGTCCTATTCTGTTTGTTAGATGTGAAACTCAAGTATGGTCTGCTTTTATGCAGAGAATTAATTAGGCTCCACCTTTCTAAGGGAGGAGTATAAAAAAATTTGAAGACATATTTTAAAATTACAGTATCAGTATTTCAAAAAGGATTTTTTTTTTTTTCTGTGATATTCATAACTTTCTCTTCCCCTGTAGTAGTTTCTGAGGTGGGAGTCGTCCTCATCATGGGTGATGCATAACTCCAAGGAATGGATAAATAATTTCCTAGTAATCAAGCCCTTATTCCCTGTTGTTGTTGTTGTTGTTGTTATGTGCTGTCGAGTCAGACCCGACTCATAGCAACCCCTCCTTGGGTTTCTGAGGCAGTATCACTATGGAAGTAAATTGCCCAACCTTCCTTCTGAGGAGTGGCTGGTGGATTTGAACTGCCAGCCTTCTGATTAGTAGTCAAGTGCCTTAGGCACTACCTTACCATAGCTCCTATTCCTTCTTGTAAGGATGTTCTTTTCCTAAATAGGCTACAACAGATGTTGACCCAGCAAGACAGAAGAATGGCTTTCAAAAACCAAAAAGCTTTTGAAAAGACAAAGTCGGTATAAGTAGAGAAGATGGTCAGGAGAGACTTCTGTCAGTTGGGCAAATCATGAAAGTTGGTGCTTCCCAATATATAGCCAAGACCAGGCTCTGAGATGCATGCTTGGTGACTGTCCCTTTGTTTCCCTTGAAATGAAGTGTCTTTAGACTATATACTTATGTTTCACTCCCTCTCATGACTTCTCCATGGAATTCATTATCTCTGATTTAGTAAAGTGCATTATACGCCCAAGGAATCAGTTTAGCTAATTCTAGTTTATCAGCTAAAATCACTCTTCTCTCTGGTGACTTCCCTTGGAAGAATCTGGAGAGATTAGATATGACCTGCTTCTGTGAAGAATATTTGAAAGGAGAAAGGTGAAAAGAGAGTAAGAGCTTGAAAGGAGTTATCTGTGGATATTAAAGAAATAGATTTTGCCTTTTATTTTTTTTTTAATTAATAAGACTTTTTTTTTTTTAAAGAACAGTTGTAGGTTTACAGAAAAATTGACCAGAAATGCAGATTCTTACTCCCTCCTCCTTCGCACAGTTTCTTCTATATTTAACATATTTAATATTTACATTGGTGGAGGTATATCTGTTACAATTGATGAACCAATATTGATATATTATTTATTAACTAAACCTCATAGTTTGCATTAGGGTTCACTCTATGCTGTCTAGTTCTTCTTTTTCTAAAACTTTTTATTGTGACTTGGATGAAAGTTTACAAAGCAAACTGGTTTTCCATTCAACAATTCATGCATATTTTGTTTTATGACATTGATTGCAATCCCTGCAGTATAAATCACATTGTTCCCACTTCCTCGTGTTTACTGTTTCCATTTTCCCTTCTTTTCTATTCTTTCCTGCCTTCTGAGCTTTATCCTGGGGTAAGCACTGCCTTTTTGATCTCATATGTTTGATTGTTCTAAGGGGTGCATACTTCCCTGATGTTATTGTTCATCTTATTGGCTTGTCTATCATTTGACTGAAAGTTATGCCATGGGGGTGAGTTCAGTTCTAGGCTTGAATGGTGTCTAAGGACCATAATCTTAGGGGTCCCACTGTTGTTGTTGTTGTTGTTATGTGCCGTCGAGTCAGCCCTGACTCATAGAGACCCCTCCTTGGGTTTCCGAGGCAGTATCATTACGGAAGTAGGATTGCCCAACCTTCCTTCCGAGGAGTGGCTGGTGGGTTTGAACCACCAGCCTTCTGGTGAGCAGGCAAGTGTCTTAGCCACTATGCTACCAGAGCTCCCTGGGGTCCCACTAGTCTCTATCTTATCAGTGACTCTTGTATTTTTATTATTCTGAGTTTTGTTTCCACTTTTTTCCTCCTACTCTATCCAGGACCTCCTATTGTGATCCCTTTCAGAGCAGACAGCAATGGTAACCAGGCACCATCTAGTTCTTCTGGTCTCTGGGTCATAGAGACTGGGGTTCATGCGGTCATGTGGTCCATTAGTCCTTTGGATCAATTGTTTCATTGCATCTTTTATTTTCTTCATTCTTCTTTGCTCTTTTTTGGGGAGAGGCCAATAGTTACACCTTAGATGGCCACTCACAAGCTAAGACCTCAGTTACTACTCACCAAAGTAGAATGTATACATTGCCTTTGTGGACTATGTTATGCCAGCTGACCTTGGTGTCCCCTGAGGCTATAGTCCACAGCCCCTAGGTCCAGTGACTCATTCGCTCAAGGTGTTTGGTTATAGCCAAAAAGTTTTCATAACTTTGCCCCTGTATGGTCTGCTACAAACCAAAAAAAAAAAAAAAAAAAAAACCAAACTCACTGCCACTGAGTCATTTCTGACTCATAACAACCCTCCTTGGGTTTCCAAGGTGGTATCTCTACGGAAGTAGATTGCCCAGTCTTCCTTGTGAGGAGAGGCTGGTGGGTTTGAACCACCAGGCTTCTGGTTAGCAGTCACATGCCTTATACATAGGTAGAGATATCCTATGTCAAACCTATATATGTTTGTGGATGTAGTCTCATTCACCTTCCCAACTCTGTTCAGCTTGTGTGTCTATCTATGTATCCACTCATAGATTATTGTTATTACAGGAATGGGTATGTAATAGTATTTACCTTTGTTGCCTCTAACTCTTGTGTTCCTCCCAGTGTCTTCCTTTGCCTTGGTCATTTTGTGTGTTGTATAATTCTATGAGGTTTTCTGGTAGTGTAGTGCCTGAGGCACTTGACTGCTAACCAGAAGGCTGGCGGTTCAAACCCACCAGCTACTCCTCGGAAGGAAGATGGGGCAATATACTTCCATAGTGATACTGCCTCGGAAACCCAAGGAGGGGTCGCTATGAGTTGGGTTCGACTCGAGGGCACATAACAACAACAACACAACAACATGAGCTTTTTTGTTTTTTTCTTTTACTTTATATTTTAAAAAGTTTTTTACTGTGATTTGGGTGAAAGTTTACAGAGCAAGTTCATTTTCCATACAGCAGTTCATACACATTTTCTCTCATGACATTGACTACAATTCCCTACAGTGTAACAGCTTTCTTCTCACTTCCTTCCCATGGTTACCTCTTCCCTGTGTCCTTCTCTTCCACCTTTCTATAAAGGTGCACTCCTGTCCCCTCTGGGCGGTTTCCCTGTATAAACACTGCCCTTCTGTTCTCCCATGATTGATTGGTCCAAAGAGTGTATCTACTGCATATAAATGTTCACCTCATATGCCTGTCTGTTGTTTGACTGAAGCCACAGGAATGAGTTCAATTCCAGACCTGAAAGATAGCTAGGGCCCATAGTCTCAGGGTCTTACCTGGCACCAGGCTCTATCAGACCAGCAAACCTGTTTTTTTTTTTTTTTTAATGAGTTTGAGTTTTGTTACACATTGCTCTACCACTCTATTCAGCATCTTCTACACAGATCCCCCTCCAAGTGGTTGACAGTGGTAGCTGGGCTCCATCTAGTTCTTCTGGTCTCATGCTCATATAGGCTGAGGATCGCATGGTTTAGCAGTCCTTGGACTAATTGTTTCCATGAATCTTTGGTTTTCTTCATTCTTTTTTGCTCTGGACAAGGGGAGACCCATCATTGCACCTAGATTGCTGCTTGCAAGCTTTTAAGATCCCAGTCGCTGCTCACCAACGTAGGATGTAGGACAATGTTTTTGTGTAGTATGTTGTGCCAGTTGAGCTTGATGTCCCTTGCATCCATGATCCCAAACCCACAAGTCCAACTGCCCACTCCATCCGTGTATCTGGCTGTGTCCAAGAAGTCACCACAACCTTACCACTTGTTGGCTCTACTATACACATGGACATTCTTACAGCACATACAAATACATATGTAGAAACATTGTCTGCTAAGCTTATACATGGTCACAGGCACATTACCTCCTGCCTAGACATACCTGATTGTTCAGCCTGACCACCCATCTATCCACCTGTAGATCAATGCTTGCCATCACTGACAGTGCAGTACTGTATATGCAGAAGGGTTCATCTTTGTTGTCTGTACCTCCCATGTACCTCTCTATGTCTTCTTCTTTCTCAGTGCCACTGTGTTGATAATGCACATTTGGTACATTGCTCTTCCCTTCACCTAAATCAAAACTTGTTTCTACCTATCTAGCAGTGTTCCTCCACTCCCCTCCCACCCCTGGTAACTGACAAAAAAGTTTCTTTCCATATATAAATGTTTCCTTGACTTTTTACAATAAGGAACTAATACCATATTTGTCCTGTGATTGAGTTATTTTATTCAGCATAATGTCCTCCAAGTTCATCCACGTTATGTGGTGTTTTGCAGATTCTACATTATTCTTTAGTGTTGCATGGTATTCCATTGTGTGTATGTACCATAATTGGGTTATCCATTCTTCTGTTGGGGAGCTCTGGTAGCATAGTGGCTAAGACACTTGCCTGCTAACCAGAAGGCTGGCGGTTCAAACCCACCAGCCACTCCTCGGAAGGAAGGTTGGGCAATCCTACTTCCATAGTGATACTGCCTCGGAAACCCAAGGAGGGGTCGCTATGAGTCGGGTTTGACTCGACGGCACATAACAACAACAACAAAATTCTTCTGTTGATTGGTACCTAAGCTTTTCCCATAATTTTGCTATTGTAAATAGTGCTGCGATGAACATCTGTTCTTGTCTTGGCTTTCAGTTTTTAGGATATATACCTAGTAATCAGATTGGTGGATCAAATGGCATTTCTATTTCCAACTTTTTAAGGAATCGCCATGCTACTTTCCACAGTGGTTGTATCATTTGCCAGTCCTACCAGCAGTGTATGGGAGTTCCAATCTCTCCACATCCTCACCAACATTTGTTATTTTCTGTCTTGTTGAACTTTACTATTAGTGCTGGGGCCAGATGGTATCTCATTGTTGTTTTGATTTACAACTCTCAAATGGCTAATGATCATGAACATTTCTTCATGTGTTTGTTGGCCACCTGAATATCCTCTTTGGTGAAGTAGTGCCTAAGGCATTTGACTGTTAACTAGAAGTCTGGTGGTTCAAACCTATCAGCCACTCCTCCAAAGGAAAGTTGGGCAATGTACTTCCATAGTGATAACTCCTTGGAAACCCAAGGAGGGCTCACTATGAGTCAGACCCGACTTGATGGTAGTGCGTTTTTTTTTTGCCCATTTTTAAATTAGATTGTTTGTCTTTTTGTTGTTGAGGTGTTGGAGTTTCCTATAAATTTTAGAGATAATTACCATGCCAAATATTTTTTTCCCAATCTGTAGGTTTTCTTTTTACTCTTTGGGAGAAGTCTTTTGAAGCACATACAAATTTAATTTTTAGAGAGTCCCATTCATCTTGTTTATCTTCTGCTGTTTGTACATTTTGGGTTATGCTTGACAAGTCTATTCATGCCATAAATTAGGGCCCCTAAACTTGCCCTTAGTTTTTCCTTGAGAACTTCATAGTTTTAGATTTCACATTTATGTCTTTGATCCATCTGGAGTTAGTTTTTGTGTATGCTGTGAGCTATGGATCTTGTTTCATTTTTCTGCAAATGGATATCCAATTTCACCAGCACCATTTGTGAAAGAGACAGGCTCTTCCCTATTTAATAGATTGCAGTCCTTTGTCAAAAATCAGCTGACCACAGGTCAATGGATCTATTTCTGGGTTCTCAGTTCTGTTCCATGGTCTATGTGTCTGTCATTGTACCAATACCAGGCTGTTTTGAATACTGTGGCTGTATAGCCAGTTTTGAGATCCAGGAGTGTGAGACCTCCAACTTTGGTTCTTCTTCTTCAATAGTGCTTTGCTTATCTGAGGTCTCTTTCCTTTCCATGTAAAATTAGTGATTGGTTTTTCCATATCCTTAAAGAATATTGATGGGATCTGGATTGGGATTGCATTGAATGTATAGATTGCTTTGGGTAGTGTGGTGGTTAAGTTTGTCAACTTGGCTGGGCCTGGTTGAGTGGCTGGGCAGCTGGATGCAGTATTCCCCATGATGAGACTGGTTATCAACTCCATGGTGGAATCTACTGTGAGCAGCTGAATAGCTGCCTTAGGTATGTGATCTGCTTCCTGTATATAAGGAAAAGCATTGGAAAATGGTCTCTAGCTTATGGGACACTTAAACCCTGCCTGTAGCTGTGTCATTGTTCAGCAGCCTGCCATGCTTTGCTGACCTTGGGACTTTGAATGGACTTGCATTAATGGCCTGCCATGTGGTTTGGTTACATCAGGACTCTGCCTTTTTACTTGTCAACCTTGGGCTTGTCAACCTCAGCAGCCAGCAGCTGTCTGAGTGAAGAAAAGCCTCTAGTTCCAGTGGGCTGGGAGCAGGAGGCTGAGCTGAAGCCAAGGTTGAGGGGCTTTCACCCAGCCCCTAGAACTTGGCACTTTGAACTTGGACTTAAAGTGTCCAAACTGTATGAGAATAAACTCCTATTTGTTCAAGCATCCTGTTTGTGGTATATTTCTGTCAGAGTGGCACAGAGGTAACCAGAACAGGTAGTACTGACATTTTCAAAATGCTCAATCTTCCTATCCACAAGCATGGTATGTTCTTCCATGTATGTAGATTTCTTATGGTTTCTTGAAATAGTGTTTT